>NC_063210.1:11367693-11478732 GCF_017589495.1 Alosa alosa | reverse complement strand
ACTGAGCATTATTTAAAAATATTGATGAGATCTCACTTGTATATTAAAGGAGTCTACACTGAGATAACTTAACTCTTTTGCTCCAGAGACAAACCTGAGAAGCGGGAGACAAAAGCAATAATCTCATTTTTATATCACTGTGATCTCATTATTGTCTAGGAGAAACAATTGAGAAAGAGAGGAGCTCTCATTTTAACAGTTTCTTTCCTCTGGGCTTAGCATCGTGACCATGCTGCGCAAATTTGTTCAAAACTGCTGCATTAAAGTTAAAGTAAACTCTGCTAAGGTCTTATCACAACATAGTACATTGAGGAGACTAAACTCAGTTAAGTTACAGTATGCAATCAAGCAGTATCTCAAAGCTAACGTTAGAATACTGTTTGGATGTCAAGTTTAGCATGCTTACTTGCAGCTGCTTGTCGTTACTCATGCAGTAGTCATTTTATTGACTGAATTTTTGCAAAATCCCAATGTAAATGGAAAAGTGTTTTCCAAGACTCAAAAGTGCTTGTCCAAAGGAGAAGTACAAACCGTTATTTGAACTAACTACGTTATGAATTGCATCCACACATCAGCAGCCTTTTAACTGTGTTAATGTTAATTGCAAGGATTCCCACATGAACGTCTTAAAATGACAGGCACTCAATTAGACATACACTACTGAACTTTATTGAATGCTACCTCTGACTAAGAATGCATTACTTTGCACTTGTATAGTATTTTATTTTGGAATCTTAAGAGCAATAAACATATATTGCAATGTTAAAGAATTCATGTTTTTTCATTCAGATATGTAAATAAACATGTATAAGTTGCTATTAGTGAATAAATGGGGAGATAATCGATAATCGAATCGGACTGAAAAAATGAATCGTTAGATTAATCGATGCATCGAAAAAATAATCGCTAGATTAATCGTTTAAAAAATAATCGTTTATCCCAGCCCTAGCACACATGCATGTTAGCAAAAATGTTCTAACGGCCACACTTTTAGAAAAAGGCAATCGCAAAAATTCAAGGCATCAAGGTGGGTGTTGCTTTAATAGTGTACTCTGTTGGGACTGAGTTAAAAGGAAGGATTGAAAAAAAGAACAAGTTCTATTCACATTTTTACCAGCTCAAATGCCTTGTGGTTAGAGTGTCCAGCCTGAGATTGAGAGGTTGTGCCCTGCCGAGTCATAATAAAGATGTTAAAAATGGTAGCCAATGCCTCCCTGCTTGGCAGTCAGCAAGTGTTGTATTGGGGGCAACATATCCAGGAAGGTGTACATATACATCACGGTCCAGAATCAGGAAATCGGCTCTCGCCCACTGCAAACGTACTTTTTTATTCACATTTGCAATTGATCTGTCGCTAAGCCCCGCCCCCCATTGTTACCGTGTGAAAACTCGGACAAACAAACCAGACTTGATTAGAAATATATTGTGGACAATGGCAGCTGACAGTACATGAAAGCAGGCTTTGAGGACGTTTTGGTCGATAAAGGATTTACTTTCCTCCAAAAGCTATCAAAAGGGACTTAATTGGAGGGGTGTATTCAAAATTTTAGAATACATACAAGGTGACAAGCAGTGGCGAGTAGAAGTTAGCCGTGCAAGAACCACTAGCTAGCTAGCTAGTGGAAGATTGATACTAAGATATGTTAGGTTACGTTAATATTTGATGTAGTAGGAATATAGTAGTTGGCTAATGAGCATTTTCATCTTGGGATTTAACAGGGAACCTGTGCCCACGTTGTTGGCTTAGTAGCCTACATTACATCGAGCTGTTGCAAACGTCCTGTAGGCTACTGTTGATGAAAATATACCCTGTTTTCTAGCCTCTCGGGGTACCGACTATCAGTATTACACGTCCCCCATGCAAAACGTTTGACCATGGTTATCCGTCGGGGTTTTTTGAGTTAATAAACTCCATAAATAACCATTCATTTGTCATTTTATGCCTCCTTCCTGTTGTTTCCTATGGAGTTGTCCGAGCTGATGTCCGAGTCCCGTTGAGGCTGGACAGCCATTGGCTCATCAGCGTTCTAAGGGAGGCGCTTAGCGACAGGTCAATTGCACAGTTCTGTGCAAGTGAAACCCAATCTAAAACATTTGCATCTTCCACGGCACTCTGATTTGCAGCCACACTTGGCTAGCTGTTCACAAACTTTGTGCAACTGTTGCATTTGCTGTCCAGAAGACCCCCCATTGTTCACCAAGCTTTTTCCATCCCCAGCCAGCAGGACTCTGCTCCTGGCTGACACTGGGTTGCTTGACCCCATATGCTGCCTGCCTGATATGCAGCACGTTTAGTGTGTTGAAGCAGAGCTGCCCTCGTTGGAGGAATGGCTTCATATGGCCTCTGCTTTCGAGCAAACATGTCAAGTCTGCTTGATCGATCATACAGCAGGACCACCAACTTCTCAAGGATCTCCAGGTCACTATCAGTCAGAACCAGGGTTGTGCACAATTCAAATTGCAATTCTGCAATTCAAGTGAAATTCAAGAATTGAATTGGAATTTAAGAGCCAGTTTGAATTCAATTCTGGAATTTTGCACAAGCCTGGTCAGAACAGGAGGGTATTGACTTAGTTTGCTGAAGATGAGAGAGGCCTCAGGGAAAATGTCCCAGGTTTGATGGTTGGCTGAACCATTTCACTCTGTGACTCTTTCTGTTTTCTCTCTGTTGTAAAGATGAATGAGGCACAAATGATGGTATTTCAGCTCCTGTGCAATGGCATCATTATCATTTAATGTTTGTTCACATTCATGTAGTCTGTCATTCAGATGCATTGTCATTACCTGATGTAGGTCAGATTCAGGAGATATGTTACCACAAAGAAAGCAAACCTGATCTAGACTTTTCTGCATCATGGTTCTGCAATGCTTTGTTTGGCCTTCATCTGCCTCACTACATTGAGCATCGGATTGTTGCTTCTGGGCACAAAGTAACTTTGTGTTGTTGAACCGAAGTCGACAATTGCAGTGATACTTCGCTTGGTTCCTTCTCAAAGTAGCTTCTATACCACTACCTTCATCCAGTCGTTCTAGGTCCAGGGTCACTGGCATTTTGTTGATATTGTGAAAGAGTGGAATGTTGGTGGCGATCACTTTATAGCAGGTGGTGTAGGTGGTGATTGGAGGGGTTCCTTTGTGTCTGTCTGACAAAGACAACATTTCATCCAATCAGTTGATCTCTTGGCTGACATGGGATTTTCATTTGCCATTTTGGGGGATTGTTGTCTGATTAAGGCCGAGGGGTTATCCTTTTACCACCTTAATCATAGACATAGTACACATTCAAGTATGGGATACACTAGGTTCGGGTCACCTACACCTAGCCCGATCATTCATCCAGTGCCATTTAAGTCCCGTGTGATCTGTACACCTTCCAGGTAAGCATACATGAACAAGTCATGCTCCGCTTACCCTTGGCTCGGCTCTCCTGCACTGGCACAACCTGTCAATTCAGGTGCGGTTATCTAACTACATCTATTACTAGCTAATTGATGAGGGGCTGTTAGACAGCATTTGGGACACTACATTTAGCTATACTATTACTACTAGTCAAGAACTACAGTGTAAGTAAAACTAGATCAGCTGACACTGAACCCCATGCTGAATTCCACAGCAGTGAAGTCCAGTGTGCCCTGGTTGTGTAATGACATTCACTCTATTAACAAAACCTTCCTAAACACATTAAATTGAGCTCTGACAGAAATGGTGGCCATCTTGAATTTTTGAGTGGCACACACCTTTTTCCATGAGAATGTTCCTTGAAGAATATTTGTACCAAATTTGATGATAGCATCACCATTTGAAAAATTGATGTGGATTCAAGAGAAATGGCGGCCATCTTGAAAAATCTTGAATTTTTGAGGAACAAGCACATTTTCCAAAAACAGGGTACCCGCAGAGTCTTAAAAGTATTAAAAAGTATTAAATTTCATTTTCCTAAATTAAGGCCTTAAAAAGTATTGAATTTCACCTCAAAGTCTGGAATTTTTTCACGGAGGTCTTAATTTTTCAAATGATCAGTAGATTTAGTCTAATATCCTCACGTAGCGTGACAAGGATTAAAGTTCTCCGTCGTACGACGGATTTCCGTCAATTTGATTTTAGAAATGTCATATTTGAGATCGATGCAGATCCGGTGAGAAAACATAGGATGGGGGTCTATCACCTTTTCTTTTCCTTTTTTAAGGCAACTACAAATATTAGGTCCGATGAATGAATGTGTGTGATGGTAAATGTTTAAAGACCTAATAGTGTTCTTGAGAACTTTGTGTCTCAATCAGAGATCGCTCAAGAAGATACGTCAGCCATGAGTTTCACTTTGTTTATGTTGTAGCTACACGCTTGTCTGCTTAAAAAAAAAAAAAAAAGAACACGTCTGAAGGACGGTCTGACACAATCGAGACAGCTGATGAGGTTGCCCAATCCGTTTAACTTTTTTGGATATGCTATTGTGAGCTCTATGTGCGAATTCGGAGGCTGTGTTCTTTCCATCCATGTAGACAATTTCTTACTATCGCGAACTCTTGTCAGGGGAGGTCATTCATTTTGGGTGTCACCTATGACTTGAACAGATAGCCTGCTATGCCACCCGATGTACTATTATTGTTACAGTTTTTAATCAATGCAACTAACATTATGTGTAAAAGTGACGAATATAAACCGTAGCCTATGCCTTCCGTCTGTTTTGACATGTAGGCTACAACAATGTTTTTTCACAATTTGCGACGGAAGGTTTTGACTGAGCGTGTTAACAGTTCGCGACATTATTATTTTATGTTTTGTGAGCCTAAGGGGATCAGTCGTGTTTATGACGCATACAGACAGCCTTGTAGCCTATTTTGCTTAGGCCTCACTTTTAACGACAGTAGGTTGTGAGCGATGTTGACAAAAATAACCATGCAATTAAAATAGTCAACTTAACACTTTGCTATTATTAATGTATAGCACAAAACCATAACCAGTAGGCCTACCTGAACCTCGCGATATTAGCGCCATGATTTGTGTACGTTTATCTATGGCTGACCGTTTTTTGGCTAAGTAGGCTACGATGTTCTTTTTTTTATAGCGCAACACGACCTGTCCCTCACCATATCGCAACCTCTTGTCAACCTTATACAATCTGTTGCTGAAGACAAAAGCCCTCTCTCCAGATTGTCGTTATCAGATGCGCAGACCTCCTGCATGAGCACACACAGTATTGCTGCTCATTGGAAAACTGAGTTGTCTGTAAAACTCAAAATTACCATGTTTTCATTAGATGCGGATGAGGCAACAAATGGAAATATGAACATCTAGACTGTTCTGATTCGTTATACTTTGATGAGGAAATGTGAAGTCTTGCAAACTTGATTTTATAGATTTTACTTGGTGTTGAATTGCATATTAACAAGAAAAAAAATCTCCCCTTTAAATACTTTTGGCCTGAAGTAATTAAATAAGAGTGTAAGTTAAAGCCTTGCTACAATATTGCTGCAGTAGAAAAGAACAGCAATGGTCAGGGATGGTATTATAATAATAATAATAATAATAATAATAATAATAATAATAATAAAGCTTTATTTGTATAGCACCTTTCATACACAGAATGCAGCTCAAAGTGCTTTACATTTGAAGCATGTAACACAATAATAGTCAGTCAGTCATTATCAATCACTTTTCTTTGCTGTTTATGATATACTCAGCAACATATCAAAAATATAGAAAATGACGTCATAAGACTGGCAGCCTTAACCCTCTTACCCCCCACAAGCAGCATTTATATGGCAACTGTGGCAAGGAAAAACTCCCATATTCCAGGAAGAAACCTTTGAGCAGAACCTGACTTAATAGGGGAGCCCATCTGCTTCTGGCTGGCTGCAGCCCCCAATAGTAGCAGATGTAGAATAATCTGAAAATGTAGTCTACAGGATAAGATGAGTTAACTAAAAGCTTTCCTGTACAGGTATGTTTTTAGATCTTTTTTAAAAATATTTACTGAACTCGCCTGCTTGATGTACAGAGGCAGGGGGTTCCATAGTTTGGGGGCATAATGGATAAACGCAGCTTCTCCACTTTGTTTGTGGAGCACTTTGGGTATGATTAAAAGATTAGAATTGGATGATCTAAGTTTCCTTTGTGGTTGATAAGATATTAAAAGCTCAGAGATATATGAAGGTGCTATGCCATTCAGAGCTTTGTAAGTAATTAACATAACCTTAAAATCAATTCTATAGGAAATAGGGAGCCAGTGCAGTTCAGCCAACACAGGGGTGATGTGTTCTCTCTTCTTAGTCTTAGTTAAAAGTCTAGCCGCAGAGTTCTGTATGAGTGCCAATTTCTTTAGATGTTTTTTGGGAAGACCAGTGAAAAGTGCATTGCAGTAGTCTAACCTGCTAGTGATAAAGGCGTGAATTAGTTTTTCTGCATCTTGTTGAGTTAAAAAGGGCGCGACTTTGGCAATGTTTCTCAAGTGGAAATAGGCTGTCTGAGTAACTTTACTGATATGGGGCTTAAAACTTAACTCTGCATCTAAGATGACACCGAGGCTTGTTACTTTTGGTTTGACCTGGTGTGCCAAGTTCCCCAGATTACTAAGAATAATATCTCGCTTTAGTTTTGGTCCAACCAGAAGTACCTCTGTTTTGTCATCATTTAGTTTCAAAAAGTTTTTGCTCATCCACTGATTAATGGAGGTTAGGCATGCAGTGAGGGAGCAAAGGCCATCTGAGTTAGTTGGCTCCACAGAAAGATACAATTGGGTATCATCTGCGTAGCTGTGGAAGTTTACGTTATGCTGACTTATGACGTTTCCCAATGGAAGCATATAGAGGTATTGAAATATTGTTTGTTTCATCAGGAAAACTCAATCTCAATCAAGAACACTCTCAATTCGCCTTATTCACATGGCGGCCATTGGCGGCTAAAACGAGGCTACAGGGTACACAAACCATAGGATTGTTATGTTCTATGCATTCACCTGTAGGTGGCATTAATTATATAGTAACTTAAGAGTACCCTGAAGCCTCGTTTTGGTGTTTATTTGGTGCTTTACTTTGCTGTTTGCATCTTTTTGTACATTAAAAACCAATAGGTCGCGACCGCAAAAGGGGTGCTATCTCTATAGGTAGATATGAACAACGTATGACTTATGGCCTGAAAAAACTTTTTTTTTTTCCACTTTAATCCCTGAAATCAACTAGGTTCTATTCCGTGTAAATTTGTCCATGAAGCAGGACATTCAGTCACGTTAATACCGCGACAAATCTTTGCGTTGCCACTGCACTGCTGTCATGTTCATGTTGGCATGTTCAAACACTTAAATAGTAATTATTTGAGGTTTAATCTTACCTTTTGATATTATTTATTCTATCCGAATGGGTGCGATGTAGGTATTAAATTTCATCTGAAGTGGTATTAAAAAGATCTTAAAAAGTCTTAAATTTAGGTCTGACAATTCTGGGGGTACCCTGAAAAAAAACATTCTTAAGAGAGTAATTTCACAAAATGTTATGCCTACATCACCGTTTGAATGATTGACATAATGACATTTGACAGAAATAGCAGCCATCTTGAAAAAATGTCTGCCATGTTGAATTTTTGGGTGGCCAGTGCCTTTTTCCCAAAAAGTGACCCTTAGAGAGTATCTGTGCTAAATGTAATGCTTTTATACCAATTTGAGCGATTCTCTTGAAATACGCCATTAATCTGCTGCACTATGCTGCAAATTAACAGACAGAAGCACGGCAGGGCACGCCCCAAATGAAAATAAATGAATGGAACCTCGCTTCTCGCGTCAGTCAGGAAAAACACTGTTCACCAAGTCACGATGATCAGCTATCCAGCAGCAGTGTGTGATGTTTAGCCTAGGCTGAGTGTAATCTTAGGTAATGTCATGTCATGTATGAGAACTAATATTGCCTGGCAATACTACATTGAAATGGCGACGGCCATGTCTCCAGGCATTTTGGTGTTAACGTTAGTTTGCTTTGCATGTGAACATGACGTGACTTGCGATGTATGACACGAAGCAGTAGCCTAACATTCCCTTGAACTAAAATTAGCATTACAAATCATTTAGATATTAAAATCATATAGCAAATTATAGTCTAATGACATACTACAATTCTAGCCTTGATATATTGCAAAAAAAAGTCGACTCATCGCGAGTCCGAGTCCAAGTTCGAGTCTATCAGTGCTCAAGTCCAAGTCGTCACGAGTCTCTAAATTTAGCTAATGACTCGGACTCGAGTACTACAACACTGGTTTGTCTTAAGTGTCAAGTGTAAAACTTTACCAAGAACAATGAAGATGAGCATAAATTTGTATGGATATTATCACACAGCCTTATAAAAAAGAACTTCCAGATATCTTATATGCTAACATTGCCATAAGTTTTATCAAATGGATGTATATCGTGTGGTACTGTAGATTCAAGTGAATTACACTTAGGCTAATTAAAGTAGATTAAAGTTAAATGCACTTAAATACATTTTCAGTAGAGATTTTCATTGAAGTTTTCTTTCGGTCTAGAACTAGGCTTAATCCATATGGTGATGCTATATATGGAGTAGACTGCTTGTCGCATGACAGTTTCGTGGCTATCTCCACAATCCCATTTTGTTTATTCCGAGTTCATACGAGAGCATTTGTCAGTGAATTCTGTATGTATAGCCTACTCTCTACAAAATTAAGTTATTTTCTCTATTTCTCCCAGATTGGTGTTATACAAGATGTGGTATGTTGACTTTGAAACATTTTGTACAGTTGCCATGATTCTCTAAAATTCAAGTCTATTTTCACTAGTTTTACTCTCTGACTGAAATCTATATGCTGACTCCTTTTACAATATTTTTAAAGCATGGTTCCATTCACTTAAGTCAGTTCGGTGTTTCCCATACATTGACTTACAGTATTTGTGGCGGCCCACGACAATATCAACACTGACCACCACACAATGATTTTCTATGTTGTACTACTTAAACTGGATGGAATCCTTTCATTGTAGAGCTACAGTATGTGCATCTTTGCACAGCCTCTCCTTTTGTCTCTGTCCTTCAACAAACCTGCACGCACAGAGAGAGAGGGGTAGAGTTGCGTCTGTGGGTAGTCAGTGAAACTTCAGGTGCTCATCGGTGTCCAGAGGAATACAAGTAGAGAGCAGAGAGAGGGTCCGAGGCACGTCTGAAGTAAAGTTAAAAGTCCTTTATTTTTCTGAGTGGGACATCAAGCTGACGCGTTTTGGTCGTGTGCAACCTTCTTCAGGGCTGATTAAAACGGTATCAAACAGGTGTGTTTTTAAAGTCCAAAAAGTCATGTGATCCAATCACGTGACTGGTTCGACACAAATTTAACACAACAAGACATAAGAGACAAAATGACACAACATGACATGTTAAAGTTAAATACCACTAGAGCACTACACATTCAAGTTGATGTGTAGTTAAGACAATACCAATGTACAAAGCATCACTAGCATAACATTAGCACAGCCATGCTTAGGACAAAGAAACAGTCAAAAAAACCTATGTAGTTCCTTGTGAGTGGCAGATCCCTCACATACACCTCAGTGGAACAGCAGGAAACAATGAGTATGTTACATTTCAGTAAACTAAGTACATATCAGGTTTTTCTCATAAAAACACAGAAAAGTCCTGTTCCTCATTCAGTCCAGGAAAGTTCACTGCCTCTAAGGTGTCAATCCAAAAGGATTCTCTCTGGGCCAATGTTCTCAGTCTATCCCCACCCCTGATGCATTCATGAAGGTGGTTGACTTGTTGATGTGTGGGCAGTGAGGCTCCTTGGGCTCCTTGAGTCCTTGTCAGAAAAGATTACACTATTCTCTGTCATATAAAAATACAAACAAACAACAAGCAAACCAAACAAGCAAACAAACTTCATTGCCATGTCTGAAGCCAACTCCCCTCTGTCTTTCGGCCTGGTATAGTGAAGTGTAAGCTGGAGGCCGGTGTGGTGGAGGTCAGTGGCGGAGGTCTCCCTGACGAGTACTCCACAATTCAGTTTCACTTCCACTGGGGACGGGAGGACCTCGAGCACTTTCCTGGGTCGGAGCACTCCATCGATGGCCACAGATACCCCATGGAGGTCAGAGAGGAGGCTTACATTTCAATTATTATAGTGTGTGTGTGCGAGTGTTTGAGGCAAAAGAGGTATGCTAAATATTGGCGTATTTGACTTTCTGTTCTTTGACCTTTCATGCGCATGCATGTATTTGTGTCTTCTCAGATGCATATTGTCAGTCTGAAGAAAGGCTATAACGCAGCTCAGGCCAAAGCAGATCCGGAGGGCCTATCAGTGCTGGGATTCTTTATTGATGTAAGTTGTAGTAACCAGTACCACGTGGGGTCAGTGTTGCTAAAATATGCTTAAATTGCTTGTAGACAAAGTAGGTGAAATTTACACAGCATAGCATCAATAAGCCGACTACATCCATTGCACTATGACTTGCGTGCCATTGTTGACAAGACAACAGCAGCAAATTAAATAGGTGAAACATGGTACTGATGAATTCTCTGTCACTAAGGGCAATGAATGAAATTCTTAGCCTATTTTGTGGTGGAAAAATGCAATGCTCAACTGTTTTGAAATATTTCATCTTATTCTGTACATAGAAAGAGAGCAGATGGGGATGACTCTATAACATTTTTTTCTTCATTGTGCAGGCCCCATTGAGGGTACAATCCCAGGGCCCATAACTATGAGATTTACTCTGACCACAGGTGATGGAAGGGGATGCAACAGGCATGCCTGAAGTCTGGAAGAATTTCTCCGACTTTGTGTCAGAAATACCAAACAAGAGTGAGCCATGGGCTTATGATATTGCTTTAATCTGTTGTTCAATCATCAACATAAAAACATTAATTTCTTATGACCTAGTACGATAGTCATGTAATCTTGGTTGGTGAATGGTCTCCTATTTCCCATTTAGGTGATAACACAAGTCGCTCCGCATTGAACATCTCCATTCATGACTTACTGCTGGACGTCGACCTGACCAAGTACTAACGTTACAAAGGCTCACTGACCACGCCTGGATGTGATGAGGCTGTGGTTTGGACTGTTTTTCAACAGCCAATCCGCATCAGTGAAGATCTGGTAAGTCACACTTCGGGGTAGGGGGTGGGGGGCATATGTTAAGCATATGCTAGATTTTACAATTGATCTCCCAAGTTACAATTGATATGGTACAATTTTATAATTGATCTCCCAAGTTACAGGTTCACATTTGTGAAGTGTATTTATGATTTTCTCTCTTGCTATATTGCTATACTTTTGAACATCAAAGCCCTGTATTTGTTCTTAACAATACACAAATTCGTGAGTAGCCAAAACCAATATCTTAGGCAAGCCATGCAGACAGTGTTTACATAGTGAGGCCTACCTGTTTCGGTTGGTAAGCAGTCAAAATGATAACAACGGTTGTATGCACCAATTATATCACAACGTTGATAAATGTTTCTTTTACCAAATGAGTAAGCATGAATATTCCAAAGGAACTATCTATTTCATTAAGTCAGCTGGAGATATGATATCAGCGGCTGTATGCACAAAGTATGTCCTATCGTTGATAAATGTTTATTTTTCCAAGTGAGTAAACAAGAATTTGCAGTTCCACCCCTACCGTGCATGAAAAGACTGACAATATGCCCCCCCTCCACTGCGGTGTTCAGCTAAGGTAAACTCTTAACTCTTCCAATCTAGTGTTTCATCAGCGCAGTGCTATCTATGCAACACATTGTTTTATCACATGCCACTGCCTGTGGTGTAGCGAGATTTCTAATCTGGATGTGAGGGAGTTTCTTGTTTTACAGGAATTTCAACTGTCATGTAGAAATTCACATAAAGCGACAGGTGGCTTACTTTACTTTAGTTAAACTCAACCACCCATCAGTTAAATGGAAATTCATCACCAGGTCTACATACCATTGAGCCATTTCCTGAATCAGACTTTCTCAGTAGATGTAACAAAATTGCTTGTCTCGTGTATACTCTAGAGTGAGGCCAGGATTTTGTGACGGCAAAATTGTGTTGTTTTTTTTCTGGTTCTTGTTCTTACTGTCTTAATTCAAATTAAATTCTTAAACCACCAACTTACAAAGGTATTTGGTTATATTGTAAAAAAAAAAAAAAAAAACATAGTCATTGTCTTTGCTTCCTCCTTGTAACTATAATTTTCCACATCTCTGTAGAGAAGAGATACTGCAGACAAGTACAGACATTCATCACATTCACATTCACATTAATTTGGGGATAAAACCATTCGGAAGAGTTTGTGGTAGTTTCATTGAGAGAAGTTAATGATACAGATACAGACTCGCATACAGATATGGCTCAAAGCTTTTTAACTTTAAACAAAATTAAAACAGAAACTCCTCACTCTCTCTTTCCCTCTCTCTCTCTCTGTAAACCCCACCCCACCCCACCTCACTCCCTCAGATCCTAAGATTCGCACAGCAGACAGGAGATTCTGACTTGTATCGCCCCCAGCAGTCACTCCATGAACGCAATGTTTATGCTTCAGCAACCCTGGGTGCCGCAATTTCAGCTGAATCTGGTATGACTTCATTCCCTTTGCTGACCCTTAGCTGCCTCCCTCTCCCCCTGTGTGTGTGAGTGAAAACACCCTCTGGTGTTCCTGCACGCTCAATGGTGTTTCAAGCCCCCAACGTCGTCTTCCAGGCAGCGGTGCCACCGTCGACTTAAAATCCTAACCCTAATCTTAACCCATGCCTAACCCTAGCGCTGAAGACAACGTTGGGGGCTTAAAACACCATGAAACTTCCTGCTCAGTCCTGGGCCTGCAAATGGGAAACAAACTGACTCAGAAAAAACTGTGCACTATTCCAAACATCAACAAGACTGTTAATTTGTCTTGAATGACTAGACATTGTGAATAGCAAATTAGCACAGCTGTTGCTGTCATCCAAAAAACTCTTTGAAAACTCTGTTTGGGTGTTTGTGTGTGGACAGGGGAAAACAGAATTTTTGGATTGTGACATCAATGGCTGTTTTAGGGTAGCCATATGGATGGAAATATTTCACCAATATGAAGGAGGAAAAATCCAGTTTTAAAAAATAGCCGACTTTGTGTGGACATAGTGCTGAACAAATCGGAATATATTTAAAATGTTAAGTGTTCCTCCTGTGTAGCCTGCTGATCAGCTGGAGATATCTTACCCATACAAACCCTCTGGATGTGGAGGTGGGACTGGCCTCTCTTATACCACAGTGTGCATGATACACATGTACATGATATAGAATAGGCACCCATGCTCAGTTGCAGGGGGTCGGATCTCACTCATACTTACTTTCATAGATTCTAGTCAGTGTTTATTTTCTAGTTTTCTCTTAGTTTCCTGGTCATCTTGCTTTTTTCCCAGTGCTTAAGCTTGGCTTCCACACTAATTGTATTGTGACGTTGTCTTTGTAATAATCATCCATGAGTGATTCATCACAAATATCTTTTGTTTCACACCTGTGTCAAATATTCCATTTCAGGCCATAAATGGTGTCATCAGCTTCCACACTAATTGTATTGGGACGTTGTCTTTGTAATAATCATCCATGAGTAATTTATTAATCACAATAGTAGTAGTTATTATCATGAACAAACTGTCAAAAATAAACCCTGCCCCCCTGAAACGTCATAAACACGACATAACCACACCTCCTTTTTATGCAAATTAGCCATGTGGTTGTCACCACGTGTTGTTTGTTATTGTTATTGTTTTGTGAGTCATGTGACAGTCATGTGACTGGTGTCAAACCCCTGGGCAGCCATATTGGATGTAAAGTCATGTGACAGTCATGTGTCTGTTGTCAAACAATGCCACGCCCCCCCTTGGCATCCATATTGGATGTAGTGTCATGTGACAGTCATGTGACTGATGTCAAACCCCTGGGCGGCCATTTTGGCCGCCAAACCCCCATGTGTGTTTTGTGGATAATGGGGGATCAGATACTTTGTAAGAGTTGTATATGTTTAGTGGTAAATGGGGATAGATATAAAGTGTGTTGCTAGCCCAGAGGAAAGAAAATGTTAAAATGAGAGCTCCTCTCTTTCTCAGTTGTTTCTCCTAGACAATAATGAGATCACAGTGATATAAAAAATTAGATTATTGCTTTTTTGTCTCCGCTTCTCAGGTTTGTCTCTGGAGCAAAAAGAGTTAAGTTATCTCAGTGTAGACTCCCTTTAATATACAAATGAGATCTCATCAATATTTTAAATAATGCTCAGTGTTGTCTAATTTATACATCTCATATTTTACTCAGGCTGATCCACCAGAGAGCTCTCTCTGTAAACTCATGCAATTCTCATTTCAGATCATTTTGGTAAATCTCAGATTAGGCTCCATCAGATCCAAGAGATCTCTTCACAAGCTTGAACCGTTCTCATTCTAGTCATCTCAGTTTAGTCCTTTTTGATTTACAAAAGAGATCTCAGAAAAGGCTTATACAATACTCAGACTTGCTCAATTTATATATCTCATATTTTACTCAGGCTTATCCATCAGAGAGCTCTCTAAGTGAACTAATGTAATGCTCATCCAGAACTATTTGTTTTATAAATTAGTCTGATCTGTAAGAGCTTAGCTGTTGTACAACAATTCTCAAATGATTTTCATTGGCTTATTTGTTTTAATTGCACATATTTTCAAGTTCACATTTGCAAACAGTAGGCCTAACCATGTGATGTGACCACCACACATGACGATGCTCTGATAGACCTCTGAAGTTAAGCCTACAAAAAAAGCTACCATCTATGCCCATACAAGGAGATCACCTGTTAAATTCTCGCTTGGGGAGGCGGCCGAAATCGGAGACGCAGACGTTTTCCTCAACACACTTTTGTCTTCAACCTTCGAGTAGATATTATAATCAATGGTACGTGAAGGCGGCACAATTTGATTTTTGCTACCCCAGAGCTAACTTGCGACTTGTTAGCAAGTTAGAGAAATCAAGTTAGACTCCAGAGGTCTATGATGGTCGGACGTGACAAACTTCGGCGTGCAGAAGACTCCTACCAGAAAATGCAGTCTAGATTTGGCCCAGTGAAACCAAGTGAAGCGGTGTGTGGGTATGAAGGATTGTGCAGAACTTGCCACCACGAAAACTCAGAGAAGGTACATTAACATTTTGGTAATTTGCTAACGTTCTTGCATATTTTTTAGACTCAATATATCATTGAACAACCTGATGAAGCAGCACAGAAAGTTAGCTAGCTAGTTAATGTTAGCTACTTGTAAGTTACATCACTGGCTGTGCAGCTTGTATATAAAGCTAACGTTAGACAATTTAACGTTGCTAGCTTACTTTGCCTTATACAGCTTTTAGTCTGTATGTTTTGAATGGTGTTAAGCCATGCTGTAGCCAAAATGCACGGAATTTTAAAATGTCTTTGGGATGTCAGTCAAGATGACGAAGCTAACGTTATTGCCACTGGTTTAAACTGGTTCCAGCTCAATTCCACTGAAAAGAGGCCGGCAGCTCTGGAAGACTACGGCTAGACCATCAGATCAAATTGCTGAACAAACAGCGTACCAAAATGGTAAGTATATTTTTCCCCACAATATGTTCTCACTTTTGTTTAACCTGCTATAAATTACAGCATATTGTAACAGGAGTGAAAGGGCATTCTTGTAACCCAGGTAAACTAGGAAGTAGCATTGTTGCGGTCAAGGGATCGTGAAATAGGCAAGTCAGCATCTGCAGTCATGAATAACTTACCAGTCAACAATTCTTTTGCAATTAATAGAATCTGTAGCATGCAAATCAAACCAGCTATTAGCCTAATATAAAACCAGGATATATCTAGGTATGGTGAAGGGTATGTGATGTGGGGTTATCTATCTATCTTTTAATTACAAAAGCCAAGGGAACTTTATCAGGATGCATAGTATCCTGAGTCCATTCAATAACTGGCCTTTAAAAATAAAAATCTGCCTGCCTCTATGGGATTTTAACATAGGGGTTCCTTACTTATGCCCCTGTATTTTAAGGAATAACGTTTATTAATTTCTGATACCTGGTTCATTCACAAAGAATATTGGTGTGTTTAAAGGTTGGATTTTTTTTAATTGAGGCATTAAGATCAATTTCCAACAGATGATTTATTGTATTCCTCTGGTTGTCTTAACTTATGCACAGTTGATGGTTTTATAAAGACACCCCTACACCAATAAATAGTTCATGTAGACTGTCACACAATGGTAAGTGGAACATTGGCCACAGCTTGTAACAACTTCATTTTTTACCATTCTTTGCGTAGGGATGTGTACACAAGGATGTGTAACCTTGTGTAACTTTGTGTAACTTGGGAATTACAACAGAAAGGAACACGTTTCAGCTAATCAAAATCAATGACTGAAAGTGTCAGTTTCAGAGCTATTATTACCACACTGATAGATTGATTTTGCTTTTTATTTGCAGCCTACGTTATGCACTGTGGAACGCTCTCATGGATGGACAGCTGTGGAATCATAAAAGGTCAAGAAGGCTTTTTATTACGAGGGCTGGAGGTTCCAAAACATCCATGAAGCTGGGGTAATTTTCTCTTATTTTAAATTATTTCCAATTGTGGTGAGCATTATTGGTGGGCTTTTTATAAAGGGTAGGCCTCTATTGCACTAAAATTATTCAACCTTTATACAGTTAACATCAAACTGTGTAGCTCTGAAAGCTACAAAATCACATTGTCATAGAAATGATAGAGGCGAAATTTCCACTAGGTTTTATGAAGATATTTTACAGATGGGCTGAACATACATCAAAAGTAAAAAAAAATGACATGGCCAAAATGATTAACTCACCAACAATATTTGTTGTATGGTGTATACCAGGGATCACCAAATGGTGGACCGCGATCCGAAGTCCGACCGTGGACGTGATCCTATCCGGACCCAGACCATAATAGCCTAATTTAGATTTTCACGTAAGATTTCAAAGCTGCGCTAAATGTTTCGTTGGTTAGGATAACAGCATTTACTTCAGGAGCTTCAGGAACCATCATTTCGCTTGCTGCTACTCAGCCAGTGAAATCTGTGAATTCTGAGTCAGTGAGTAAAGTAGCCTACTATGGGGAAGAGACTGATAGCCTGAAACGGCGAGGGAGGAGAGGCGGGGAGAAACAATCAGATGGATATCTAAGTTAACGATAAGTAAGTTATTTTCAAATCATCGATTGCTCAAAGAGGAGGAAGCTAGACACAGAACAGAGCTTTATATAACGATAACGGGGGCAATACCACGCAAAACTGTCACGTCCGTGAACGCCAACTAGGCTAAATATGAATGTGACAGTTTTGCACAGAATTGCCCTGGACCTCTTCTATTCTGAGACAGGCGATTTTTAAAAGCGCCAATTTGAAGCACCTCTACTAGACAAAGCATATTGAGCAAGCATAGGGTAGGCTAGGCCCATTCAACAGTGAACTGAGACCACAGAATATTTTACGATTTAAGAAGGCAATATGATTGATCCACCACAATCTAGTTAAGCCGACATGCATTCACTGCCCAACAACGTGATGTTCCTGGGTTTCCAGGATTTGGTCAACATAAAAAAACAAAAAAATAAATTAAACTTGTTGATTAATGGGTTCAAGGAACCAGCCTTGTCTCAGCTCAAATTTTATTTTAAGTTCACGTTAAGATCTTTAAAATAGCCAAGGCTACTCAGTTTTTCTCCCCAATCACTCTTATCTTGCCTTATTTCTCCTCATTTCGAATGTTGCCTTTTAGGCTACTTATTTTATTTCACATTAAACATTAGGCCTAGGCCTACAATCTTCTTGAATTTCCCCTTGGGGATCAATAAAGTATCTATCTATCTATCTACAACTAGGCTCCATCCATCCATCCTAATATTATATATACACAGTGGCGATTCTAGACATTTTTAACAAGGGTGGCACTAGTGAGGCACTGATTCAAGGGTGGCATGAGGCAAAATATCCAGATAAACAGAAACAGGCTCAAGATGTGAAATTAGCACAAATACATTAGGGAAACCAGATGCAAACACCATACTCATAAATTGAAGGACAAAAAAAACACAAATACCTTTTACCTCACATAAAATGTCTTTGTACTTGAATAAAATGTAATACAAACATATTAAAGTTAATTATGTAAGTTGTCTGTTACTGGGCTATGCTGTTCTAAAAAAAATTCCATCATGGGGACATTAAAATATAATCAATTTTATTATATTACTGTAAATGAAGATATACAAAATATACTCATCCAAGACATTTCCCCCACTCTATGGCCATCTATTTTTGTAGCTGTTACAATAATTTGACCTGCTTTTTTGTCTATTTGTTTATTTTCTCAAGAAACTTGAGGTTGGTATGAAGGAGTGTATTGTGTATGTGAGCAATTTCATCTTCCTGAATCTCAATATTATGATCACAACAAGTCTGGGCAAATTATTAATTAAATTTTCACGTGGGGTAACTTGTTGCAGGGCAACCATAACCGGTTCCATGTCTTCCGATTAGATGATTAATCATCAGTTTCTTGAGAACTTTAAAGTTCTCAAGAAACTTGAGGTTGGTATGAAGGAGTGTATTGTGGATGTGTGCAAACATTGTGCACGTTGCACATGGTGCAACTTCTTGCAGGGCAACCACATAACCGGTTCCATGTGTTTGAATTGGATGACTAAAGTTCTCAAGAAACTTATCTACCTGAATCTCAATATTCTGATCACAACAACTCTGGGCAAATCACCAAAAGTAGGTTATTGGTTTTACCAAAATAATTTGGCACTATTTTTAAACTACAAACCTATAAAGTTTTTTGATACAAAATATGATGCCATTTTTTTCCAACTAAATAAAATAAAAATGACCACATACTATTTTGTATTTTACATACATGTATCAGACATACTGCCTATCCCTGGCTGTTGGCTGCAGCAACTCAAGCTAGGTAGTACTGATTGTTTTGTGTTTGTTTTGTGTTTATGTTAGTTTTGATCCAATTTGACAGCTTTGCTATGTTGCCCACCCAAAATTTCTACCAGCCCACCCAAATATAGTAGCCTAGCCGAGATTAGAACCAGCCCTGCCCTGCATGGATACATATTTTACGATAATAATGGAGAAAATGTTAGCAAAACTTTAGGTTTTTGTTAACGGAATCTCCCGACCCTCATTCATCTATTTGCGCAACAGCCCACATTCTGCCTTCAATCCAGCGAGACAAGTGAAATAAATGTTTTTTTTTTTTAAAGCTGTCATCGTCATAGGCACGATATTAACGCTACCTCTGTTAAGCCTACACAAAGTTGCGTATTAAGGAGTATTTCCTGATCAAGGAAACCTTTCGTTCCGCAGTTCAATTGTGCCGCAGGCAAGTGTGTTTGCCACTTACATTTCTGACGTCTGACACTTCACACTGCTGCAAGTGCATCAAGAAAGGTCCCGCCTTTCACCATGTTAATGGGCAATCGTAGACTAGGATTTGGGGTGGCACCTGGGGTGGCCAATCAAATCTCAAGGGTGGCCTGTGCCACCCGAGCTACCTTTGGCTCGCCCTGTATATATATTATACATACATACATATACATAGTCTAAACATTATGATGCTCCGGACCTTTGCTTGAGGAAATTTTCCGTAACGACCCGCTGAAGATTAATTGAATACCCCTGGTGTATACTGTATTTTCTGTATTTTGTTTTTCTTCTTGACATTTGTCAGTGTCTCTTGAGTGATCAGAGCTAAATGTTTTGGGCTAATTTAGATGTAATATTGAGTCATTGTCTTTGATTTACCGGATTGACCCTAAAGCACTCCTTGTTTACAAATCACTTAAAGGACAAATCCGGTATGAATTGATCCATAGCTCTTGTTGGAAATCACTGTGTGATAGGAAAAGAAAATGTGGCACAGCCAATTCTGAGTTATGGACAGGGAAGTATAGCCCAGAGCCATTATAGAAGTACTTTTAGTATTCCTGACATAATGCAGGGTAGCCTGTGGGTCTTAAAAGTATTTAAACGGTCTTAAATGTCATGTTCCTTAATTAAGGTCTGAAAAAGTCTTAAATTCCGTTGCCAAAGTCTTAATTTTTTAAACGAAGGTCTTCAATTTTAATTATACTAGCCTGCAAGCAAGGTGAAATGGGGGGAAAAAATAGCCTGGCGGGCCATCCTATACCATTGAAATGTATAGTCTGGAATCGAGCCATTCACCTCGCTTAATCCAAGGGCGGGCAGAGAATTGTCTTTCAAACTGCCTAGGCATGCAATAGGCCAGCGCTACGACCATATCCATTATCCGGGTCGGCAAAGCGGCAAATACATCCTTCTTGAAGGAATGACTTAAGTGCATTGTGTTGCTCAACTTTCAAAGAAAAGCACAAGTCCAACTCCTCCAAAGTTGGGCCAACGCCCATTCAAACAACCGCTCTTAGTTTGCCATAGCCACCTTCCTTGTTGTTCACTGTGTGCTTGGGACTGTCGCCATCCTGTTAAGCCCGCCTTAAGACTCTCTAACAAAATAGAGCACTGTGATTGGATGGCGTCCACGGCCAGCCAATAGAAATCCCTATGGTTTGATACTAGGCGTACAGGCTGAGCAAATTAATTTGCCGCTAGGTGCGATCTAGATTTCTAGGCTAGGAAAAAACAACAACAATGTGAAAATTCAACAGGGGGTTGATTAACGTCAGAGATCGTCTAATTTAGTGTTGCACGGTGCACCGATACTACAAAAGTGTTGCAATAGCTATTAGCAGTTGTCACAATACCTAATTTTATTAGTATCAATACTTTTAAGAATGACCGTGTTCTTGTTTGTGTGCACAAGGCATGCTTCTAGTGCCTCCTCCCCAAGCCTGTGGCTGTGCGTCTTTTCTCCTCACACACATATGCGCGGCAATGTCGTGCCATAAACAGCGAGACATGGCTGCTAGTTTAGCTTAAGTGATTCTGTGGTAACACATAATAATAGGCTAATATCAAGTTGATTTGCTCACTTGCACCTCTCATAACCTACCTAGGCTATGAGATGTGCGTAGGGTCTACTATTGGGTTTAATGTCATTTAGAAATAGGCAGCGCAACCTTTGCAAACTTTTACATCTGGAGAGAGCTCCTTGCTAACTAATTCTGCTAGCTCAGGTCATGTATGTCATTCGTAATTAGTGCTAAAATCATTATTGAACATGATCCCTTCTATGAACTTGATAGTTTTTATTTACATTTATTTTATCTAATGACAGACAACAATGAATTGCATCCACATATCCTTATGCATTATGTGCAACTATTATGCACTAGCCTAAAAAAAACCGTGAGACTGAAGGCTACAGTAATTACTCAACGTATTTCTTAAAGTGACAAACACTCAATTACACCTAGGCCTACACACCACATTAAAATTTGCCTTGGTGTAATAGTTTAAAATAAATATTAAGTATTCAAATGACTAAATATGTTTAGCAATTAAGCAGATTAATAGTAATTATGCAGATTAAAAAATACTATACATTAACTGTACACTTTATATGAATTCAAAGGTATATGAAATAGAAACATATGAAATAAGCCATAATTTTCATTATTGTGTGTGGAAAGAGTCAAGCAGAATCTAGGATGCCCACTGGTGTGAATGATAACACTATATTCAATATTACTGATGATGTCAAGGTGGTCTGGGCCCCAAATCAAATACATTTTTTAAGAATTATCGAAGAAAGTATCGAAATCGCAATTATTGATGTGGTATCGGTATCGAAACAATAATTTTGGTATCATTGGCAACTACACTAGTCTAATTTCTTAGGATATCGCAAACAATACTTTGGGTTTTCGCGACCGGCAGCAATGAATCAACATAATCAGTCGAAAGGAGAGGACAGCACATCATGGGGAAGTGTTGTTTTAATTGTCATTATGGGTTTGATCTGGTGTTTTACAACCACATAATGGGTGTGATGTAGGTCTTAATTTTCATGTAAGTGGTCTTAAAAAAGTCTTATTTGGGGTGGTCAAACCTGGGAAACCCTGTAATGGAAAGAAGATACCGAAGGCTTTTTGCCATATTGAGTCAGCTTTACTTTCTTGTCTATAACTTGTCTAGGTTATGACACATTTTATTGTTCTTTGTCCTTTGGACAGTGCCTGGTGAGCTCGAACAACAAGGCTTTGAATCAGTTTACACCAGATTTGCCCTTCAATGAGACTGTGTGACATGTTCCAGCAATACTCATCACTTAAACCTCACTGATCACAGGAGAAATGTTCCTGTTGAAACCCACTATCAGAACTAAACAAGGCAACGCTGCATTTAGTTGTTATGCGTTCTGACTATAGAGCCAGCTCCCAGATGACAAAAAAAAATTGCCCAAATTACTTTTTTGACATCAGGACTCTGAACTAAACTATTTTCAGATGCCCATTTTTTTTTTTACACTGAATAGGCTTAGTCCAACCAAAACAAGGTTTTGCCTAGTGGTAAAATGGATAGGGGTTAATCCTAGTCTGACAATACAGTTTACTCACTAGATGAGGTGAGGGAATTCAACACACTTGTTTAAGCTTGACAAATATATCAATACAATCTGTTTTTCAATTGGGCAACATATAGCAAATGTGAGTGGTAGCTATCACATCCCCCATTCTGTGTTTAAGTGATTAATAAGGTGTGTCTGATCTTTGTGCTGTATCAAAATTCCCACAGTTATGAAAGCAGACGGTCAAACAAATGTCTTACTTTGTATTTTTGAGTGGCTCACAAACTAACAATGTTCTATTTTCTGCTCTTCTCTCCCTCCTCCCTTTGGTTGGTTCCACCACCAGGATAAAAGACGCAGATTGACCAGCCCACGCTTTCATCCACCATTGTACACAGTATGGCACGCTTTGGCACAAGTTCAGTTTGTTTATGTTATTGTTTATTAGTTCATTCCTCTATATTGTAGGATTTATAGATAGACTTAAATTGTCATTGTGCAGTTGGTCCGTACAATGGAATTTGCTTCTGCAGCTTTTAAAAATAATACTCACATACACACTCACACACACAAAAAAATAAAAAATAAGAATACACAATCTTTAAAAAGAACATATCAAGGCATTAACATGCTTCCATTGCTTGAAGTCCATTTTAAAGTGCAACTGTGCAAGCTCCCATTGCTTAAAGTCCATTTTTAAAGTACAACTGTTTTGCTTTGTTATATAAAATAAAAATTTGAAATGCTATGGAGTGCCCTATTTTTTGACCCTCAAACTGATATCTCAATTGTAACTCCTACTTCTCAACAGTTTCTCATTGCAATGTCTCCTCATTTGCTCTTATTTCTCCTAAGGAGAAACAAGTTGTAAATGAGACTACACTCAAACATATAAGAGATCTCCCGTATTTCTCCTGCTTCTCAAACTAATATCTCTTATGTGACTCCATCTGCTCTATTATTTCTCCTAAGGAGAAACAAGTTGTAAGTGAGACTACACTCAAACATATAAGAGATCTCCTGTACTTCTCCTGCTTCTCAAACTAATATCTCTTATGTGACTCCTACTTGTCTTATTGCTATGTGTCTCATCTTTTGCTTGTTTTATTTCTCAAAATTAGGAGAAATAATTGTGACAAAAGTAATACTTAAATGATCCTTAAAAGAGAATCACCATTTAGCCTCCTTAGCAACAGAAGGGATACAAATGAGAAGCAAAAGTTTCTTCTGGGAGCATAGCCGTTAACCTGTTTAGCATGTTGTTAGAGGTTCTGGTTGAAAAAATGTGTTAGCTATAAGTTACAAGTGCTAACCAGTAGGCCACGGCTTTGTCGGGCATGTCTCTGAGTGTGTTGTTTGAGCCCCTTTCATGTGGGGGGTCTGCCTACTACCCATTACACTAGTGCTGATAACATTGTAAAAGATCTGTTTATGAGTAGTGGCGTCTGTATGCAGACACCTGGTTATCTATAAACCCTTTTGTAGTGGGTGTGTTTTGCCCCGGCATGTCTCTAGGATTGAGATTATAAAAGCTGTGGGTGATGTATAGCTATCATTGTTAGCAGTGATTTTGAACAGAACTTACCATGGCTGACATGATTGAATCGGCAAAATCAAAGAGACGGATTACACTCACGCCTGTTAGCGCTAAGCTATCGAATCCTGAAATGACTTATGCAATCGCAAAGGAGGAGACCTGAAACTTTTGTTAATTTTCTGAGTAAACCTAATGATGGCGTGAAATACCAATGGTTGTTGAGCGATGGGCATAGGAGGCTATGTTTTGACAAGGAAGATCGCAGTGTGAAGCTATGCGGCTTTGACATCTCCGGATTTTGGCGTTTTCAGACGACATGGCGCACATTTCATTTTGTGATGCAGATTGGGTGATGTTTAGGGACTCTTGGAAGGATATTGTACAGCCTGCTATGGACAGTCGCTACACAGCATCATGGAATAGTCCAGCCTATATCAAGTCATATGATAGGGGTCTCAAACAATACACTCAGAGACATATCCTGACCCAACACCTCCTCTACAAAGTGAGGGGGTTCATAGACCCCCAATACATACATACATAATTAACCACTGTGTTTGTAATCAGTTAAGCAGTACGTCTCCGGCTAGCCTGTTGTTTGATGAGCCACATGTAAGGGGCTTCAAACAATAAACTCAGAGACATGTCTGGGCACAACACCGCCTCTACAAAGTGTGGGGGCTTCTTAGACCCCCAATACATACATACATAATTAACCACTGTGTTTGTAATCAGTTAAACAGTATGACTCCGGCTAGCCAACTATATGATAAGACACATGAAAGGGGCTTCAAACATCACACACAGTGACATGCCCGGGCCCAACACCTCCTCCAGGCATAGACCCATTTGGTCACACACACACGACCCCATGATTCTAGTTATAAAAATTACAGTACATGGGATTTGGCTGACACCTTTTTAACCAAAGCGCCTAGCGAAATGGTAACCAATTTAAACTTTTTTTTTTTTTTTTATTATTTTTTAATCCATATCTCTCAACATCTCTAGGACTTATCAAAAAATAAAAGTAAACTTCATACTACTCTCAGCCATTAATATAGTTGCTAGGAGTGGGGGTCGAACCCACGAGGACACAAACATCCATTTGATCTTAAGTCCAACGCCTTAACCACTCGGCCATCCTAGCAGCACATTTTGTATTTACACCCATTTACCACTAAACATATACAACTCTTACAAAGTTTATCTGATCCCCCATTATCCACAAAACACACATGTGGGTTTGGGGGCCAATATGGCCGCCCAGGGGTTTGACATCAGTTACATGACTGTCACATGACACTACATCCAATATGGATGCCAAGGGGGCGTGGCATTGTTTGACACCAGACACATGACTGTCACATGACTTTACATCCAATATGGCTGCCCAGGGGTTTGACACCAGTCACATGACTGTCACATGACTCACAAAACAATAACAATAACAAACAACACGTGGTGACAACCACATGGCTAATTTGCATAAAAAGGAGGCGTGGTTATTGCGTGATTTATGACGTTTCAGGGGGCGGGGCTTATTTTTGACAGTTTGTTCATGATAATAACTACTCACAATATACATGTGCTTCCCCCATCCTTGCCCCTCTTAGTGAATACAATAGAAAATCACACCTGAGGATAAGCCAAATGGTCCCTAGAGAGACTCTAATGAATTATAATCATTCAAGGACAAACAAAGGATACTTGCCTAGAACAAAGACACAAGAAATACACTAGACTATAATGCTTATTCACAATTCTTTCAACACACACACACACACACACACACACACTACTGTATGTTTGATTGTGGATGTACAGTATATGAATTTGCATTAAATGTACACATAAATAATTAGCATGATATAAATGTAATTCACACACACATGCAAACTTACAGTATGCCATCATGCTGGAACTATTTCATTCTCAAACATATGGCGGTTAAAAGTGTATATCTCTGTTTAGCCTCTATAGTAACGCTCTAAAACTAGCCTTTTTCACACCACTATCTGAATGTGTATTCATTACATTAAAATCTATTCAGAATTTTTTTTCCTCAATGTCATGATTGTTTTGATATGACCATGTTCTTTTTTATTTCTGTTATCATTACACCATTCTTTCTCTCTCTCTCTCTCACCTCCCCTCTCTAGTAAATGCTGTGCTAAAGGAAGGCATGGTTAGGGTAGGAGGAGGGGGTCTGCCTAACGTGTACGACACCCTACAGTTTCACTTCCACTGGGGGAACAGCTCAGCGCATGACATGGCTGGCCAGTTGCGTTCGCAGCGCTCCAATGTCTCCCACGACTTGGCTAGCTCCAACCACTCAGACAGCACAGAGTCTGATGGCAGTGATAGTTCGGACCAAGGCTCTGCTAGCAGTTCTGGGGGGTCAGAGCATGCACTAGACTCTGAGGTCTACCCAATGGAGGTCAGGGAGCACCACACTGGAATTTGGATCACTAGTTTTTAAACTATTTGCCATGTGTTCCTATTGCTGTCATTGTGCAATTTAGTTTTTGCCAATAATGTCTCTTCACCATGTATTTCTTTATGATCATGAATCAATATCATACATTACGTTTGTCAAACATTAAGCCCAAATGTCAGACCTCTCTTGCCTTCTCTGCCTGTTCCTATTAGATGCACATTGTGAGTAGGAATGAAAACCTATCAGCAGATGCCGCTCCAAGTGACGCAACAGGTTTCGCAGTGCTGGGCTTTTTCATTCAGGTACCATTCCAGAACCCTGGGGACAAGGTTCTGATTCTAAGAGACTCACAGACAGTCACATTAGTGGTATAGGAAGTGTTTACTCTTGTGTAGACCTCTCACCCCCTCAAGAATAGATAAAAGCATCACCTTTAAGGCCTTTTACTGGAAGGCTCTAAGAGAGATCGGTATATGAAAGATGGGTTTGACCATGGACAAGTCTGTCCCCTCCATGGTACGATAGGTCAGGATGCTTTGCTATTTGTAGGTCAGATCATATTCATGCTGGTTCCATTTTACTTTGAGCTACAGTGTACTGCCATAAGTTGAGTAATGTAATCAAGTATGTCTCTGTATGTGAAGTATCTAGAGTAATTATGTATTGCTGCTAGTAAACCTGACTGTCCGAGCGTACACTGGAATCATTATTGATCGTTATGATATGCGTAGTATGGTATTACACCTGATTACATTCAGTAAAAGTGCTCTGAACAATTATTTGGGTATCACTTAGTTCCCAAGTCTACCTAAGATAATGGAGAAATCTGTCAGGTCCTGCATTCCGTCATTTAATCATTCTGTCTCCTTGATCCAGAACAAAGGTGTGTGTCTGTGTGTGTGTGTTTGTGTGTGTGACTCTGTGTGTCTGTGCACAACCTTGTGCAATATCATTTAAGTGTCAAAATATAGCTACAAGCAAGAGGAAGCTTCTTTGAGAATTGAGATTCAAATATCGAAACTACCTGAGCAAGGCAAGCTTCTAATCCAGAGCCTCTGTATCTCAAGACAAGCGGGTTACCAAGTGAGCATACTACAGAGTGGACAATGTATTACTGACTGTATTACTGATGATGACTATGTAGAATAGTAGAAGCAATAGTAAAAGACTGGTTCTAATGCATCTCATCATACAAACAGTTGCTTTACTGTTGGCGTCTAATAGGAAGGAATAATGGGGAGAGGTCTGTGATGTAACAACAACAACAAACAAAAGTCATTGTAAGGCTTGCAAACTCATTGATGGATGACAGGGAATTGTGTAATGTTGACAGAATCGTTCTCAAAGTAAGACTTTTAGAAAGGTTGTTCCAACCAACCAAGAAGAAGGTAGAAAGAAAACTTGTACTTACAATGATGAAAGAGGAAACAAATCAAGCACTGCTTGATTTTTATACAATTATAAATTATGGCTAATATCTATATAATACATAAGAGAACCTTCCTCCTTGCAAACATACAGCAGGCTATATATCACAGATGAATAACACATATGTGTACTGTGGACCTACTCTAAAGTTGGCACTGATAATGAACCTGGATCAGTGTCCCTGTGCGTGCGATGAGTCTCAAGATGAAATCAATGTTGACTTGGTTTTTAACTGAACAAGTACATTTTGCTTGTAAATCATTCACAATAGTTAGCATTTGTATTTCAATTAAGCCAGTGATTTGCATACTCACTTGACATTTGTAAGTGGATGTTTAATAGTGTGAGGATAGTTTTGACAAAGATGTATTGTATTGACTTAAATTGCAACAGTAGGATCACTAGTTGTGTAAGCCCGGATGTGCTCACCTGGCTCAACATGTGAAACAACCTCGTATTTTTAGATATGTGTTGAAAACTGGTGAACCGATGACTGATCGCCATTGTATTTGTTAAGCCCTGCCATTTTTGAAGTCCTCAGACATGCATTTCCCTGTCTGATTAAGTGAGCTATTGTATAGTCAGTGTAGAGTGTGGGTGTTTGCAGGAGGAAAATAATGAACTGGTTAAACTATTGGAAAACACCTAGGCAGTGATGAGGGAAGTTTACTTTATGGATTAAATACCTTTGAATCATTAAGGTATGAGCTACACCAGGCGCGTAACTGAAGCGCTCCGTTTGCGTAGCGTCTGTTGCAACAATTAGCTGCCACTATAATCAATGGCAGTAGCTACACCAGACGTGATAGCGGCGCGTACGTTCGAAAAACATAGACCAGTCTTTTCAAATGGATTTTATGCGTCGCGAACGGAGCGCTTCAGCATGGCATTTTCTGGACAAATAAAGATCAAATTTCTGTTTAAACCCATTTAATGATTAGTTTCTCAGCTTCCCCACACTGCGTTAGGAATGTGTTTGAAGGAACAACCTCTCCTGATGTTACAGTGTGTGTTTGGGTGTGTATATCAGGGATGTGTAACCTTAGCATTGGGGTGTACTTATGTCTGTGTGTGTTTCTGTATTTGAGTTTCTGTGGATAGATAGATAGATAGATACAATCATTGATCTAGGGGAAATTCTTTCTGCATTTACATGAACACACACACACACACACACACACACACACACACATCACACAGTGAGAGTGAACATACACAAACCCGGAGCAGTGGACAGCTTCACTTGCTTGGAGGCCAAAATTATTCAAAATGGCACCACCTCTGTTGAAATGTATGCTCCTTGGTTTATAATTATGTATGACTATGTTGGCATGGATGGGTAATGTGTTCCTCATGAAGTGAGCCTGTGATTGTTCTCCCATGTCCCCACAGACAGCACCATTGAACTGCACCAGGACATATCTCTTAAGGCCCTCATTGGGGATGTGGATCTTACAAAGTACTACCGATACCAGGGTTTCACCACCACTCCCACTTGCAACGAGGCTGTAATATGGACCCATTCAAAGAGCCCATCAGAGTCAGTAAGAACCTGGTAAGGAGACCCCATTTTGTCTTGCTTTTCATGCTCTTCAACTTCATTTTTGGGATGATAGCTTTGGGCTGATAGTCTTGTAGCAGATAAACATTAAAGCACTTCCATTTTTAATATTAGCTCAGGAAAGCCTTATTTTGTAATCCACAGCTTTTAAAACCACTAGTGAGGCTTCTTAATTAGTTTTCGGTGTCCACCCAATGGAATCACTTCTGCTTCACCAGAAATTTGAATGACAAATTAGAGAGACGACACTCTTGGTGAGTTTCTCACCTTGTTGTTGCAGTCTTGGAATTTTTCTTTTATGCTATTGGGAAAAGCAGAGACCGTCCCTCGTAAACATCAAGTACAGATCAATGCAGATCAACGTCTTCAAGTGAATTAAAAAAAAACAAATGTCATCATCTGCCTAGTTATGATCAATCTTGTAATATCAGACTCCGTCAAGATTTTCCGAATAAAAAAGGAATGAATTGAAAACATTTCACATGGCCAGATCAGTCACACAGCCTCTTTATTGACGGGCTTCCCTCGTGCCACACACCACGCTGCCACGCGTCACACGCTCCCTCCTTCCTCATTCTCTGGCTCACTCTCTGCTCACATGTGGGGTGTCACGCTATCAGGTGACATGTCCTACTCCTACAGATAAGACATAACCTAGCTGTGACCCTGTTGGTGTTTTGTAACAGGATGTGGACATTGACATAGGGTAATTGCTTGCCAGAAAACTCCTTAGAATCAGTAATAATATATCTGGTGGCTGAAAAAAGACCTAACATAGAGATGTTTCGAATGGTTGGAATGGTTTTAAGGAGCAAGTAGTGCAGGTCTGTCAGGTTTACAGATTTGGACACTCCACACATGATCTTTCTTCCTTTATTCCACTTTCTTTTTGCTTTGTCTTTCTTACTGGGGTACAGGGTGTACTTTTGCCCCCCCACCCTGTCTCTAGCTACATGTGGGTATTGATCATACCTCTGATCTCACATGCTTACCAGCACTCGTTTGCGTCAACACGCAGGCAACACAGTATCGCCTCCATCAAATGAGTGACTCATTGTGATTTTACATACATTCTAAGATCAGTCAGGATTAGAAGACCTTTATGACTGACATTTTGAGTTCCAAGGGGGATTTACTACTGAGGGTACATTTGCAGACAAAGGAAGCACAGCTATGCATTAGCTTGAGACATTGTCCCTGCTGAGTGGGGTCACAGTCAAAGCTGTATTTTTTATTAGGTTCACCCTATAATTTGAAGAATGGCAGAGTGAGAGAGATTAGGCTGAGTGTCTGTGCAGAACAGGAAAGCACATGCACACACTTGTATTCACCAGCACATGTACACACATGTGTGTCCACCCGTACACACACACACACACACACACACACACACATGTGGGCAGACTGGGACACTCTTAATATTACCGGGTGATTTCAGGCTCCAACGGAGACGAGGGTGTTAATAGGAGTGTGACCCAATTTGGCCTGATTCCTATGGGGGAATCAGGCCAAATTGGGTCACACATACTATAGTGCACTGGTCATTTTCATTAAAAAAAGAGAAAATGCATAAAGCCCAGTCTATTCGCCTTATTCACCCCGAACGTCAGAACGCGCCTGATGTGTACACACTCAGCCCTTCTGGGAATTTAGTATAAGTAAGTATATACAAGTATATATACTCTTTTGATCCCGTGAGGGAAATTTGGTCTCTGCATTTATCCCAATCCGTGAATTAGTGAAACACACTCAGCACATAGTGAGCACACAGTGAGGTGAAGCACACACTAATCCCGGCGCTGTGAGCTGCCTGCAACAACAGCGGCGCTCGGGGAGCAGTGAGGGGTTAGGTGCCTTGCTCAAGGGCACTTCAGCCGTGCCTACTGGTCGGGGTTCGAACTGGCAAGTCCGAAGCGCCAACCAGTAGGCCACGGCTGCCCATGAATTTCTACCAGTGGCAATGGTGTACACACCGCTGTGTACCTAAATGTACCTGGTCCCACAGAAAGAAATCTTTTAGGGGTCAAACCTTTCACCGTTTTCCTAAAGACCCATTACTTCATCGAGAGTGGAAAAAAAGTCCAACTTCCTGGTTTTTGTACCCCTCAATGAGCCTCAAAGGCGTTCTCAAAGTTTTCAAAATGGCTGCCAGGTCAATGTGTTTGAAAGTGTGCTGAGTGTCTGTGTATCTGTCTCCAGTAGTGTGATGGGAAGGTACTGTCTCATGACCTCTCCGTAGGCCCCTTGCAGGAATGTGACCAGTATCTGCACTCCAACGGATTGGTTACAGTAGCAAGGGGTACTGTAATAGCCTTTATGGGAGTTTCACAGGACCTATACCTGTGGTGTGTGTGTGTGTGTGTGTGTGTATATATATATATATATATATATATATATATATATAATATATATATATAATTTGTTTTATTTTATTTTTATTTATTTATTTATTTATTTTTTTATTTATTTTTTTATTTATTTTTTTATTTATTATTATTTTTTTATATAGATATAAATACTAGCATGCCTTTTTGCCAGGTTGAGTGAAAATGACAAGCAAAGTCATTGCTGTGAGCACAAAGAAGTTGTAAATGTCCGACTATGGTGAGTCAGCTGGATGGAATGTGGCCTGATGCCAGTCTATTATTGCTGCAGTGCAAGTGGTTTGACTGGGTTTTTAGATTTCCTCTGTAGTGTCTGTCTGCCTTTAGAATGCACAAGACCTTGACCAAGATTAACTGGCCTCATAAATTTCAATAGAGCTCAAGATACTGTATATGCTGGTGACTGTGTGTGTGTGTGTGTGTGGAAGTGCAGGGCAGACAGTGCCCAGTGCAGGTGTGTCTCACTGTGCTATCATACCATACTAGATTATACTGTTTAATTTGAGGTCATCAACCTGGATTATGGCTTTGGGATTAACCTAAAGAATTCTAAAAATGTGATCTAATCAGAATTAAGATAGACAAAACATTTCCATTCCTGATGTCCAGAGGGTGAGGGTGCTCAATACAAAATATAATTTCACTTCATTCATAATGCCGAAATGAAAAAGCAATCTCAAAATCTGAGACAAATATAATCTGCATCTCATCATTTACATCTCTCTCTCTCTCAGATAAAGAAGTTTTCCAAAATGACTGGGTTGAATAACGTATTCCGGCCTGTACAGCCACTAAATGGCCGACACGTGTACACAACCGTGACTGAGAATCACTCCTCTTCTCCCCCCTCATGCCTCTTCTCCCTCCTTCTGGTCCTGTCATCCCTATTTGCTACTCTGTGGATGAACCAGATACAGTAGACAAAAGATATACAAATGCAATCATTCTATCATATTTCATTGCACCATATCACACAGCACCAATCATTCCAAAACAGTGCTGCTAAACGCTGATTTTAAAATAAATACATTTTTAAATAGATAAACCTTTAATAAATTGTGGAGTAGTGGAGTAAAATGTATGATATGTCTGGCATAAATAATACAGTGTAAGGCCAAAATCACTTCTTCGGGTTTTAGAGTACATATTTTGAATTTTTATTTATTGATGTTTTGTAAATGGAAGTGGGAACAGGATTGTAAACTGATCATATTGATTAATATGCAGTTTGTAGAACATTAATATTGTAAAGGGCAGTTCACACCAAGAAGGATAACGATAACATAAGTATCACTCTAGCTAACATGAATGACAACGTCCATACGTAAACTATAGCGATAACAACATGACAAAGATACCGTTGGGGTCATAGTTATCATTCTTGGTGTGACCGGCCCTTAAATGAGGAAAGAAGTAAACAAATGTATTCTTCACTGATATCAATAAATTATCTTCAAGGACCTTGTAATAAGATGATGTATGATCAACAATAAATATTGAGACATTATTTTTTTCTGTTGTTTTTTGCAGTTGTTCTGTCTGCCTCTCTACATCTCCTATCACACCAGCAATCACACATGTAATTAATGCTTCACTGGCTTTTGGTACATTTCTAACTGCATTTAAACTGGCTCGGGTAACTCCTGCTTAAGAAGTCTTCCCTTGCTCCCACCCAGGTGGAGAACTTTCTCCCGGTCTCACTTAGGGATGTAACGATTACCGGTATAATGGTAAACCGCAATAAAAATGGTGACGATAATAATTACCGTTTTCATTTCAAACATCATGATTATCACTGTTGATTACCGCGGTGTGGAAACCGTGTGTTTAATCCTTCCCAGCTTCATCAGAGCCTGCTTTTGACATACAGTAGGCCTGGTACAATGAAACAAAACTGGTACCCTACTGATTCTGTTGTCTAATTGATGGTTTTAACTACGATTCGGATTAGGCTACACCTGATTTTTAAAAGGTGGAACTTTTTCACCGCAAAATGTGCACTGTATCATGTAGCCACTGCGTCTTTTTATGCTCACGTCCACATTAAATCCATTCCACTCACGTTATCAGGAGAATACAGTAGCCTAAAGTTTTATTTTGAACTCTTACTTTGGTCTCACTCATTGCATCCAAATAACAGAAATGAAATAGCAAACTCCAAGTTATGGTCGGGTACATTAAGCTATAAGGACATAGCCAATTAAACATGAAGAAAAAACTGAATGGGAATTACTATTTCAGCTTGTGTAGGCCTATCAGTGCTTTCTGAACATATTGAACACACTTTTAGAAATACCGTGGTAATACCGAAAACCGTGATCATTTTGGTCACTATAACCGTGAGGTTAAATTTTCATACCGTTACATCCCTAGTCTCACTCCTCCCATGCCACTCTATAAAAGATGTAGAAAAGGTGGCTTCCGAACAAATCACAGAATTTCTCTCATGAAATGACCTCCTTGATCCTAATCAGTCCGGCCTCAAAAGTGGCCACTCCGCTGAAATGGCTCGGTTGTCTGTGACAGAAGCCTTAACATCTGCCAGAGCAGTAGCTCAGTCATCAGTTCTCATCCTGCTTGACCTATCAGCTCCTTTTGACACAGTCAACAACGACTAATTGACCTTTTCTGACCAGGTTGCCTCTGTCACCGGGTCCCGGTCGTGTCACTTCGTACTATTCAATATAAGGACAATCAGACCGTACCCAACCGAACACATATCCCCAATCACACACATACGCCACATCAGATCATCACACACTCTGTCAAGGGTCAATGAGAATTAAAGAATATTTATGCCATGTAAACTTTCTCATTTCTTGTTTCTTTTGATTGTGTTTGTTTGCATTGGCCAGCTTTCAACTAACTTCCGCAGTCTCAAGACAATGAGGTGAGCATAGTTGTGGCACGCCCATTGGAGCAACATGAAAACACAACCACAGGTAACAATGCGGAATTACATTTCTATGAAGTTGCCAACTTGTACAAACAAATCTGTATTTGCATTCTCAGTTAGTGAGTGAACTTATCAAGAGTTTGCTCTTTCGTGAGATCCTTTAATGACATTAGTACTACATGGTGGTGCACTAAACAACAGTGCTCTTTTCTTTCATCTGTATCTCTAAGAATAGAATGGGGTCACTCATTGCCATTTATAGTTTCTATGGGATTTTATATACCTAAATATTATTTAACCATATTATGATTCAATTATGATGAAGAAATCAGCAAAGATTGACCCATGTTGTAAGACAGCCTGAGGTTTATGGCTGTCGCATTTTATATATATATATATATATATATATATATATATATATAAAAATATATGGTTACATTTAAATAGGGTCGCAAGTCTCGCGACTTAATGAACAAGGGAAATTGTGTTATATATATATATATATGGTTACACTTATATAGGGTCGCGAGTCTCGCGACTTAATGAACATGGCAAATTGTGTTGTGGAAGCAAGACCACCTCCATCATCACAGGCTATCGTACCCCCACCATCACTGGATGTTGCACCCCTCCCCCACATGGCGATCACGAACAATGAGGTGACAACGACCTCAGTCAACAGCCATCAGACACACAGATCCCAGATGCTCCCCTCCCCTTACACCCCTCACCATTACAACAGATCAAGTGACAGTCCAATTTAAGAAATTGCGCAGCAACAAAGCATTCATTACTTAAGCAATATAGCACGAGTGAGAGTGGGGTTGGTCATGGATATTCCCACGGCTGTTGTTGCCTGCGCCACTCGGCCTCCGGCCTCGTGGCTACGGCCGAACAACACCCGTGGGAATATCCATGACCAACCCCACTCTCACTCGTGCTATATTGCTTAAGTAATGAATGCGAAAGGGCATTCTTTCAAAATCATACAGGCCCAATGGTGTCACAAAGGCAGTCTCCTCTTTGTCTGCAGGGTGAATCTCCACCTGCCAGTATCCGCTGGCGAGGTCTAACATAGAGTGCCATTCCACCCTCTTTAAACTTGTTAAACTGGGTCACTGGTCCGCAGGTGGGCCACTCCAAGACTCGGGCCCCTGTGCCCCCCACTTCAAAATCTAACACTGTGTAACCGACATAAGGGAGGGCAAGCCCATTGGCTGCTTTCAGGGTTATCCAAGGAATGGCTCTTACCTCCTTCATCTCTGCTCTCTGCAGGTAGCGCTGGAACAGGCCACGACTAAACAGTCACCTGATATTCTATGTCCAGGATACAGGGAATGCATTTACCCTGAACACGGACCTCGACTTCTGGGCTCTCTCCTACAAGGGCAGCTCCTCCACGGAAGACACTCTGAACTGGTTAGCGACTCCACAGGACCTGCATTCTCTATTTGATGGTGTATTGGCCCTGACTAAGTTTGTGTGATATATAAACCACAATCCTTGTTGATACAAGTACCAATGTTCGTCTAGAATGTTTTTATTCACATTAAGATTTCCGCCATAGGCAGTAAAATTGAATTTCCCCTGGGGATCAATAAAGTATCTATCTATCTATCTATCTGTCTAAAAGACTCCGCCATCTTTGTCAATAATTTTCGCTGGTGAAGTTTCAAACTATGACCTTAACGGCCTTTCCACCAATCAGAGGCATCACTGTGGGATTGTTCAGGATTGTGGGTAATGAAGTACTTATCCAAGACATCGCGAATAAAAGACATTTATCTCAAAACGAGGTTAGTGCCCCGTGAACTTTTGGCGTCTATATGAGCATACACAATCGCTTAGTACAGCTGTAGCTGGTTTTGAGTCTACCATGTGCAGTTAAGTTTCTATGGCTTATACTCGAATTGTCAATGGAGAAATTGCATTGAATTCTTACTTCCGGAAACTCCTGTGGGCGGGACTGTGATGCTCTATTTTTGCCTCAGATAGGGAACCAATCACAGAACAGGGGGGAAAGCAAGATGATGATTAGCTATGCAGACACATTTGATAGACATCCGTGGCACCCAATAAACGGATCTGGGCATTTTTTTCAAATACGAGAAAATGAACGTTTGGTTCCCAGACCACAGGGCCGGCCCGAGGCATAACGGTGTGTTTCCACACAACGAAATTTCGCGTCGCTCTCATTGAGGTTGAATGGAGACGAAATTCGCCCTAGTTGGGCGAAATGAAAGCGAATCGCCGAGGCAGGCGAAACAAAGTTGGCCAAAGTTTAACTTTATTTAAATTAGGACCATTCGAGAACCAATTAGGTCCACGTCTTTGTGTTTGGAGGCGGGAGTTACAAAAAAGTCTGACCAAGATGGCGGAGACTACCTGAGCTGTAACACAAACATTTGTATGTGATTAAAATGTTTCTACACGAACATTGGCTACTTGTATCAACACGAATTGTGGTTTATATGCCACACGAACTTCAGAGCACATACACCACTAAATAGACCACTATATATGTTAGTTTAAGCACTCGATCTTTTTAGCTAGCTGACAGGCGAAATGCTAGTATTTTAGGACATTGGATTGCATTGTAAACCTAGCTAGACAGCTAGGCTACATGCTGCAACACAGGTATGAAATATATTATGTCTTATTGAATTGTTGTTTATAGGCAACATAGTCTTAGTCGAGTCATAAAGACCCCTGGATATCTTCATTAAGTACTTAAACGTTTGAATTAGCCTAATTAGCTTGCCACCACTGGCTAGACACTGCAGTCAAAAGGTTAGCGGTTTCGCCGTCACGCCCCCGAGGCGAAATTTCGCTGGCCGAAAATCGCGAGGTGTTTCGCTGTGTGGAAACACACCGTAAGCGAACTAAGCGGCTGCTTGGGGCCCCCAATCGAGTTTTTTTTTTTTTTTTTTTTACATAATAAATAACGTAAACAAGTGACATCAATGAATGAATAAATGAAACAATTAATAATTCAAAACAAGAAAATTCTGATTTCATGATCAATGTGCCTGCCTACCTCTACTGTGTCTGCCAGCCTTTGAGTCACACGCATAAACTAGACACCTCGGGTTCATAGACAATTCGTGCAGACACTGCATCAAGTTCAAAAATCGGAAGAGACGGTGAGATGTTAAGACAAGTCACAAAAAAGGACGTATCCCTCTGGTGCGAAAACAGAAGAAAAAAAAATGACAGAGGAGAAAAACGAGCAAGATACAGGTATGTTTGCATGATTATTTACAGTATGTTTTGTGCTTGAGGTAGCTAGCTAGCTGTCATGATCGAATATAAGCCATCACCAGAACTAAATCCCCGCCATCAACAGAGAAATGTCTCCCATTAATATATATTTATCTAGGTGTATTTCAGATGTCAAGGATATCGGGATTGTTTTGGATGTTCAATCAAGCATGTACCCTAGCTCTAGGTGGGCTTATGTTGTAAATTAAAGTTAGCTAGCTGACTGAAGTGGACATTAGCACTACAGTAGCTACATGAAAACGTAGCTGAAGGCAAATTTACCACAGAGGGATTGTTTCTGATTTCGCACCTGAAAGTGTTGATAGTTTATTACTGTTCAATAATATGTAACATAGTGGTAAGTCTGATAGCAACAGCAGGCTAAGCCCAGGCTCCTAGTCCCAACCCCAACCCACTAGTGCGACTCTGGGCATCGGTAACGTTCCAGCTTCACAGGCAAAGATGGAACAGTACGTGCGCTCTGCTCTAAGATATTTGGAGAGAGATGGTAGTGTTTGAGAAAATATACCATGTTGGGTGGGGAGACTTCTGTGATGAAAATAGACTTAAATTGGATTAAGACAGTGGCGAGTGATGTAGCGGTGCTACCCTAATATTTAGGCTGCAGTAGATCACCATGTTAAGCGTTCACCAGACCATACTGCAATTAAGTATACTTTTATTATGCCTCATTTGCCAATAGAATATGAATTGTTACATGTGGAATTGCTTGTTGATGAGTGTAAGTAATGATAGCAAAATAAACTCATTCTGCTCGATCAAATATGCACTTTTTTTTCAGAGACACTGTTGAAGTACTTTGGAGCACATCTCTACCTCTACCTAACTCTACCTCATCAAGTGTCTGCCTCCATGGCTGATGACACAGAAGGTGAGGTTTTCTTGATGGCAAATGGCCATCAAGACACATTTAACATAGTTTTTGTTTGATTTATTTATGTATTTATTTAATCATTGCAGGTTCGTCCACTGCAGAGTTGCAGATACCTGAAAGCCAGGAACGAAGTAGGAATAAGTATCTATTTTTTTGGGCATTTTATTTTTGATTATTAATGTTTGTCTATTTTGGTTTTATTTTGTAGTTGAAGATTGCTCATTTAATGCACATTTGCGGATTTATTCCGCAAATCTGTTGAAAAACAAGTCATTAAACGGATGTACTTGTTTACAACAAATACAAATGCTGTTGTATTTTGTTATTTGTCAATTCAACTTCAGTAAACCACCCTTAGTGCTTCACTTTGAATATGAATGTTTCAAATAAATCTGTGATTTTAGTACCCTCTAAGATTAAAAGGTGACAGGGTTGGTGTAAATAACAACTATATTAATACATTGGTTTACCAAGCACATGGGGCCAGAAGTCTAGAGCGGAGCCCCAAAACATTTTTGGCATGTGAGCAAGGATGGATTAGTGAATGAGCCTACCGAGTCCTTATGCATCTGTGTACAGGGGGACAGTAGTTCATAATCAGTCACTGTATTAATACATAACCTCACTGTATTAATTTATAATATGACATTATAGTGTGAAGTTGTCAATTATCGCCAAGCACAGGTGACTCTGCGTTGTGGGAGGGGGCCCCGAAATCAAATTCTGCTTAGGGCCCCCAAAAGGCTCGGGCCGGCACTGCCAGACCACGTCTCATTGAGAAGTGGTGGCGCTAGCCAGGCTAGTATATTACACTGATATGTGCTGATTCAGAGTAATTTCCATGGCCTCAGAGTAGAAAGTCATGAGAATCACTGCATGGACTCCTGCAGTACTTTTCAGTGGTGATGTGTGCTATTTAGGGTGCGATTTGTGTAAATCGCAAAAAAAAAAAAAAAAAAAATGAACGAACGATTCATAGCCTAGTAATGTCATGGCTAATAATACCCTATATTATTTTTGCCACCTTTGTAACATTTTAGTTTTAGTTTACCGTGGTGTATGACTTTAAACAGCGAGTGTGCTTGGTATGATGATCAGCTCCTCTAATGCAGGGTAGGACTACGTTTTGACAAGCATACAAATTCACCTTGTTCTTGCCCCATCTGAAATGACTTCTCTACTTTTGCTGCCTCCATCCTTTCTGTATTTGTTGTGTAAAAAAACATTGTATATGATGGCACTGAAGTCTTAAGTTAGTGAATTGGCTAACAGTGTTAGTTGGTAACCAAATAGCCTACACATTGCGCTACACGCTGCGTAGGCTACGTGCATTCTCTCTCCTGCTGATTTGCGTTCAGTAGCCAAGTGCGCAGGGGCGGAGCTTGAGGGGGTGCTGGAGGTGCGGCATGCCCCCGGGGCCCGGTGCGAGGGCGCCCTTTTCTACCTCCAGGTAAGGTGGGACGGGCCTCTCCCACGGCACAAGGCCGGAGGAGCTTAGATCATGCAAACGGTTTCTTTTCAATCATTTTCATCAGAGTGGGACGTATTAGGCTTATAGGTTGCCCCAGTCAGGACGAGTTATGACTCACGGTTGCTGAAAAGTTTTGAAATTTACTTTGATGATTTAGTAGGTGTAAAATAGGCTATTGAATAAAATGTTCTGCTGTATGACTGGCTTTATTTTAACTCCCGCCTGTACGTTACATCTCCATTTCATATTTGCCTAGGCTACTAGCCTACAATAAATTAATTGAACGAACTCAACTGACAACAGGTATACTGATTCGGTCATTGAGACTACAGAATACAGACTACAGAATACAGCAACCTTTCTGTCTTTCTGAAGTTTATTTTTGTATTCCGGGGTACAGTAGCCTAATTGCCTAATGCCTTGACAATAGTTTTTCTTACCGGCTTGCTGTTTAAACTGACTGCGCCGCTCTGAACTTTCCTGCCAGGTTTATGACGTAAACCGCTACATCTCGGCTCTGGCATTGCCTAAACTCATTGTGTGGGAAATCAGATTATCTGTCAATATTGGGCTTTGAAAGTAAGGGATATTTGCTCAGTAATAGTAGGCCTAGGCTACATTTTGTAACATTTATAGAGAAACCGAGGGGAAGTTAAATTAGAAATCGTTGAAAATTGAAAACACATACAAAAAAAAATTTGGGGCTTTTAAAAGAGATTCGGGCTTGAGCCCCCGGCCACCCTCGCTCGCCAATGCAACCACCCAGCAGTAACTTCTGCATTCAGTGAGATTTGCACCACCCTAATTTTATTTTTGACTCTTCCCGTCACCGTTGCAACTGTCGTGGAAAAACTAGTCCACTTTCGAATCCACTAGCAATTTATCACTTGACTATTACTAATTAGCACTCTGGGACAAAGCGTCCGAAGGAGACAGAATAGACAGGAGATCTCTGAAGACTGCTGAATCTTTATTCACCGTATTGCAGTGATAATCCAGTCTAAACAATGTTCTGACCAGGTGTCAAGCAATAGGGTGAGGTGAGATGTCATCAGATGGCGGCCCCCGATGAGATCTAAAATCAAAATCTTTTATACTCCTTAACCTTGAAGTTGGGCCTTCTCGCCACCCTCGAAAAACACCTGTTGGCCTATCAGCATCCACCAAGGTTACTGATATTGGTGGGACCCCTTGTCATATCATGCATAAAATTTATATGCAAAACTGTCTGATTCTGGTTTTTTCCAGTTACCATTACCTCATCCTCTCGCTCTTGACCGTCTAGGCCCAGTGTCACTGTGCACTCATTCACCCCACTCTTTGACACCTGGTCTGGTCTGCTTAAGATGTGTACAGGCCTTGAAGTCTCATAATAATTGCAGTAATATCAAAGTTTATAAAAAACATACATGCATCCTTTAAGTCATAGAAATCCACCACACAACCTCTGAGCGCTCATTCTCCAAGTTAAAGACCATTAAAAACCACTTGAGGAGCACAGTGGGACAGGAGAGACTGAGTGGACTTGCCATGTTGTCCATAGAGAATGAGAGAGCAAAGAAAATGGACATAGGCCTACACAGAGCATCGTGGACGAGTTCGCGGAGCGCAAGGCTCGTCGTATGCCCTTCAAATAGTGCTGCGTATTGTTGTTTTATTATTAGGGGTCATTCAAAATTACATAGTTGCTCTCCGTGGCGCTGACGCTTGTAAGACCCGCTGTTGCGGGCATGTGTAACCTATGTTGTAAAATTATGTTATGATGAGTTTAATAAAGGGCCCGGTCATGTGCCCCGCCCCCGGCCCGGCTCTGACTTGTATTGTATTTTACCAATTATTCATTACAACTGTCTGTAGTATCTACTTTTTTGGTGTTTTTCACATATAGTATTTTGCAGTATTTTTAAAATACAAAAATACACACCAATAAAGTATTTTGATACAAAATACAGAGCCATTTCCTTCAACCCAATAAAATACAAAGGACAAAATACTATTTTGCATTTGAAACACATATTACATGTTTCAGAAATACTACCCATCCCTGGGAACAGGCAGATTACATCTTTATAGTTGGCCATATGATGACATACTTAGGTTAATACTGTATTTCACCAGTTAGGGCACCAAAATGGCCAGTAGCTGCACTGTGTAGCCTATCTTGACATGTCTTTAAGTTTTGGGTTACAATATACAGGTAGTGGGCTCTCTGTTGATTTTAATGAGTAGGCCTAAGCCTAAAGTTACAGCATTTCTATCACAATTGACCAGACTTTGACCTTTTGTCTTCTTTTAACAAAATTCTGGCTATGATTGTTCCTTGTACTGCATCATGAGCCATCACTGCACCTATTGCATTCTACTGTTGTTAGCCTTAAGCCTAGCTCAGTCATTATGTTGTACCACATCACCCTCCATTAGAAGTGCAATGAGCTGCATTGAGCATAATAAACTGCATTTAGAATTCCAAATCCATATTTCCAGATATTTTGGTAAAAGTAACTTAAAAGTAATACAATAGTAGTGTAATGCCTTACAATTCAGAGACAGTAATATTATAATGTAACGAATTACTTTGAAATGACAGTAATAAGTAATACATAATATATTACGATTTTGAAGTAACTTGCCCAACACTGATTAAACCACATGTCACTGCTTGACTAAAGGATAAATATAGGCTACTGAACATGCATGGAGATCGTCATAGTTGACAGAAATTATGATTTGTGCCAACATGTTGTAGAAACACAACCACAGTTAGGCCTATTTGGTGCAAATCTTCTACATTGGTTATAGTCAGCCTACAGTTAATGTGAATCTATCACCACAAGTGTATACTAAACGTTTTTGCCCAAGTTTGTGTGCCGTCATCACATTTTGCAAAATTAGGCTACCTTCGTTACTAGTTGATACTTTTTACGTGCATCGACTCGCGATTGATTGTGCATCTAATGCTACAGCATGATACTGTGTGTTTGTTATTTATGGGGGGGAATCAGGGGGGGATTTTGGTATCGGTGGGCTTGTGTGTGTGTGTGTGTGTGGGGGGGGGGTCGTCGGTCCAGTAGTGGGCCGGTCCAGGAGAAAATTGCCAGGGCCGAATTTTGTTCCCAGTCCGACTCTGCCTGTAATATCTGTCAGCAGCTTGCTTGCCAGCGTTTCCCAGTAGGCCTACTTCGCAAAAGTTGTGAAATATAACCGCATATTTTTTGAATGTCGACTGGCTAGCCTACATAAAAAAAAACATGCGTTCATAATACGTGCGTGCTTGAGATGAAACCAGCAGTTTTCAGCAGGATCGTGCGAGGAGGACTTGTCTCTTAATTAATTCAAAACAAGTCAATGGTTTTTACAATGTTTCAGTCAAGCTTTGGTTGGTTTAGATACAACTGGTATGCAAAATGTAAAGTAGTAGATTAACTTTAATTTGCTGTGCTGCATATGAGACAATAGATGCACATAGTAAATTATATAAAGTAGGCCTATTAAAATATTTAAATAGCTTAGTCTAACTTTGAAAAAAATATTAAAGGGAATCCAGTCCAGTGCACATGTCTTTGGCAATTAGCCTAGGCTACTACAGACACAGGTGAAGAACAGTCAGCCTCAGCCAGTAAGCACAACCAAATATGTACAGCCAGCTTCAAAAGCAAGCAGCCCAGACCCTAAAAACCCACATTTATAGCTGTGAAGGTAATTCACACACAATTATTTTTCTTTCGCCAAAATATATTTGGTAACTTCCGTAGACATCCAAAATGGGGTGGGGGTTAAAATTAGTAGAAAAAAAACTATTGCATAACACAGTTTTAAGTTGTCGTGTGTTTTTCTGTGGTATAGTCTTAATTTTTCTATTTAGATGTATTGAATAGGTCTTAAAAGTCTTTAAATTTGCTCTTGGAAAATGTGCAGATACCCTGTAAGAACATCATGTACACCTGCCAAAACCCCTCCACCAGCAGCCCGTCAAATGACCTTAGCGGCATCGTTTTCAAAACGATGAAAACGTTTGCACTTTAGTTTATTGCACTTTGAATTCTGTTCAGTTCTATTTCATATTTGTTGTAATTTTGTTTCTGCTTTGTTTGAATAAAAAAATTATTTCTTATTTCAACTCAATTGTGGTTAATCACTATGAAAATATAAAATGTTTTGGATGGATACCACCTGTGAAGTTAACCAAGAATGGTATATAATCTGCAGGGATTGTAGTGAAAACAGTAAAGGGTAAAAGTGTGATTTCATGGGGCCGTTTAAAGGAGATTTCAAAATATCGAGATATGTATCGTATATCGTGAAATTGAGAAAATGTATCGGGATATTCATTTTTTCCCATATCGCACAGCCCTAGTGTATGCCTCATTAGGGTATAGCTGTATCATACGTTTCATGGTACTTGTGCGTAGGCCTAGTGGTATAACAATCCTGATGTCAATTTTTTTTTTCAGCCTTTGTGTCAGTGCATGCAAGTGTCAGGTAAATGTACAAATATAGTGGAATGTATGAATTACAAGGTTAATAATGGCTTTAAAGCTACATACCACCCCTTTTGATTAATTCAGTGTGGTCGACCCTTGCATATGCAATTAGAAACAAGATTGTAGGTTGTGAAAACAAGCAGTATTGTTGTAATTAAATGTACGGTATTCACATTATAATATAATGTTCCTTATCAACAATGCTGGTGTTATGTCAAGGTATGCTGCTTTGTTGAGAGATACTGTAGCACAAATTAATAGTATTTTACAAAAATGGCACTGTTCTGTTTAAGGATGCAGGCTAAAATGCAGCTTTTAGCCACCAGTATCCAATGTTTTGATTTAGGAGCAGCACCATCTTGTCAAAACAGATAGGTGAAATAGACTAACAATCCTGAATGTTTTTTTGGTACTTTGTTTATTTGGTTTTTGGTTTAGCTTATTGACTAACAAATATTATATATGAAATGTGTGTTGAGGTAGCAAAAATTACAGTACTTCTACTGAAACCCTACTTGCGCTATAGCACAACTTGATGGGCAGCCTAATTTGACACAAAACTGGCTCTTTGGCATTGCCATCAGGGTGTCAGCGACGGTTCAAGGCTGTGTGAGTTGATGGTAATTTGAACTTGTGACCTAGTTGGCAGTGATTCGACACCTTGTTTTTCAATTATTGAAAATGTTTGAACATCTGGTCAGGGTTTGCAGACTATATAAAGAGTAATAATTGTATGCGTGAATGTGTGTGATTTTATTGGGAAATTTGTTAAAAACATCTGAAATGCTAGACTCAGTTATTAGTCAAAGTATTTTTTGATTTCAGTATGCTTTGCTCATGCTTTTAAGTGTTGTATAGTTTCACTTTTGAATGTAAAGAAGTTACATTGTAAAGAAGAACATTAATGATGTAAATATGTACATTGTTGCCTGTTTATCAGAACTGATGAAATTAGTACAGTGTAACTTATGAGATGCTTAAGGAAATGTAGCATGTCAGACTTGCCTGTTTCTGATGTGTGTTCTGTGTGTTTTGCAGATGCCGTGTCTATAAGCAAGCGCTCCAGGGCAGCCAAAAAGAGAGAGGCTGACTTGAGATCCACTAAGGTCAGGCTGGTGAACTTTTCATTCTGTCCTGATGTATTATGATTGTGTGTATAATAGAAAACATGTCATTTTGAACACAGTTTAAATGTTGCTTCCAATTAGCAATTGCAGTAGTTTTTACATTTGCTTGAATGTTTAGGGGAAGGCAGGTAGGCTGTGTGCAACCATGTATGTCAGGTCATGTATGCAGTTTTGTGAAAGAGCAGGAGGTGTTTTCCTTCCTTCTAGTAGATGTTCTGATACACATACATATGCTGCAGTTTTATCCTCGGAATGTTTTTGAGATGGTTCAGTACAGATTACATGACGTTTCAGCTTTCTGCTTTTTATTAGTGACACTTGGGTGGTTTGATATCTGCATTATATGAATGTTGAATAACAATTCTCTAGTAAATGTATAGAGTCAGGTAGTTGAGTGCAAGTCTGAGTTCATTGTCAATAGGATCATAATTGTATATTAAATCTTTTTAGTATGATGGTTGAGTTCAGGTTCATGTAAGTGCCGTATCAAAAATGTGTTATCATGGGGGGAACAAGATGGCGTCGTAGAAAGCAAGCTCCAGTGGCATCTATCAATATAGACTTAAATTATTCATGTACGTGCGGTAAAAGTATGCATTTTTGAACAGGAGGTACTGGTACTGCCTGGACGGTTATTTCTTGCAAACTTCAGACAGTATGAAGAAAACAACGAAAAAAACATCGAAGCCCAGTTCTCTATCAAACCCTGATGATAGCGGTGAGCTAACAGAGGCTGGCGCAATGGATCCGAGATTTATTCAAGCTTTGGATAAGATAACTGATAACCTCACTAAAGTTATTGACACCAAAGTTGCCACGGTCTTAGAAGCCAATAAAGATCAGACCTCGCAGCTACAAGCTGTTGCCACGCGTGTAGATGAAGCTGAAAAGCGAATTGCTGATGTTGAAGTTGTGGCTACATCATCGGAAGCTAAGATAGCCTTTCTTGAGAAGCAAGTGCGTGACATGCGGAAACATATTGATGATCATACAACCGAGGTCGCAGGTGTAATGTACGTGTGATTGGCTTACCGGAGAACGCAGAAGGGCCAGATCCTGTGAAATTCTTAGAAAAATGGATTCCTGAATATCTTCAGATGACCAAGAAGGACGGCCGATTGAAGCTTGACTGGGCTCATAGATCCCTGGCACCGAAGCCTGGCCCAAACCAGCGTTCAAGGCCATTGATACTGAGGTTTCACAACTTTCGGGATCACTAGTATAGGAGTGGCTATACTAGTGAGAAGAAATTTGTCGTTTTCAATACTGGACTGGACACACCCAGGGAACCAAAAGTCTCCTTCAACGATTACTCGGCCGAAGTAGTTTGAAGGCGTAAAGCATTTGATGATGCCAAGATCCGACTAAAGAAGCTTGCTTTGGATGAGTTAAGATTTTCCTTGCAGGTTAAGTGGCAGGGACAACCCCCTTAAGCTCTTGGGCTTCATGTGTTTTTTTTTCTGTATTATAGTTCTTGTTCACACTACTTTTATTTTGTTTTTGTTTTTTGGCTCAGTGTGTACATGTATGGTGTCATGTCTTTGGGATTCATGTCAAGATGCTCCTTCTGTATAAAAGGTAAATTTAGGCAGTATGGCATGTGATAAACTACATCTATGTACATGGAATATAAGAAGGGTCCATAATCATGTTAAAAAGAGAAAAGTGCCATCATTTTTGAAAAAAGAACATATTGACATAGCTCTTTTGCAAGAAACACATTTGGATGACGCAGAACAGTTGAAATTGCAAAGAGAAGGTTTTAATCAGGTGTTCTTCTCCTCATTCACCTCAAGTAACCGAGGAGTGGCTATGCTAGTGAGAAGAAATGTGACATTTTCAATACTGGACTGTATTAAGGAGACAAGTGGTAGATATGCAGTGGCGTAACAAACCAATGGTGGGCCCAGGTGCGAGAGCACTACGCGGGCCCCATTCCGACGAACTATGACCCAGGATGAATTAGCTCTGATACATCCAATACACATTAAGGGTGACTTCAATTGTTTATGCAAAGGGCCTGAGGCACCGAAGTAGTTTAGTAGTTACAGATTACAATTTCAAATAAAAAACACACGACTACATATCCATTACATGTGAAAACATTAAAAAAATATTTTATTAACAGCCTGCAGGCCAGGGTAATCTAATATTACTGCATTAACATCAACTCGCATGGAATTATGGGAACACTCAATGCGCCTCTTCAACCCTCTGCTGAAACTGCAAGCGTAGATTGCTTGCTTATAAACTCGCACTGCGCAGAAACAAAACTTAATGTAGCCTAACTTATTTAACCGTCCAGAAACCAAATAAAATCATTCATATGCATACAATCCCCAATATGCGTGAATTAGGCCATTAGAAGAAGGCCATCTTACGAGCCTTTCGTTGTGCAAAATCGTCAACGATGTTCCCAAAATTGAATGCTCTGGCTCTCGTATTTTCAATGGACAGGATAGCTAACCCACGGAGCCTCTCCTGCCCCATGCTGCTCCTTAGGTATAGGTCTTAATAAGTTTGAGTTTGGAAAAAGATCGCTTAGCTGTTGCCACAGTCACAGGCAATGTCAGAAACAACATGAGTACACACTTCCCCGAATGTGGATGTTACACTGTCATAATCCACCACCAGCATTTTGGCAAGTTGAAAAATAGATGACTTCTGTGAAATCTTTGCTTTAAAGCAAGACCTGAATGAGAGGAGTTGTGTTGGGAATGCCGGTGCAATGTCCCTGCTATAATGGTCTGACAAATGTCTTGCCTTTTCAAGCAGTTCATCATCACCTGCGAGTTGAAGGGTCATAGGACGTAAAGACTCAAACACTTGACAAGTTTCCCGCATACTTGCAAATCTTTGGGTGAGCTGACTGATTATGATGTCCAGAGTTGCATTAAATACCTGCACTTTGAAGTATCTCTCTGCATCGGTTAAGCGCTCATCTTCCGATAGTTCGTCAAAGTGGCGCTTCACTCTCCGTGCTCTAACATTCTAAAGTTCTAAAAAAAAAAATAAAAAAAAAGGAGGCAGGGCGGGGGTAGCGACGGGCCCCGGGAGGTCACGGGCCCTGGTGCGACTGCACTTGCTGCATCTACTATAGTTACGCCACTGTAGTAGTTATTGTTAAGGGTGTTTTGCAAGGTACAGTTATCTCTATTCTGAATGTGTATTACCCTCCTGCACACCCCTCTGATTTCATAACAAAGGTATTCTTAGATTTATCTGTGATTCCGTCAGATATTGCTATTGTGGATGGCAATTTTAATTGTATACTAAACCCACTTATTGATAGACTACCCCCTAAAGCTATGCCTCTATCTCCACAAACCAAAGCACTCAGTAATATATGTAAAGAGTTAGGACTTGCTGATGTTTGGAGAACGATTCCCCCCGCAGATAAAGCATACACTTTTTTTCTGCTCCTCATGGCCGTCACAGTAGAATTGATTATGTTTTCTTGTCAGGGCTTTCTCTGCTCCAAGGCCTGCTCTGGCCTGCTCTATTGGCAGTATTTTAATTTCTGACCATGCCAATGTCATGTCATGTCATGGAATATATTGCCTAGAGTACTTTATCATATCCAAATGATCCCTATTTTATTTTCTAATGGAGTTGTGAAATAACTAAATGGCTGGCTTAGTTCTTTTATATGGAGCAAACGCAAACCAAAGCTAAAGATAGCTATTTTACAGCTGCCAAGCGCTGAGGGAGGTTTAGACTTACCAAATTTCAGAAAGTATCAGCTATGTGCTCATATGCGATTTATTTATGATTGGATCTTAAATGATAAAAATTCTACTTGGTTGGATCATGAAATCTCCCTATCAAAATATCCATTGAGAGACCTGTTGTTTATTAAGAATTTTAGAACTATCAGGCTGTGCTGTGACAACCCTGTTACGCTCAACACAATTAAGGCATGGCGATTAATGCGTAATGCGACTTGAGGGTAGGTCCAAACTAACATCAGTTTTCACTCCTATTCTTAACAATCCCGATTTCCAACCAGGGCTGCTTGACACTGGCTTTAGACAGTGGGGTAGCTCTGGCATTAACGTATTGAAAGATTTATTTTCTGATAATTCTTTAATGTCATTTGATCAGATAGTTGAGAAATACAATATCCCCAGACGTGATTTCTTTCGTTTCTTGCAAATAAGACACTATATAGTGCAAAGCACAACCCTAATTAGTAATACTGAGGTATCTCCTCTTGAGAAAGTGCTGTTTGGAACAGTTGGGAAAATGTCCATTAGGGTACGTTCAGACTAAGCGTCTTTTTCTCAGCTGCCGGCGTCCGTTTTACATTATAACCCTATGGAGTAGACCATGTTTTCAAAAAAGTCGTCGGCTTCTTTTAAGAACGCGACTGCAACCGTCTTTTTCTGCAGCTCAGAAGTTGAGAAATGTTCAGAAAGAGCTTTCTGTTACAATTCATGATAATGAGTGGGAATACATATGGACCTATGCTAGATCAATTTCAGTATGTAACCGTGCCAAGTCAATACAATTTAAGATTTTGCATAGAATGCATATATCCCCTAACCGCAGACACAATTTCAATCCCACTTTATCACCAATGTGTCTTAAATGTAAAACATAAATTTGAACATTAATTCATTGTCTCTGGTCATGCCATTAGTTACAAAGATATTGGTCTAACACATACCTGTCAACACTCCCGTTTTTCCCGGGTTTCTCTCGTATTTCAAGATCATCTCCCAGCACCCTCCCGTTTTGTTATTTCTCCCGGAAAACTCCCATCAAAACGCAATCAAACTTCATTTTAAAATCATTAATCCATTCAGGTTGCCATAGTGTGCATGAAATGCCCCCTATACATACACGATCACTTAGTTTCAATTTCAACCGTTTTGTCATAGGCTAAAACCTGGCAACCCAAAACCCAAATAAGGAAGCGGGTGCCGACTGCGCAGCCTGAGTCTCGTCGTAAGCAAGCGGGCTAGTTGAATGGCCTACTCCAGAACTAGCTGTTGTGAAATTGTTGGGAATTTAATTGATTAACATATCACATAAACTGTTATTGAGTGTTGTTGATGCACTGAACTTGTGCCCTCGGAACCAAATCTGACAGCAAGCAGCTTTGGAGTTTTGGAAGTAGGCTGCAGGCAGACAGCTGGTGGATACATAACTGGCATGCGTAAGGTAATGGTAAGGTAAAATCAACGACCGAAATGCAGTGTTGAAACACGTGTATGAAACGTATTAAATATGCAAACACAGATCCGGTATAAACACTGACCCCCGAAAAAAAAAATCTCCCGTTTTTGGAAAGCTAAATGTTGACAGGTATGGTCTAACATCTTAACTGAAATTGAAAGGATATTAGGACTGAAACTACAGATGGACCCAATGTTTCAAAGCTGCCACCATCATACCTGTGCCGAAGAAAACTGCTTCATCCTGCTTCAATGACTACCGCCCTGTGGCACTGACACCCATCATCATAAAGTGCTTTGAGCGGCTTGTCATATCAATGTCACATGTCATGTCACATCAAATCCATTCTCCCCCCCACCCTGGACCCCTTCCAGTTTGCATACCGAGCCAAACGGTCCACAGAGGATGCAATCTGCTCTGCCCTCCACCCAGCCCTCACCCACCTGGAAAAAAGAGACTCATGTGAGATTGCTGTTTATAGACTTCAGTTCTGCATTCAACACCATAATACCACAACAACTCATCTGCAAACTTGACAAACTGGGACTCAGTACCTACCTCTGCAACTGGCTACTGGACTTCCTCTGTCAGAGGCCTCAAGTAATGCGTGTTGGCAACAACATCTCAAGCAGCATCACACTGAGCACGGGCCCCCCCAAAGGCGTGCTCAGTCCACTGCTCTTCACCCTGCTGACGCATGACTGCACTGCAACCTACAGCAACAATCACATAGTGAAATTTGCTGACGACACAACTCTGGTGGGTCTCATCACCAAGGGCAACGAGACTCAATACAGGTTGCAGGTCGACCTTCTGACCACGTGGTGCAGGGACAACAACCTCCTGCTGAACGTCAGCAAGACCAAGGAGATTGTTGTTGACTTCCGGAGAGGTCACGCCCAACACCTGCCACTGACCATCGACGGTGCTGTGGTGGAGAGAGTGAGCAACAACAAATTCCTGGGGGTGCACATCAGTGAAGACCTCTCCTGGACCACCAACACTGCATCACTGGCGAAGAAAGCTAGATATGTTTTGTTAACAAATCAGAGACTGTTTTGTATTCTTACATATAACCCTAGGAAGAATATTTTATTGCAGTGGATAAATGATAGAGACCCAACTGTTAAAGGCTGGCATAAGGTGTTTTTTGAGTTGATACCCTTGGAATATTTAACATGTATGATACACTCCAAATCGATACAATTTTATAAAGTATGGGAACCTTACCTTGACCCGAATGTATCAGACATTTTGTTAAAAGGATTTCCTGAAAGGTCATAAAGGAAGGCATGCTGTTGTACATTTTCTATTTTTATTTCTTCCTCCATATGTGGAACTGTATATGTGTAGCTGAGCCGCTGTGTGTGTTTTTCTTTCTTTTGTTTGTATGTTTGTTTGTTTAAGGCATTGCTTATTGGATATTTGTCTACTTGTTGTGAAATTGAAAATGAATCAACATATTCTTTAAAAAAAAGTGTTATGTATGGGTTGTTTTATAGCATAGATGTATTCTTTTATGTAGAATTTAGAGACTTAGAGATTATTCAACACTGATATGGTCAGATACTGCTTGGTCATGGTCAGTGGTAGGAGGGTCTTTGTTGGCTGTCCAGTTTCTCGCAGATGATTATAAAATGCTGGCCTGACCTGTAATGTGATGGCTCTTGTACCATAAGCACTTGCGATGCAGAGAAGAGCAGCTATGTTAAGAATGGACTCAGGATGGTGCACTGTTTGTAACGCTTTACACTTAGATGGTGTAATGACTGTGTTATTGGCATGCAAACAGTAGAAATGTTTTCTATGGCCAAGTTGTCAAACTTTGATTGGTGAAGGGAAAAAGTGTGGTTTATTAGCTCTATACATTGAACTTTTGTAGAGGCATACTGTATAAAATGTGAGCTATGGTAAACATACTACTACTACTGTCAGTTCTAGTTGGCCTCCCTGCATGTGTTGTAAAACCTTTGGAGATGATCCAGAATGCAGCAGCAGCATGTCTGATACTTTCTCAGCCTAAGAGGACACATGCTAGCCTGACGAGCCAGACCCACATTCAAATGTAGGGTCTGGGCACTCACCGTTGGCAGTGGTCAGTCCGAGGGGCGGGATAATCGGTTGTCAATCGGTTCAAATTCTTTCTGCATGCAGGACAGTGCTCACAGCGCTACGAGTCTCATGCGTTTTCCCACCAGCGGAGCTAGTTGGCTAGTTCAAACTTTTGCCAACTTAAAAAAAAGCTTAACGTGTCACGCTGTTTGTCAACAGGAACATCCATCCAACATCTTCTTTGTTTTCAAGTAGCAGGGAATTCAAGGCAAACCGTTGCAACTCTGCCATCAATCATTATGTTAAGCCCGCCTAACTTCTTTATACACGATTTGATTGGCCTGATAGAAGTTTAATTTTCCAGCTCACAAGCCAACGGAGAGTTGCTAGACTAGCCCTGGGTGCGTCTAGATTTCTAGGCTAGACACATGCTTCTTGTTGTCTGCATTGGCTTCCTATTGCAACCAGAATTAAATTCAAAACCCTGACATTGGCATATATAGCTTTTACTGGATCAGCTCCATCTTATCGTAATAATATGATCCAGCCTTACATTCCTTCTAGACCACTGCGTTCCTCCAATAAACAACTTTTGTGTCGTTCAATAATTCAGTCTAGATATAGACTTTTTCTCCTTTGTGCTACCTCAGTGATGGAATGAGTTGTCTACTGGTACTTCCTCTGATAACAGTTTGGAGTCTTTAAAACAACAATTGAATCTGTTCTCTTTACCCGTTTAAGCTTCCAAGTTCCATCCTAGGTTATTTGTTGGCATTGTTATTTTATTTATTTTTTGGTTGTTTTGATGGTTTGTTGCTAACAGATCATCGAAAGCCACAGCAATGACAAGGACTGATCAATGATTTTATTGTTATGATTGTTGCATCACAGACTTTATCTTTAACTGTTGCCATAGCATTTGAGCAATTTTGTATTAACATCTTTAGTTGTATCAACATTTATTCCACTGCTTGGTTGAATTTCCCATTGTCCTACGTAATTTAGAACGACCATTAACCGTATGTTATCTGCACACCTATGAAGTAGATCCATTTTTTTTGGCCGTATCACACTTGTATATTAATTCACCGAACTTCGTTGTGAAGTTTAAATGAACTGTCACGTTGCATCCCAGCTGTAAAATGCAGGCGTTCAGAACATTGCAACATTGTAGCATATGACGGAGGTGGCTTTAGCTAGATGGATGACAGCAGGCTAAGTAAAAGCGATGTTTCAAAGCTAAAGTTCATCAGAATCTTGGGATCGCCCGCTTGACAACGGGAGAGATAGAACTAACGACTGGCCTTTGGCGTAGCAACCATCCATTTAGAACTAGTAGCGGCAGTTTGTCCTGTGAGTTGAGAAATTAGTTGTTATGTGTCGGAAGAAATTAGTTCTACAAACAAGACAGTTTTAGCTATTAAAAGCGTTTAAATTGTAACAGGAAATGAACACAACGCAAGTGGCAACAGTGGAATAAAGCGGGATAATGGACTTTCGCGGTGGTCTGTTCAGAAGTTAATGCACTCACGAGGTTTAAACGGCCCTCGGCGGCGGGGTCGCGTTTACAACCCTCGACCGTGCATTAACTTCTGTGAACAGACCACCGCGGTCGTCCATTATCCCTTACGTATTCTTTACTATTATTATAATTATTATAATTTTACATTAATTCGTGTTATTATATGTTTGGATGAAAGTGTCTGCCAAATACCATAACAAATGTGAATGATTGCATGTTTTCATAGAAGTGGAAAGACATTGTCAATTACACTGGGTTTTTGTTGCAACAGTTGAATGGTCAAACAACCATGGTGTCATTACATGACTGACTAATGTGTTTTGTTGTAGATGCCAACTACCACCAAGAGGAGCTTCGCTGAGTCAGGACAGACTACAGTGGACCAAGATACCGAGGTTTTGCCACCGCTACCTCGTAAAAAAAAAGCAAGTGCAGAGGTTTTGCCAGCGCTACCTCGTTAAAAAAAAGGCCAGTGCACCGCAGTCTTCGGACGCCAACTTTGCTCACGTTTTGTCAAGTACTGCTCAAACTCTGCTCAAACTCTGCCAAACTCTGACTCTGAATATGTGCCATGACTCTGCAAACCCACTGTCAAAAACTATGACTTCTAATGCTACTAATGATTGTTTGATTGAATCTGTTGACTTCCCAGAGAGATCTGTGCTGATGGGGTCCTTTCATCAAGGCGATTCACGGTTTGGAAATGTGCGCAACAAGCAGTGTGGTGCCATCAGTTTGACTGCTGTTTTCAAGTCCAAGATGAAGAATGTGTGGAGTTGGGAAACTCGAGATCTTGATGAGGTTTTGATTAAGGGAACTGTTCTTTACAGGTCAGTTGGTGAGTGCACAGGGTAAAAAAGAGACCAAGGAAGGGGTTACATTGCTGTGTCTGAATTGCCTAGACAATATGAAGTTTGGAATTGTGATTTCTCAATAAACTTTGCTAAATCTTACGCTGGATTTATTCAGGTTGATGACTATGACAATGCTTCATGTGATGTTGCCATGCCTTTTGATGTAGCACTGCAGCGGGTGCTGTTTAGCAATGATGCTAGTTTGTTAACCATCTTTGCAAACACATGTGCTGTAGTGAATGCAGGAACAAGGTTTGCGTTTGTTGATTCACACGCAAACAGAAATGTCAACCAGAAAGGTGAGAGGACAAGTTGTGTTGCATACTTCAGCTCTATAAACTCCCTGTTCACATTTGTTTAAGACTTTGCAAGATCTTTTGGCATAAGCACACCAAGGTTTGAGGTAACTGGAGTCACAGTAATAATTGATGCCGATGCCCAGATGGACGATTCATCCAGCTGTTCAACGAGCTCTGCAAGTTGCCGCCCACTCTACAGCGATGTGCTAAAGTGTAAGCCTAAAGTGTGTGAACAAGTTGTAAGTGGGTTGTCTACAGTTGCAGCAAATTTCACAAGTGGCACAGAATGTTCACAGACCATACCAGACACAAATGCTTGTTCTATTGTAAACAGTAGACCACTCTACAGTGACATTTTAAGACGAGTTCCCAGTAAGGGTGTTAAGCGAAACAAAATTGCAACAGACAATGTCATTCTTATTGATGCAGGTGTGCACGGACAGTCTTTTCAACCTTTAAAGTGTGATGTGCAGGCAAATGATGATGTAATTTTAAGTGATGTAAGATTTCACAAACAGGCTTTTAAACCTGTAACTCGTCAAGATGCACTGTGCACGCGTTTAGAGCTTCAAAATGAAAATGTTGATATAGGCTTAATGGCAACCACTGATCTCGATGACATGGGATGTCCCTGTAAGATAAAACAGGGAAACATTGATTTGGCTATTTATCATTTTCGTCAGGAGGTCAGCCGTGGTCCTGAGTATGCTCAGTCTGTCATCGTTTAGGCCTACTCTTCAGGAAGCAGGTGGTTGAGTAAAAGACATATGAAAGCAAAGGAGCAAAAGTGGCTGCATTGGCTAATAGATGCATAACATTGCAATATTTAGACGTGTGTGATGTTGAATCTGAACAGAAATGTCATTTGTCTGATAGTCCATATGAATTTGCCATACATGTCATCGTAAACTTACTTGGAGGAAAACTTTTCGAAGAGAGTGTCACCAACAACATGCATTTGGATGATATTCCAGCGGAACTTAAATGTCTGAACTCTTTGGAACATCTCTTGCACGTCACATTCCCTTTATGAAGCTGTTGTGTTTGCCTCGAGGCCGCCAGAGAGCTTGCCATGGTCCTTGCGTCTCTGTTCCTGTTAATAACGCAAATGTGACTAATATACTCCCAAGAAATGAATGTGATGACAAGATTATGAGAGTGAAACTAAAACGCAAGTTGACATATAAAGGTCATTACGAGCACATGTATGTCCACACTGATCGTGTCAGAAATGCACTGAGGTATTTAATGGCAAACAATAAAGTCAAAGTCTGCTTTATTGTCAATTTCTTCACATGTCAAGACATATAAAGAGATCGAAATTACGTTTCCCACTATCCCACGGTGGAGACAAGACATATTTTACCAATTAGGTCCACACAGACAAACATAACATTCAAGTAAACAATATAAAAAGTAAAAATAAGAAGGTACATACAATGAAGAAAATAAGAGCAGCAAAATTTGAGTTGAAAATGTGCAATTGTGCATACAGTAGACAGTCAATATAATAGTGCAAAAGTCAGGCCAATAAATGGCTGAGGTAGTTCTGTTTGACCTAAGTATGCAAGTGGCATAGTGGTGCAAGTTATGTAAGAGCAGCAGAAGTGTTTTCAGGACAACAGGACAACAACAACAAGTTGCAAAGTGTGGAGTGGTGCAAGGCAGCCATTGTGGGTCCAAAGTCCAGGATGTTATGTAGCTGAGGGTGGAGGGGGGAGAGAGTTCAGCATCCTAACAACCTGGTGTATGAAGCTGTTGGTGAGTCTGGTGGTGCGGGAGCGCAGGCTTCTGTACCTCTTCCCAGAGGGCAGTTGATCAAACAAATTGTGAGCGGGGTGACTTGCATCACTCACAATTGTGGTCGCCTTGCGGGTGAGGTGGGAGGTGTAAATGTCCTTCAGGGAGGGGAGTGAAGCACCAATAATCCTTCCAGCTGTGTTCACTATGCGCTGCAGGGCTTTCCTGTTGTATTCAGTGCAGCTTCCGCCCCACACAGCGATACAGCTGGAGAGGATGCTTTCAATATGCTTTCATATTCATAGAGGATGCTTTCAATATGCTTTCAATAAATGGTACGGTGATGTGACAATGAATGACGAATGGGTAAACTCTCTCAATGGCACTGACCAGCATGAGGAAAGTACCAAACAGGAAACACCTGCTAACAGTGATGATGAAAATGTTCCTGAGGAGCAAGCAGAGGAAGACGTTGTGGGACACCGTGACCGTGGGACACCGTGGGAAGCAAGCAGAGGAAGACGTAACTTCAATCAAAGACCAGAATGGGCTTTTGTCAGATACATCATTACAACCTGTCGATCTGGGTTCAGAGATCATTGATCAGAATTTTCAGGATATACTTAATGTGGTGAATGTAACAGGTGAAGGTAACAGTCCAGTGAGGTTGCTGTCCGATAAAACCAACGAGGCAAAATGTTTCCCTGTTTTGTATCCATCTGGTGGACCTACATTCCATGATGAAAGAGAGTCCAAAATAACTCTGTCACGGTACCTGAATATACACATTCTGATGGGCGTTTTGCACAGAACACAGACTTCTTTTTTTACGCACAATACATCAAGTTGTACTGTATCTGGTGTATCAGTGGAATTTCGCAAAGGTGGCGGCAACTCCTCTCTAAAAGAAGCATCACCAGACATGTTGTTGAACTCTGAGTCGTTGGGTAAAATATTGCGCAATGACGAAGGATACAAGTTCTTATGAGGAATTCATGGCACACCTCCATACTGGATGTCAGTTCAGAAAGATTTATTTGCCATTAAGACAACTCTCCATACCCACGTTCTTTGCATCTTCTAGCTCTGCAGATTTGAGATGGCCTGACATGCTGAACTCTATTCTAAGAATAGAAGGTAAACAAACGTCCGTTGACAATCTTGACTGGTCTGACAAATGTGGACTCATACGTCGAAACCCTGTGACAGTGGCAAGAATGTTTGATCACAGATGGCATTGCTTTCTCCGTGATGTAATCATGTCGCCAGCAGAACCCATAGGGAAAATAAAGGACTACTTTTATCGTGTTGAATTTCAATAGAGTGGTTCTCCTCATGTCCACTGTCTTTTTTGGGTTGAAAGTGCTCCCAAGATTGATAAAGAGAGTGAAGATGAAGTGGCACAGTTCATAGATACATACATCACCTGTGAAATTCCACCAGAAACAGATGCAGATCAGCACGAAAAACAGTGTGCAGGTTCAACTTCCCACGGCCACCATCAAGCTGTACTTTCATCACAAGAGGCGGTAACTGTGAGGACTTGAATGGCAATGACGACAATATAAATGCGAGTGCAATACTGCCCTACAAAGCCAAAGAGCAGTATCTGCAAAAATGCCTAACTGAGAAAAACGTCTTTTTGTGTTTTTCTTACACCAAGTATAAGCATCAAATTATATTCAACAACAAGGGGTATAATTAGATAGATCAAAGTGAGGTGAATATTAAACATTTTGTTTTTTGACATTTAGGCAAAATTTGGTAGTTTTATAGGCTATACTGCGCTTTGCCTTTGCATTACTGCTTATACTTACGTGGCCATACAATAACATTTTGCAGTAAGTGTAGCAAGTGATCATAATCACTCAGTTTTTATATTATTTGAGGAGGTACTTACTACATTTTTAGTGAAGATATGCTGCTTGATGCCTTAACAATGGCAACTCTGTCATTTATAAACATTTATGTTAAAATGGAACAAAATCAATCGGGTATTCTTGTAGACTTTCATGTCAAGCAATATTGCATTGCTGCACACCAAAACCTAACCTTTGACACCTTTGCACACTGCTACTTATATTTATTAAAGTAAATGTTAATTACTTTTTGTAAAAAAGACTGACTATTTTGAATATGATACTTTCACTGGCATTTAATATTGTGAGACTGTATCATGATAGACACCTAATGTGTGTGTGAGTGTGAGCATTTTTAGAAGAAAGTCCAGGGCCTCTTTTTTAGTCCCAGTCTGTCCCTGTGCACACACACACACACACACACACACACACACCCTATTAGAGTAAGGGCAAGTGAAACAAAGGCAGAATGCAGTAATGGCAATTGAAATCAAGGCAGTAAGGGCAGATACTGCACTCTGCCTTGGTTTTACTCTACTTTTCTATACAAACTGCAAACTAAAAATGTAAATTTAGCTAAGAAATGTATTAGGTAGCCATATGAAATTTTAACAGATTGAAGAGCAGATCATGTACTTCTTATTTGTGCAAAAATTTGTTTTTGAAAAAGTGCAGATACTGCTCTTAGCCTTTGTAGGGCAGAATAATAAAGAATGTTAAAACTGCGTTGACCATGCCTGACATGAATTTTGATACAGCCGATGCATTTTTTGAGTCTCTTGGGATAGATCAAGGTTTGTTTGAAAAGGCGTACAACATATGTTCCAAAAAGAAAAGCATTGTCCTGAAACGAAATCCTGGAGACATTTGGGCGAACCAGTACAACAAAGACTTACTCCGTGCTTGGCAAGGCAATATGGATATCCAGTATGTCACAGATGCCTTTTCAGTTGTGGTCTACATACTGTCGTACATCACAAAAGCAGAACAAGAAATGGGTTTGCTCTTACAACGTGCCCAAGACGAGTCAATGAATGGCAACCTTGATGCAAAAGCAGCATTCAAAAAGCTTGGAAGCGTATACCTACACAACAGAGAAGTCTCAGCCCAAGAGGCAGTGTATCGATTAACACACATGCACTTGAAAGAATGCTTGTGACGTACAGTTCATTCCAGTTGGTGATAATCCTGTTAGGAGTTTACCCTTGCACGTCCTCCAAAATAAAGCTCAGCTCCAACAGTGTAATGACAAAAGCAGCATTTGGATGACCAATGTGATTAAGAGGTATAAGAACAGACCCCAGAATGAACAATTTGAGGATTTATGCCTGGCCAGTTTTTGTTCTGAATACAGAGTTCTATCAAAGTCACAGGTTCCGACTGAAATAGATTCACATGACATTGTACAGCTCAATAACAACTGTGGCTTTGTGAAACGAAGGACCCGAACTGAACCTGCTGTTGTGAGGTATCCCAGATTTTCTCCAACAAAAAATCCTGAAAAGTACTTCCATTCGTTGCAGCAACTGTTTCTGCCTTACTATGAAGACTGTCACCTCAAACCGCCACAGTTTGATACATATGAACATTTCTATAAAAATGGTGCAGTGAAATGTGGTGTTGATGTTCAAAGAGGGCAGTCGATTGTGGATACCAACAAAGCTTTATTTGAAAAAGAAAGTGATGAGATTAACAGAGCTAAACAGTTGCTGGAAGACAACATTGATTTAGAAGATGCCTGGGCTCAGATATGTCCTGAAACAGAAAGGGAGCGTCTTCGTTGTTTGGATCTGATGAAAGAAAAAGTTGTAGATGATGAAGGTGATTATGATGACAAACTCATTCCTGACCTGACAGCAAACCCACAGACTACATGCACTTTGGAAACAAATCATGTGTCAATGCCCAGACAGGATGCATTCCATTTATTGCGATCATTAAATGAAGAACAGTCTGCCATATTCTGTTCGTAAGTGGTGTTTGCAGAAACTGTTTGGACAAAATCCTGAACCGTTGCGATTATTCATGTGTAACTGGTGGAGCAGGAACGGGGAAAAGCCAGTTAATCAAAGCGATACATTACGAATTCCCTTCGACTCGTACTTCGAAATGTGGTTAACTTCACTAAAAGAGGAAGAAATTCAGAGCTGTATTTGCCATAGTTGTTTGTCATTAAAATCTGAGAGAGGCTAAAACATAGGTTCTCAAAGTGCGGCCCGGGGGCCAATGGCGGCCCACGGAAACATTTTTGGCGGCCCGCGATAACATCTGTAAAACTGTACAACTACTGTGTGCTTTGAAAAGTATGAATCTCCGTTTAGTGGTGTTTAGTGGCCGTCAGGTTTTTCTGTGGTGCTTTGGTAGCTGGAATTGGCCCTGAATAAGGCCTATGCTGATAAGAAGCAAGGCACACTGAGACTGTTCTAAATAAGTTTGTACTTGAAATGGACTGCAACCAGAACAGTTATATCTCAAAGAAATAGAGGGTAGAGAACCCCAGGTATTGTGTGTGCATTGCAATTTTTCTTAAGATTTTCACAAGTTTTGCCAGGTTTAGCCTCAGTTATGAATTAAAATGTGTTTAATGCAATAAATATAAACTGCTGAGATGCAACCTGCTCATTAAAATGATTTCAAGGGATTTTTTCCAGTTTTTTTTTTTTCTTCTTTTTCTCCCCCCGCCCCTTTGGCGGCCCTCAGTTAATGTTGGGTTCCTGAATTGGCCCTCACCAATCAAAACTTTGAGAACCCCTGGGCTAAAAACTCACTACTCTGTCTAGAGCGGAGGGAAGATCAACTACCCTATGCTTTTGGGAGCTTTGTCAAATTGAAATTAAGTTCTTGTAACATAAGAACTTCAATTGACCACAACGGATCTATAACAATTTAGATTCTATCCGTAAATACACTTGTATTTATGAGACAGATTTCCGTATCCTCGCTTGGGTGTGTGATGTGCATTTAGACCACAACAGGTCCTAGACTTTAGCTTCACAAACAATTTGACGCACCAATAAATTTGCTAACAAAGCCTTTTTGGTTTTTTGTCTGCCCTGGAGCATAGGACTTTCCTTCCCTATGCCTGGCTGAGTTCGCTACTCCTGTGTATGTCAGTGCAGTATATTTTTTGCCCATATACAGTGTCTTAGAAAGTAGCGGACACCTTACTTACCCGGAGCGAAGTCAAATCTTTGGAGGAGAGGCCCTATTGCAAAGCATCCGGGGTTCTCAGCAACACAGAGGCAGAAAAATATGAGAAAAACGCTAGATGGTCTTTTTACAAACCCCTAATCAAAGGTTAGGATTTTGACTTTTATTAAATACAAATGATAAATACAAAGAAAGAAAACTGTCTAGGTCTAAAGGCTAAACGCTCGGTCCAAAGAAAAATGAAAAGGAAAAAGAAGAACCCTGATGAAGGGGCCGTTCTCTTTTTATACCCCTCTCGGTCAGGGAGGACATGTCCTAGTTTGGTATTTTGTCTCACCATGAAATATTGGTTCTGCTTTTTTGTTTTGCTTAGTTGCCAGTCAGCTTTTTGTTTTGCTGACAAACAGTTTCTTACAGCTGGTACATTATGTTCTTACATTCTGTCTTTACATTTTGTTCAAAGCACATCTCATTTAGCTCAACACATTTTAATTCTAACACAAACTTTTTATATCTAAGCAAACACATTTTATGTAAATATTAGCAAAACACTTTAAGTTTTATAAGCAAACCTTGTTATATGTTCAAGAAAAACACTACATTTAAGCAAAATCATAACAGGTTATTCTAGCAAAAACAATTTATGTATTTATTTAAGAAAACACACTTCAATTCTAAGCTTCTAAGTTTTTAAACATTATAAGTCTAACTTGTTTCACACTGGTTGTCTATCATTATCTTGCCGCATTTGCACATTTTTATTTGTTTTAGAGCAAGCTGGATTTAAGCAGTAATATGACTAAAACATTTTAATAGCAAATTATGATTCTGATTATTAATTATCACATCTTCATATTGTAAAGTCACGCTACAGAGTCTACACGGCTGTTGTCACAGATTGCTGAAAATCCTGAGGACCTCACTGTGCTTCTAACAGCCTACAGGAGTGGCTGCATATAACATTGGCGCTGCAACAATTCACAATACATTCTCCATTGGTGCAAATGTCAAACTGCCATATTAACCACTAGGTGATGAGAAAGTCAATTCTTTGCGAACCAAAATGGGTAGCTTGCAAATTCTGATCATTGATGAAGTGTCCATGGTCGACCACCGTCTTTTGGCCTACATTCATGGTAGACTGCGTCAAATCAAGCAGACTGGTGATTATTCCTTGTTTGCAAAAGTTTCCCTGATTTGTGTGGGTGATTTTTTCCAACTCAAGCCTGTGAAAGGCACACCTCTTTTTGCTGAAAACAAAGGAGCCAACCTGTGGGACACCACTTTGAGGTTGCAGAACTGACCAAAGTTGTTAGACAAGAAAATGCAACATTTGCGGAAATGCTTAATCGACCCAGAGTCGAACGAACCTCTCACTGACCGTGATATTCTCACAGTGAGGCAGCGTGAAACTGGTGAGGAATCTACGGACATTCATGTGTATGCTACAAATGCAGAGGTTGATGAATATAACGTGGAGAGACTGCAAGAGACCTGCCCAGACGCAATCAGCATACGTGCTCAAGACTTAGTCCGAAATCCCAAAACTGGAAAAAGGGAACGGAAAGTTGGCTTTCACACAAAAGTTTTCAACTCTTGTTTGCCAAAATGTGTTTCGTTGGGTGTTGGAGGGTCAAGGGTTGCAAGGGTCATGTTGAAGAAAAACATAGATGTGTCTGATGGCCTTGTCAACAGAGCATGTGGCACAGTCGTGGAAAGCATTCAAAGTCAACAAGACGATGACATGCCTTCAGCTATCCATGTGGAGTTTGAAGACCCTAATGTAGGAAAGATCCAGATGTAACAGGACAAGAACAGGCATCACACGAAAGAGCTTTTTCTCAGCATTTAAACGATGTTGGCCGCAATTTGTTGTGGTAAACGGTTCGCGAGAAAAGTAACTTTAATTATAGTGGATGGAATCCACTATCTTGAAATCTCCTGGCTTCTTCTTCTTATTATAACCTTTTCTTTTTACCTTTTCAAGAATTAATGCGACTCTAACCGCTTAACGTACAGACATGTTGAAATAACCGTTCTGAAGGTCTGGAGTGGGGCAAGAGAGTTATTTTTTCAGATTTTTAAAAAAGTTTATACTTTTTGAGAAATAAGGGATTAAAAATGGTAAAAAGCTAATTTTTCCCCCATAGACTTCAAAGGCCTAAAGGCAGCTGCGCTTGTTAAAGGTCCAGTATGTAGGAAATAATGGAAAATAAACTGTAACCATTCCAAAAATGATCACCATATGTTGTCAGAGAGTGAGGAAACACGATGAATTGAAGTAATGGCTTATTTGACAACATTACTCTAACCCGTGAAACCCCGTAAAACCCATGAAAAAAAAATCAGTTACGGGGCGGAATCTCTTGGAATTTTCGTTTATGTTTTGAACGATTAATTCTAGAATAGCGTATTAATAATGGGCTAGCGTGTCCTCCTATTTGGGTTGCCAAATTACCAAAGGCCAACTGTCAACAGCTGTCAGTCATGAACGCCTACAAGAGGCAGGCAAATTTCCAAAATTAAAACAAGAAACAAATTAAGTGGACATCGGAGGAGCTTCCTGAGATGGTGGCGTCTTAGATCAAACGAAGAATATCAAGTCTGACGCAGAGCTGGCCATATTTCTTCACAACAGGTAGCCTATGCTAAACTTCATCTGCATCGCTAACTTCAGCTACATATGTTACGTTGGTTAGAGAGGTATTTTTTGTTTTCACTGTTTCCGTAATGTGTAGCTGGGTCATGGTTGGAGAAACGTTAAAGCAGCTGCAGGTCAACTAACGTTAGCTAAGGGCTAGTCCACACATACGAAACCGATCTTTTTTTCCTCCGTCTTCCCTGAAAGCGCATCAAGAATATTTGCGTCCAAACGGATCCATCTCAACACGACTCAACACGTTACTTCATACCCCAGACCTATAGGTGGCACTGTTTCTTTACAGAAATTGACCAAAGACAAACAGACAGAATAGGCTATGACGAAATGGCTAGTGTAAGGAAACCAGAATTGTTTGTGTGGACTGATGGTGAACTGTCAACTGTAGTCAACTGTAAAACTAATAAACTTTATTTTACGGTTTGTGAAGGGTGCAGTCCGTCCTTTATTTGGCTAACATGGAGGTAGGCCTACTAATCACCTTTACTTTCTTTGGTTGTAGGATAGTCTGTGATTCACATTAGTTTTGGCTATCACCGCGAATTAGGCTACTAAGCGCCAAGGCTTACCCAAGTTCTAGGCTATTCTGTCACCACATTTATAATATTGCTATAAAACCTTCGTTAGTAACAGTCAATACGTTTGCCTGCATCAAATCGCGCATTTGCATTCAGTGTGCTACCATCGGCTTAACGTGAGTTCTATCGTCTTTGTATGCTTATATCTGATTTCACTCGACTGAATGCATGTATATATGTTGTAAGACATGTAAAATAAATGAATGACACTGGCACTACGCACAAATTAATGTAGCCTAAACTTACACCGCACTTTCCTAAAAACTTAAGTTCTCTCAGCGTCACTGACAGTAGCTAGAATGCATTAAAAACACCGGGAAAAACAGTGTTAGTCCACCAAGTCATAAGCTATCGGGCTGCGCCTTTCCAGTTGTGATATTTATCTTCACGGTGTAATCGTAGGTAATGTCATGTATGAAAACTAGTATTGTTAGGCAATACTATAAAGTGCAAGTCAGGGCAGCTGAGGTGTGGCGATGACATCATCGATCGCATAAGCAGGATGTCGCGGTTTAAGCTGTCTAAAGCGAACTCAAGCGGACTCACGGTTTCAGATTTCTCCACTCTGGGACCAGGTTTTCAGAAAAGTGCGGTTTCGGGCAGTGCGTTTACAGGATTCCGTTTGGGCCTTCGGCCAAGGCGAAGCAAAACCTCTGCGTTTAACCTTAAAAGTGGAGGGGCCCTAAGTCTTCATTACATCTGGCAACCCAGAAGAGGCTCGCGTCTGGTAGTCTTGAGAACGTTCACCAGTGTTTTGATTTTGGCCAACAGAACGTTCGGTAACAATCCTACAAATCGCACCTTTAAGCTCCCAGAGAAGTTCCCGGGCTAATTAGAACACTGGCACAGGTGTCACCTGTGAATTCAACAGTCTTAGCTTCTAATGCATACAATCTGGTGCTCCTAAAACTACATCCCGTAATTAGCAATGGCATGCGCAGTAGCGTTTTCCTTGCCTCATTTATTCCTACCGATTCTACAGGCACTGCTGCTGTCAAGCATCCTCTTGAAGAAAGTTTACGCTCTTGTTGTCTGGTTCGTCCAACAAACGACGACGTTTGACGTCTTCCTACCACACCCAATGTAAGTTACAATTATTTTGTGTTTTGTATTTGAATGGAGTGTGTGAAGTCTGTTGAAAACGACTCGGCTAATCAAGTAAGCAAGCAAGCTGGCGTTAGCTTTAAACTTGTAGCTTAGTAACATAGTAAGTTCATGTTTCTAGGTTCGCGGTTGTGTGCAGTGGAGGCGGTAGCAGCTAGCTAAGCACTCAAATTGTCAGCCAGCCGCCTTTCGTAGCGATAGCTGGCCTGACGAGGGAAATGGCAAACAATCACTGGCTGAAACTTAGCCTTCGTTTTGAACTACGTTTGTATGAGTGGCTCAATGAGTTAAATCTCCAGTTACAAGGCTAAGACAAGCACCTAACTCACCTAGCAGATCTAAGATTACTGCATTCACCAAAAACTTGAGGGTATGGGACGAAGCCTCGATCCGACAGTATTATGCTTTTGAGAATCTGAGTGAAATCACTGAAGCGTCTGATTCGGGAGCCACTGTAGGCCTAGCTGCTACATCACATCCCTGCAAAGTTTATTTCAAAAATATTTCCCAACCAGCAGTGATCCATTTAATGCAGCATGTTGGTATTTCATTGAATATATTGTACAATGCTGTAAAATATTGGCCTATGCTTCCTAATATGTTGCTGGAAAACAGAAATATGTGTGTTTAATTTACAATGGCACATTATGTATTTATTTATTATATCTGCAGCACCAGCTGATTTTAACTCTGCTGCCGAGGATATATTTGGAACTTGTCATTATTTCAATAAATTTGACAATTTTAAGTTTGACCTACCACTTTCTTAGAGCGATGAGGGACAGGTGGGGTTTAAAAATGCCCCCTTGATCTAAGTGGGGAATAAAAGAAAAGGTTTGAGAACCACTGGTAAAAAATAACTTGATTGTAGGCTTAGCTGTTAGTTTGTTGCTCAGTTGAACATATTTATCTAACAGCTGCCCCCCCCCCCCCTTCTATTTCTGTTAGGTGCCGCTTCACTATGCTACTGAAGGATCAGGCTGACTGCAACTGCTATGGATGGCAGGAAAACACAGTACACGTGAATTTCTAGATGAAGAGTGAAAAAATGCACTTGCTTAACTGATAACAAGTTGTCAATGGTTATTTATGCAAGCTTGTGTAGCCTAAACAACACATACCTAGGCCTAGCCAAATTTATCCTGGCTGTAGATAAAGCAGGATATGAATTTCCCAATATTCAAATGATGAAGTCAAATGTCAAGGCCAAACCCACCTTGAGTGTGATATCTCAAGAATGCCTGACGCACAAGGTTTTTTGGTACAAGGGTTTGTATGAACGCAAAGATTAAGTGATTCAATGTTTTTTTTTCAGGAATCTCCCCACCAACATTAACCCAGCAGCTTTCCATCCACTATTGTAATTCCTCTGGCATTACATTTCTAGTTTATCATGTTACATTCTGCGCCCATCTCCCTACCCATTCATCTCGGTGGAATACTTCATGAATTTTTCCCGAACACATGACAAACCATATATTAGAAGAAACAGCAGACCTTACAGAATACAAAGGTGTAAAGCATTCCCCTGTACAGTTATAACCATTCCAGAGTAATCCGGTTTTACATTTGCAGCAATGTCTAAATGTATGTCTCCAACTTTGGGCTTCAGGTTTCACAGTGTGTTTAAATTGTCCAATACATGATTTCATAACAGGCCAAATACAAAATAAATGTTACAAATATCGCCTAGATATCTGTAAATATTAAAATCAGCTGACTAAGAGTTTGTCAAAGTAGCCTTAATGCACAAAATGCTAAGCATGCATGTAGACTATTTGAGTTTCTTAAAGCTGAACTGTGCTTTAATTGTTTAATACATGATTTCATAACAGGCCACATAGAAAATAAATGTTAAATATAGCCTAGATATCTGTAAATATTAAAATCAGGGCTATGATTAACAGTTCTATGTAATATGTCATGTTTGCTATTAGATACGGGTTTTAAGGTGAAAAGTAAGGCATTTGTAGGTGAAACTGAGCGGTGGTGGTGGGGGTATTCATTTTGCCCACCCCAAATTTCTATTTGCCCCCCCAATCTGAGCAGCCTAGATCCGGGCCTGATGTGCTGTGTATGTAGGGGGCAGTGTGCAGCAAGTATGTAGAGGAGGCTTACTGTAGCAAGCAGTGTGCTGTATGTATGTGAGGTGATGACGGTGATGATGTAAGTGTGTGTGTTTTGTGTGTGTGTGTTGGGGATTGGGGTGGGGTGGGGGGTGGCAGAAAGGCTAGGCAATCAAGGACATGGGTAGATAGATGGAGGAGAAATCAAAAATAATCAATAAAAAGTTCTATGGAGATATGAAAAAGTTGGAGAAAGTCAGATATGTGTGTGTGTGTGTGTGTGTGTGTGTTTTGACGTGTGATGAAATAAGAAAATAAATAAAAGGTCTGTAGCATAGGGAGAGGGATGTAAAAGTGCTAAAAGTCATGTAGGTGTGTGTGTGTGTGTGGGGGTCTCTCAGTTCTGGCTTTGTGACTACATAGGCGTCTTCTTGATTTCAGCGGTAGGAATAATCCATTGTAAGGATGAGAAGAGTCCTTCAGAATCTTTTGGGCTCTTAGGAGTACTCTTCTGGAATAGATATCTTGTAGAGCAGGGAGTTGAGTTCTTATAGTACGTTCAGCTGAGCGCACTACTCTCTGCAGAGTACTACAATCTCTAACTGTGGAGTTCCCATACCAGGTGATGATGCTACCAGTTAGAACACTCTCAACCGCTGAAGTGTAAAAGGCCTTCATGATGGATGTAGAAACTTTGAATTTCCTTAGCTGACGAAGGAAATAGAGTCGTTGTCTGGACTTCTTCAGAACATATTGAGTGTTAACAGTCCATGTTAAGTCTTCAGTAATGTGGACACCAAGGTATTTAAAACTTGTGACTCTCTCTACAGGTTGCCCGCTGATTATTAGTGGGGTGTAACTGTAGTTCTGCTGCTTCCTTCTGTAATCCACTACCATTTCCTTGGTTTTATTGATATTCAGTGTCAAGCTGTTAGAATGACACCACTGTGCCACCTCATCAACCTGATCCAAGTAGAGCTGTTCGCTGTTGTTACTAATCAGGCCCAAGATCACTGTGTCATCTGCAAACTTGATGATGGAGGTATGAGTACTGTTGGCTTTGCAGTCATGTGTGTAGATGTTGCAGCAGTTTTACAGCAGTGGACTCAAAACACAGCCTTGGGGAGCACCAGTGCTGATGGTTAATGAGGCAGATGTCAGACCCCCCACTCTAACCACTTGTGAACGGTTGGTGAGGAACCACTTGTGAACGGTTGGTGAGGAAGTCAAATATCCAGTGACACAGGGTGGTGTTTAGTCCTAAGGCCTTCATCTTTGTGACAAAGGTGAGAGGTACTATCGTGTTGAATGCTGAACTAAAGTCAATGAACAGCATCCTCACATAATTCCCATTCCCCTCCTCCAGGTGAGTTAAGGTGGTGTGCATGAGGTTTGAGATGGCATCCTCTGTAGACCTGTTGGCTCTGTAAGCAAATTGGAGGGGGTCGAAGGAGGCAGGGAGGGATGAGCAGATAATGTTTTTCACAAGCTTCTCAAAACACTTCATCACTGTAGACGTCAGGGCTACTGGGCGGTAGTCATTCAGACATGATGGACTTTTGTTTTTTGGTACTGGAACAATAACAGACTGCTTGAGGCAAGTAGGAACTGTCTCTTGAGCCAATGATGTGTTAAAGATATAAGTGAACACAGGAGCTAACTGAGCAGCGCAGGATTTCAAAACCCTGTTAGAAATTCCATCCGGTCCAGCAGCTTTTCTACAATTAACCCTTCTAAAGACATTGCTCACATCGACCTCAGAGACACAGAAAGGTGCATCCTCATTTGCTTCACATGCTGCAGCTAGTGCAAGATAGTCTGTGTTTTTCATGTCAAAGCGAGCATAAAAAGCATTAAGTTCATCAGGGAGGGCTTTACTCACATTCATCATAGGAGGGGACTTTCTTTCAAACCCAGTGATGGTTCGGAGTCCTTTCCACACTCGTGCTGGATCACCCTCCAAAAAATCAGCTTCAACTTTGTCTCTATAAAGCCGCTTAGCATCTTTAATAGCTCTACGTAAACTATAAGATGCTGCTTTGTAATCCGTCATATCCCCTGAAATAAGCCTATAAGTCATGGTGCGTGTCTTTAATGCCGTTCTCACTTCTCTATCCACCCATGGCTTCTGGTTAGGGAAGCTTCGGATCTTTACAGTTGGGATAATGGAATCAGTTAGCATATTGATGTAACTCAATGATAGTGACAAGACAATGACAAGTGTTTTAGTTAAGGGTGGCTTCACAATATTATGCCTGAACTTTTAGTCAAGCAGACTCACAAGTAGGCATGGGTTATCAATATATGATTGAATAAACAGAAAATGAATTCATTTTCTTGTTTTTATTCAAAATCAAAATTTGTGAAATGTGACTGGGACAGTCACACCATATGAGCTTTTTCTGGTTTGGCTGAAAATTGTGAAAAAATGGAAGATTAATCCCATGAATGCTCTGTATGTTCATATAAAACAGCATTTTCTGAACAATATCACCACAGTTTTTGATATATTTTTTTATAATTTACCTATCTTTGACACATTGGACCAAAAAAGGCCATGTCATGTCAACCACCCACACACACACACAGGCACGCACATACCATCAGTATCGGCAATTACAACGGGCGATACATAATTACAAATTCAGTAGGATTAAAGGAAAACCAAATATTCATCATAATAATTTGGCTGCATTTCCAGTATTGGTGTCACATAGTCGTTTGTCCACCAGATGGCGCATCATTGCAGTGAGATGTAATTTGGTTGGAAGTTAATCTAAAGTAGCCTGGGTGTTCCCATGCTGTCTTGCGCGCGATTTGATTCACGCTGCTAAGGCAGCCTGGAGACCATGGAGCAAATTTTCGCCTGAGATAGGGAACCAATCACAGAACAGGAGGGGAAGCAAGACGATGATGAGCTATGCACAGACGCATTTGATAGACATCTGTGGCACCCAATAAACGGATCTGGGCATTTTTTTCAAATACGAGAAAATGAACGTTTGGTTCCCAGACCACGTCTCATTGAGAAGTGGTGGCGCTAGCCAGGCTAAATCTAAAGTGGGTTGGAAAGACACTACGCTTCCTACAAGGACAAGACTGTAGTTTACCGCAGAGAATGTCTAATAAGGGTAGGAGGATTTCTGCATGACATGTAATTCCCATTTCTTCTTGAAGCCGAAATAAATCTGAGAATGTTTATCGGACATGCTTGGTTTTTACTGCAGGTAGGCTACGTTAATATTAAGTTATATCAATAGCCTAGAGTAGGTAAAATAATGTTACCGTTAGCATTGGTTGAATGATGGAGGCCAATTTGATTATTGATGTATTTGTAGAAAACCATAAATGCGGTTATAGGCTACCAAGAAAACAGCACTAATTGCATCTTTCGACTGTCATCTCATTTGCTTATGACCATAACCTAGGCTACTAACAGGAGCTAAGTGAGTTAGCCACAACACGTTAAGCTACATTGATGGTTTTGTAATGGAAAATATATAGGCTACCTGAAAGATAACCTGTCTATGATGAATCCTAAACACCGGGCTGGGACATTTAGCTCAAAGTCTCAAAAAGCATCTGAGTCAACGTTCATTCCCAAACACCCATAGCCTATAGGCTACTTCAATCCTCTATTTTCAAAGGTGATTCAAGTAAGGAAGAGCATGGCTCAAAGTAAAGTAACTAGGACTGAAACTACATAAATTCGTCAAAGTGAATAATTTGTGTCAACTCGCCGCAATGTAGATTTATTAACGCACCCGTGATCTACATCTCCATTTAAACCAAATGTTTTAGAGTGCATGTTGAGAGATGTATCCAGGGCAGGGCTGTACCTACACATATTTGTTGCACGTGCTACAAAAATCATTCTTTGCGATGGATGATTTAGTACCAACGTTACACCGGTCCAATACAGTTTTGCCTATGGCTATACCGTGAGACTGAGACGTTTTTTGTTTGTTCGAAGTGCGTGTTTAGGGTGTGAGAGGGGAGTCGATGTGCTTTGATTCCAGCTTGGTAGTAGTAGTCTATGCGATTAAAAAACACGTGTGTGTGAAGTATCCAAACAATGATAACGCTTTCATTATGCCACAGATGAAGTATCCAAACAATGATAACGCTTTCATTAGCCACAGACCTTGAGCTACTGTACAGTGGGTTGGGTTCCATTTAGAAGTGTCGCTTTCCGTGATTCACACAGCTGCGTGAAATGTATTACTACTGATATGCAGAACTATTAACTTTTCGCCAAGAGGTGGCAGCTTAAGTCCGCTTGATACTGTAAGCCATTTTTCATCATGTGGCTGAATTAGTGCAGGCGTATAATAACACCCCCCCTTCTACGGGCTACAGCCCTTACTATTTGATGTTTGGTCGACATGCTAAACTGCCGTTAGATGTAATGTTGGGCAATGGGGATGGGTTTGCAGGGACTACTGGCAGCTGGGTGCATCACCACCATAAGAGGTTGGCTACTGCTTATAAGCATGCCCAAAAACAGATTACTAAAGCCCAGGCCTCTCAGAAGAGAGGTTTTGATCGTAGGGTTAGAGGGGAGCCCTTGTTGCCAGGTCAGAGGGTGATTGTGTTGAATACAAGACCTAGAGCACGGAGGAAATTGGAGGCTACAGGTGTACCTTTCATCAGTCCAGTTGCAATGGATGGACTGTGATGAACTGCCCTACTTGTGATTGTTTAGAGATTTTAAAGGTTTTATAACAATGCTACAATTTTTTTGGCAAGTGCTACAAATCTATTCACCTTTGCAGCGCCAGTAGGCTACTTTGTGTGCGGCCAGCAAACACACATTCCAAACAAGCATACACAAAGGTTTCAAGAGTGGGGGATGGAGTAGAAGATGGAGACAAATTCATTAATATGAACAATAATTCTAAATAAATGTCATACTATCATACTATATCTAGGAGGTTAGTTTTCAGGATATTTGTTTGCATAACATCATGCAATTTATACCTCTTCAATTGGAACACTTATTGTTAATAATGTTTTGATAACAAACCAGAATAATTCAGAAAATATGTTTAGATGTTAATATATTAAGCATAGAAAAGATGTGATGACGTGAATCACATGACAACAAGTTTGACAACTTTGATCACAAGACATGTTTAAAGATGGTTTTGTCTACCACAGAGTTGTAGCAGATTATCAATGACAGCAGTAATGACTTTTAGTCCATAAATAGCCTGAAAGTTAACAGACTAACCACACTCAAGGATTAACTAGCCTACATTTTGAGATTGTAAGATTGTAAAATCTATGTAAAATTGAATTACACATCACTAGTTATGCTATGATGAAATTGTGATTAATAAAGTACAAATGTTGTTTTGCCTTACATTTCTTTATTCAAAAAAGACTTTGAGTACTCAGTGATTTTTTTAAATGAATATACAAATAAATACATCAAGTTTTACATTCTTATACATAAACTGTTATCAAACTAAATTGCATTGACATCAAACATTGCCACATGTCAGCCAAAGGACCTTTTTCAATAGCCAGTAAGGTTTAAATGAAAACACATGAAGACTTACAAAATGCATTTCTGCAAATTGCAGTGCCATCTATAGGTAAAAGGTCATCAAATTTCTTGAGCCTTCGGCCTTTGGTTTTGATACATGAAAGGGTTGCTAAGATATAAGCTGACTTCCCGTTTGATTGGCAGTGTTGGGCAAACGGTTCCGAATATGGCTTCAAAAATCAAGACATATGTAAGGCTCAGTCTGAAGATTGTCTGTGCCAACTTCACAGGTCACAAAATCTGTGACCTGTGAAAATGTTTTCGTGTTTTGAACAAAATCTGAGATGGTGGCAAGATCAGTTATGTTGAGGACACAAGTTGGTATGTGTTGGCCTTAGGAACTCCAAGAGTACTAACACTTTGAATGCCGCGCTGTTTTCAGAAGCTTTGGCTCAGAGTGCCAACAAGAGAGCCACAGCGCATTCTATGTTATAACTATGGACACATGCTATGGCCCGTTTGAAAGGCAAGACATTAAGCTCTTAGTGGGTACAAGCAGTTTATTTCTGCATGCTTCAGTTCCTGAGAAATCCCAAGCTAAACAGTGGCTAGTGGAGATATAGCGTCATAATGAAATACGTAGTGTTGCCAGAAAAGTTTCCAGGAAGTGACCTAGCGAGACCTGGCGAGACTGCCACCTAGTGATGAACCCACGAAAATGGCCTGGTTTTGACCTGACGTGCATGAGTCACTGATTCGACCCAAAGCGGCAAACATCAAAAGCAGAGTTTTAAGTTAATGTCCAGATAAAATGTCCAGATCATGCATTTTCATGAGTTTTTGATCGTCATATATTTCAGTTCTATTCATCATAGAGTTTCCAAAATAACACATAAGGTGTTTGTGTGTCTATTTTCGGAATTAAAAAAAGAAATTGCTTTTTGGTACTCAATGTGTTAATAGACATTCCTAGTAAGTCGTAATTCCAAACACATCAATATATCGACAAAATGCATTTTTGCTAATTGCAATTAATAAATTAATTAATAAATGGTCACCACATTTCTTGAGCATCCTTCTATACCTGAAAGGGTTGCTAAGATATCAGCTCACTTCCGGTTTGGTGGCTTCACCACCAATGTCGATTGGCTGTTACTGGCGAATGCTTTCGTCAATTGTTCCAGAAAGTAATGTATTGATAAGGCATGGTCTGAAGATGGTCTGCCAATTTTGGTGAAGATCAGATGAGATTTGTGACCTGCGAAAACTTGTTTGTGATTTTGATTAAATCCAATATGGCGGCCGAATCAATTACGTTGATGTCACAAGTTGTCCTCTGTCGACCTCAGGGCCTTCCTCAGTATTGTCAGACACCATTAGTGCGTTTTAATTCTAAGCACAACAGCAGCTCCAGGCCAAAAGGCATGTTTCCTAATTGCAACGCCCCCTAGAGGTCAAATGAATAGTGTGTCCTCAGGATGTAGTCCCAAGTCCACATACCAAGTTTGGTTGTGATAGGTGAAAGTGTTGCTAATTATAGTGCCCCTAGTGGTCAAACATCACCAAATTGATTGTGGGTCCTTAGGATGGAGTCTCGACTCCATATACCAAGTTTGGTTTTGATACGTAAAGGCGTTGCTGAGATATGAGCTAATTTCCTGTATCTCTAGCGCCCCCTAGAGGTCAAAGGTCACCAAATGTATTGTGTGTCCTCAGGATGGGGTCCCAAGGCCATATACCAGGTTTGGTTTCTATATGTGAAAGCATTGCTGAAATATGAGCCTACTTCCTGCGATTATAGCGCCCCCTAGTGGTCAAAAGACTCCAAATGTATTGTGCATCCTCAGGACGGGGTCTCAAGTCCATGTACCAAGTTTGGTTTCGATTCGGTGACGATCGGACAAAATTTGTGACCTTTGAAGAATTAGTTTCACTTTCACTAAAATCCAAAATGGCGGAAAATCCATCATGGCGGAAAATTACGTCATAGCGTGCGTTGAACTCTGCTTGGTCCAAGGATTCCAAAGATACCGAATTTTTGACAATCGGGTCAACAGGTCAAAAGTTACATGTGTGAACGCATGTCCAACTTTGGCCTGTTGGTGGCGCTAGAGTGCTCGAGGTGACACCTTGAAACTTGGTGAAATTAATCATGGGACTGTGCCTAATTAGTGTGCCAAATTTCACAACTTTTCACCAGACGGTTCTATGGGCTGCCATTGACTCCCATGCCAGAGGAATAATAACTAGATGTACCGCATAGCGGTACAAAATATGACCGCCGCTCAGTCCTGTACATCCGTTCCACGAAAATAAATCACACTTCAATTTGTCTCCATATTTTACTCCATCCCCCACTCTTGAAACTTTTGCGTATGCTTGTTTGGCATGCCTGAGTGTGTGTGTGCGGCTGCACAGAAAGTAGCCTACTGGTGCTGAAAAGGTGAATAGATTGTAGAATAGCCAAAGAAGATGTAGCATTGTTATAAAACCTTTAAAATCTCTAAACGATCACAAGTAGGGCAGTTCATCACAGTTCATCCATTGCAACTGGATTGATGAAAGGTCACTTACACCTGTAGGCTACATTGTATTTGGGAAAAGCAAAAGGTATCAGCATAATGTTATTTATTTATTTACTTATTTATTTTTATGTATTTATAAACAAAAAACATCTCTGTCAGTTCCATGCCGTTTTCAACAGCTATCAAAAACAAAGGTCATTTTTGGATGGATGGATTTTTTGTGAATGTTTCTTCTTCTACATAAGATTTTAGTCATCTTTAGTTCATGTAATACTTTATTGTCAATGCACAAATTAAGTAACAGTAGTCTGAAAGCGTTATTGTTAATGCACAAATTAAGTAACAGTAGCCTAGTCTGAAACGAAATGCTGTTTTACATCTAACCAGTGGTGCAAATAACTGACATGTCCAAATGGGCCTTGATGAAATCGCCGCTAGACTGTTCATACACATTTTAACGGGCCAAAGTTTAAGAGCTCTTGTCCGTTATTGTTACGTGCAAATATAGGCTGATTCATGTTCCCTTGCATTGTGTAACTGAGGTCCATGGCTAGTCTGGCTTTCATCAGACCAAGCTCAATCTTTTAAGAAATCAAAAAATAAATAGCGGGCAGATCAGGCTGGGTTCACCCAGCCTAGTCCATAGGCACCGATATTGTTTAATTTTCCGATTGAGATATACACGCTCTGGCTATTCTAAATGCAAAATGCATCAGGGAGTTATGACAAAACGGTAACTAACAAACTAGATCCTAATAGAAAGCTGTTAGCTTCCCTAAGCTACAGGTAGGATTATAAGGTAGGCCTATTTACAACATAAATTGTCAATAGGCTATGCTGGCGACACAAATAAAATCTCCTTTGGAAACCAATGGTGTACAGTATCAAAAGGACTTAAACTGTCATATCGTGGCGAAAAGTTGTAATAACATTCAAGCAGCTCCATGAGTCAAGGGAAAGCGAATGAAGTAGCCACTTCTAGATGGGACCCACTACAGTAGCTTAAGGTGTGTTGCTAAAAGCAGCCATAATGAAATGAAGGTGTCATTGTTTGGATACTTCACACTACGTGCCTTTTAATTTCACAGACTACAACTACCAAGCTGGAATCAAAGCACATCGATTCCCTCTCACACCCCTGCATGCACTTAAAAAAACAAAATAAACAGGCGTCTCAGTCTCGCATGTATAGGCAAAACTGTATCAGACCCGGTGTAAGCGTTGGTAAATCTTCCATTGCACAGAATGATTTTGTAGCACGTGCAATAAATGACAGTCGAAAGATACAAACAGTGCTGCTATACATTTGCTTGGTATAACCGCATTTATAGTTTTCTACAAATGCAATAAATCAAATGCCTCCATCACTCAACCAACGCTTAACGGTAACATTACCTAGGTCCTTATTGATATTACAAGATTAAGCATTACCTGCAGTAAAAAAAACCAAGCATGTCCGATAAACATCCTCAGATTTATTTCGGGCTTCAAGAAGAAATGGGAATTACACTTCATGTGAATATCGTCCTATCCTTATTAGATGTTCGCTGCCGTAAATTGCAGTCCTTGTTTGAAGGACTCCATTGTTTTTTCCAACCCACTTTTTTTCTTTTTTTTTCACCAACCCACAAAATTACGTCTCACTGCAACGATGCGCCATCTAGTGGACAAACGACTACTTCTCGCCAATACTGAAAATGCAGCTATGATGATGATGATGAATATTTATTTTGGCTTTCTTTTAATCCTACTGAATTTGTAATTATGTATCGGCCGTTCTAATACCGATAGTATGTGGGTGCCTGTGTGTGTGCATGTGTATATGTGTGCACCGCCATTTACAGGCCAATAAGTGTACAGTCACTAAATGTACACATAACCTAATTTTTTTAGACCCCCCCCATGGATGAAATTCTACGAAACTTGGCATACCCCGGAGAATGCCAGGTCAATCATACACATAAAATTTGGTGCAGTTCTGAACATCTTAACTGAAGATAGGGGCGATTAAAGCAGAATAATATTGCATTTTCATTTTTTTACCAGGGGGTGGGGGTGCAAATCACAAATGAGTGATTATGAGCCAGGTTGATGTGGGCCCTTGAGACCAACATACCATAAAAGATTCTTCATCCTCAGTGCCACGGTTCAGGTAGTTATTTAGGAAAAACTGGGGCTACAAAACGAAGAATGACGGTTCCATGCTATCCATGTGGGGGTACATGCCCACCAAGTTTTGTGTACCCCGGTCTTTCAGTGTCCCGGGAATCCTTGTTGGTGTACGTCACTAAATGTACACATAAATTATTTTATTGTAAGGCCCCCCATGAACGAAAGTACACAAAACTTGGCATGCATTCGGAGGGTGTCATAATGATCCTACACTTTTAATTTCGTGCAGTTTTGACATTGTCAGCCAGAGATATTGTGATGAAAACACCTAATTTTTTGCTTTTTAATTTTTAACTAGGTGGCGCTATACATGAAATAAGTGGTAATGGGATGGGTTGACATGCCCCCTTAAGACCAACATACATAAAAAAGGTGGACCTCCTAGGCCCTACGGTTATCGAGATATTCACAGAAAACTGTCTCCGGCCACCTACAGGCCAGTTGGTGTAATATAACAGAAATTCATTTATTGTGTGGCCCCCCATGAACAAAATTCTACGAAACTTGGCGTGCATTCAGAAGGTGTCAAAATGATCCTACACTTCCAATTTCGTGCAGTTTTGACTATGTTAGGTCACAGATACCTACAATTACAACACCTCATTTTTACTTTTTTGTGTTTAACTAGGTGGGCTTATACATGAAATTAGTGGTTATGGAATGGGTTGACATGGCCCCTTGAGATCAACATACAAAAAAAGGTGGTCCTCCTAAAACCTTACGGTTCTCGAGATATTCACAGAAAACTGTGTCTGCCCTACCCTCCTTCGGGGTGCAGTCCAGCGTGGGGGCTACAGATCAAAACGAAAAACGATGGTTCCATGCTATCCATATGGGGTTACATGCCCACCAAGTTTTGTCTACCCCGGTCTTTCAGTGTCCCGGGAATCATTGACGGAAATTTGGACATGCGAAAAATAAAAATAAAAAAATAAAAAAAATAAATAAAAAAATCTGACTAAACCTATATGACCGCCGCTTCGCTGCGCGGCGGTCATAATAAGAAAACTAACAAACACAATGGGTGCCTTCGCAGCTTCGCTGCTTGGCCCCCAATAATAATAATAATAAGAAGAAATCATAGAAACACAATGGGTGCCTTCGCAGCTTCGCTGCTTGGCCCCCAAAAATAGCTGCAAGCAGCAATGTGGGGGCCAAGCAGTTGAATCGGAGTTGGGATTGGGATTGTTATTCCATTGGACTGGTCCGGACTTGACTGGACTGGCTTGGATTGGATTGGATTGGGATTGCAGAGATATGAGCCTACTTCATGTGATTGTTGATTGGGTTGGATTGGCTTGAATTGGGTTGGACTGGACTGGACTGGACTGGACTGGACTGGATTGGATTGGACTGGATTGGATTTGATTGGACTGGATTAGGATTGCAGAGATATGAGCCTACTTCATGTGATTGTTGATTGGATTGGATTGGACCGGATTGGATTGGATTGGGATCATAGGCGCCGATACCGGGGGTGCTCCGTCGCTCGAGCACCCACGGAAAATATTGAGCACCCACATCTGCCAGCTTAAAGTCCCGGTTAAATTTACATTATTTTAAAATCAAACATTGCAGTCATGGGCGGATTATGAACTTTCGGGCCCCTGGGCCCAGATGTATTAAGGGCCCCCCACTATTGTTGTATATGTGGGAGGAGGGGGTTGGGGTCCTCCCCCAGAACATTTTTAATTTGTTTGATGTGATTTCCTGTATTCTGGTGCATTTTGGGGATGGCCAATACTAAATTCAATCAGATTCATAGCCTACATCCTGATTTGTTGATATTGAGGCAATGATTCCATGTAGGACTTGGGCTTCAGGGCCCCCTGACCCCTTGGGCCCCTGGGCCTGGGCCCGGTAGGCCCGTGCAGTAATCCATCCCTGATTGCAGTTAAATTCAGCATCTCTCATAATGTGATTGGCTATGTTGCTGTCAATCCCCTACTCCATATCCTAACCACCAATGAAAATTCCTGACACTTCTCACCTGAAGAATTAACGCAAGGCCTTGTCGGGTCTTCAGCCCCGAATGTTTAAAATGTATAGGCTATATCCCTGAATATCATTTTAAAAGTAGTCTGACAAAGCTTATTGTTTTGTGACACAGCTAAACACTGGTACCTCATAGAACGTCTATAACATAGCCTAGGTGGTCGCAACTCGCAAAAGTAAAGCAGATAGAAAGAACTCACGCAAATCTAGCCTATATCACGCAGACAGCTTCATGCGCAGGCAGGGGCACCTTAATACCACCTGAGGCCCCTGGGCTACATGTCTTTAAGCCCCCCCCCCCCAAACCGCAAATATTAATTATGATTAAATGATACCCGGCCCTAGCCTGGCTAGCGCCACCACTTCTCAATGAGACGTGGTCTGGGAACCAAACGTTCATTTTCTCGTATTTGAAAAAAATGCCCAGATCCGTTTATTGGGTGCCACGGATGTCTATCAAATGCGTCTGTGCATAGCTCATCATCGTCTTGCTTTCCCCCCTGTTCTGTGATTGGTTCCCTATCTCAGGCGAAAATTTGCTCCATGGTCTCCAGGCTGCCTTAGCAGCGTGAATCAAATCGCGCGCAAGGCAGCATGGGAACACCCAGGCTAACCCGGCCCGCGATCTGACCCGCCTATTTACATAACGTGCACTTTTGGTTAATAAAGCCTAACATGCAGTGTAGCCCTCCTTAATCACGTCATCTACCCATGACATCGCTTATCAAAAAGGCTAGCCTACTGCACGAAAACAAGCGTTGAACTTTTACAACACTGGCTGTAGCAGGCTAAGTTAAAAGATGAGTTACACATATGGACGTTTCAAGCTTTCAAACGTGCATGTGTTTGTCGTGTCGGGGGGTTCCCCAGGAGTTTTTTATTTTAATTCTGTCTACATAACACACCATTTTTTAAACGCAGTTTGGGAGGGACAGAAATACTTTTAGCCTACAGAACAAGCAGCTGGCTCATGTGACGTGAACATTGGCTAGGCCTACCTTATGCATCATCACTAGGCCTACCCTACATGGAGACATATCTCACGTTAACAATGGAGAAAACATAACGAATGGGTTAGCACAAATTTAGCTTTTGATGAACGGAGATGTAGATCACTAATGCGCAACAGCAACTTTGCGCAACAGCCCATGTTCTGCGTTCACTCCAATGAGACAAGTGAAATACATGTTTTTAAAGCCGTTTCATTGCCAGGCATTTGCTACAATATTTACCTGCTATATGCCTTCTGTTTTAATGGACAGTTACAGGAATCCACGTCATTCGTTATCGTTGCTTCAATCCAGAGTTATCTCCAGAGTTTGTAAGTTTGTCAGTCAGTTTCAGCCTCCCCTCTAGCTCCTCTACACAGAACACCCGTTGGGATTTATTAAATTTGTTACATTTTGTTACACTTTAGAAGAGAAGACAAAGGGGGTCTCTGCAAGGATGTCATTGTCATTGTGCGATGTAGAGTAGGCTAATGACTGACGGCGCGAATACGGACACGGCCGTTTATTATTATTGATTATCATTCTTATTATTAGGAGGCCCCTCATTGGTCGAGGCCCCTGGGCTGAAGCCCAGGTAAGCCCCTGCATTAAGGCGCCAGTGTGCGCACTCAGCTGAACGTACTATAAGAACTGAACTTCCTGCTCTACAAGATATCTATTCCAGAAGAGTATACTCCTAAGAGCCCAAAAGATTCTGAAGGACTCTTCTCATCCTAACAATGGATTATTCCTACCGCTGAAATCAAGAAGACGTCTATGTAGTCACAAAGCCAGAACTGAGAGACTCAGGAGAAGTTTTTATCCCCAGGCCATCCGAACTCTGAACTCACACTATACTGACTTTGCACTCATTCACTCCTCAGCACTCATGACCATCCCCCACACACACACCTACAAGACTTTTAGCACTTTTACATCCCTCTCCCTATGCTACAGACCTTTTATTAGGGCCCGAGCACCGAAGGGCGCAAGGCCCTATTGTTTTTGTAAGGATTATTATTATTATCGAGTATTATTGTTATTCTACTTTTTTGCTTTCCTGTTTTTGAGGTGGTTAACATGGTCGAAAACTCTTGAAATTTGGCACACACGTCAGGTGTCACACATCGCAGTTAGGTACAAGAGCTTGACCCCGGGCGTGGCCCAGGGACTCGCTAGCGCCCCCTTAGGTGACTGATCCCGTTGTTGGCAAATATTTTGAGGTGGTTAACATAATCGAAAAGTCTTGAAATTTGGCACACACATCAGGTGTCACACAAAGCAGCTAGGTAAAAAAGCTTGGCCCCGGGTATGGCCCAGAGACTCGCTAGCGCCCCCTCCAGGCGCCCCTTTGGATGACTGATCCGTGGTGGGCATATACTTTCAGCTACTTTAGATTGAGATACTTTCAGCTACACACACCCAATTTGGTAGGTGTCTGTATCTCCCCAAGATGAACAACTTTCGTATGTGCAATGCATTAGCCACGCCCAACAGGAAGTGAGGTATTTGGGATTTTGTGCAGACTAATATGTGCTGAAATATGTGATGAATCATGATGCCAAAAGAGGTGCTTCCCATGGGTGAAAACACATGAAATTTGGCACACACATCAAGTGATACAGTGAATAGACAGGGATAAAAGCTTGGCACCGGGCGTTGCCCAGGAACTCCATAGCGCCCCCTTATGTCACTGTGACTTGTGGTTGGCATATAGTTTTAGATACACACACCAAATTTGGTGGGTGTATGTAACTCCCAAAAACAAACAACTTTTGTATTAACATGCCATTAGCCACGCCCACAGGAAGTGAGGTAATTGAGATTTTGTGCGTTGTGTACATGATCAATTTTAACGTACTCCTCCTAGACGGTTGATCCGATTCATGTCAAAGTTGGTATACATGACGCCGAGATGTTCCTGATTATAAATTGTGAAGCTTTTTTTTGATATGTTGTAATTTGATGAAATGGCGAAATTATTCATTTTAATACCCTTCCACATAAACAATAAATGTGTCATAATTCACCATGCATGGCTTGAAATGTTTTAAATTTCACAGGTCATTGAAGACCATGTTAATGATAATATTCACATGCCCATAATGCATGTTTGCCATAGCGCCACCAACTGGCAACAGAAAGAATGACAATTATGCTGATGCCATATGATCAATTTGAACATACTCCTCCTAGACGGTTTGTCAGATTAATTTGAAATTTGGCAAATATTATGCCAAGATGTCGCTGATGTTAAATTGTGAAGGGATTTTTGATAACTTATATATTTGATATGATTTTAATCTCACCACATAAACAGGAAATGTGTCATAAATCACAGTGCATTGAATGAATGGTCTGAAACTTCTCAGGTTAATAGATATCATGATTATGATGATATCCAGACACCCAATGGGCCTGCCTGACATAGCGCCACCACCTGGCCAAGCAGGAAATGTGCCAGAAATGGACAATGCCTTAAGTGATTGATCTGAAACTTTATAAAATATCAGACATCATTATTGTGATGATATTCACATTCGTAATTCACAGACCTAGCATAGCGCCACCATCTGGCCAAGCAGGAAATGTGCCAGAAATGTTCTATGCTTTGCATAAATGGTCTGAAACTTCTCATGTTAATAGATATTATAATTATGATGATATCCAGACATCCAATGGGCCTGCCTGGCATAGCGCCACCACCTGGTCAAGCAGGAAATGTGCCAGAAAATGGACAATGCCTTAACTGATTGATCTGAACGTTTACAAAAAATGTGGATATCATTATTGTGATGATATTCACATGTGTAATTTCCATGCCTAACATAGCGCCACCATCTGGCCAACCAAAAAGTGTATCAGAAATGTTCTTTGCTTAAAATTAATGGTCTGAAATTTCTCAGGTTAATATATATTATGATGACACCCAATGGGCCTGCCTTGCATTGCGCCCCCACCTGGCCAAGCAAGTACATGTGGCAGAAAATCAAATACAAAAACAAATAGCACACGCATCAAATATGTACATTTCACAAACGCACCACGTCGGTGCTTTGTTGGTTTCCGACATGTCACGGGTTGCGGCCCGCAGGTGCTCGGGCCCGCCATTGCCGCTTGCGGCTATATTTATTCATTATTTTTGATTTCTCCTCCATCTACCCATGTCCTTGATTGCCTAGCCTTTCTGCCACTTACTTACCATATATAGATAGATAGCCGAGTAAAAGAAAACAAGTTGCCTACGTGCCTGCATGCGTATTGTGATTCCTGCTCAAACAAAATGTGCGCGCGTTAATTTTGATAAGTGTTCACTAAGTTACGTAATAGAAAATTGTAAATAGCCTGATGGCAGCTAATGGGATAAGCCTACTGTGCATAGTTGGGAAGGTATGGTGGGCCAATTTGGTGTGAATACACATTACACACACACAGGGAAGTTTTCTCTCGTTGTTGAGCCTGGTACGCACAGTGCGTACGGACGTACACTATCCCATTTCCCCTGTCATCCCCCCAACACACACACCAAGACCCCTGGCAGTTGGGTGAGCCCCTTGAGCCGTGGAGCTGCCCAAGGTTTCTTACTTGGTAAGGGAGTTTTTCCTTGCCCCTGTTGCTCTTGGGTGCTCCTTGTTGGTGCCCCCCAATCCCAATCCTCCCCCACCTTTCTTATGCAGCCCTTGCCACTTAATCTACTAAACCCCTCTTCTACTGCACTTTTACCCCCCATAAATGCACAAATAGGCTGACACCAGACATAATTTCACTGCATTTCTTACTTCCAGTAACTATATGCATGTGACAATAAACTTCCTTGTATCCAAGGACATGCACAGGAATTTTGAGGGGCAGTTGCTCTGACCTGAAAAAAGGGCACGGGCTATATGAAGGACTGAGAATAACAGGGTCTTTATTAAAATATATATACACTTCTATATACAAGTAAAACACTGAAATACAGCACTCAATCACCTTAACTAATAACACAGAAAAACATGCAAGTCATGAAAATCCCTACATCAATATCCTATCAAGTCACTGATAGGTTTCTCCAAATGTGGGCTCATCATCTGACCAATTACATTTTATTGTTATTTCCATTATCATTATTATTTTAATGCCCACTAGTGGTATTTATGTTCTGTTCAGGCAAGCTCTTTGAAATGATAGCCTATGTTATTTTAGATTACAATTATTTAGCATGCAGCTCTTTAACCCTGTACTTTCTAGCATGGTCCTCTCATCTCATATTTGGTGATCATCACTTAGGCCTACCTGCCCTATGTGCCTCCTCCTGGTCCACATTTTCCTCACATGTTCTGGAGGCTTGTGACTGCTCATCTTAAATGTAATGTAATTATGAAACATTGCCATAGTAGGCTAAAATATGAGTCTGATTAATTAATCAATTCGCTTATACAGTGAAATGTCATCTTTATCACAGAAAGTTTCTGTCTCACCTGCTGGTTGGCTTTTTCGCAGCCAACCCTGCAGTGATGTGCTGCCCTTTGCTGCCTCCCTGAATTGTCTCCCTCTCTTGAATCCGCCTCTTTTTAGTGGGCATCTTGGCTTCAAACAATCCCTAAAATAGTGGATAGGATTTAGGCATTTAACCATTTTGAATAAAATAATTAATGTGATGCATTACTTCCATCATTCATTCTACTTGCTAAAACAAAATGTGAGAAACTAACTATCAGCATATGTAGCGTAGTTTGCCTAATGCAGGGGTGGGCAAACATTTTGGCTCAAGGGCCACATTGGGTTTTGGAAATTGGCCGGCGGGCCGCGCAGTAGTAGCATAATGTTGTTAGTTCTGCTGCAAAGGAGATAACTAAGAGTAGGCCTATCATCTCTATTTAACATGATGTTTTTTGACATTGTAAACGTTCTCTAAGAGTGAAAAGCAGTTTGCGGTAAAGCTAACCAATGTCGTCTCTGTCACAGGAAAAAAAATAGCGAGCAGTCTGATAACCAAATTAAATGCTCGGCAGGCCGGATGAAAGTGCTTGGTGCACGGGCCGCAGTTTGCCTACCCCTGGCCTAATGCCTACCAAAACTGTGGTAACGGGCTGCTTGTCTGCGAGCTATCTATTTAGGCTAAACGTGGCAAACTCAGCCTGGATTTATGAAGATTTGAATTCATTTCATAAAACTTGATGATGATGATCGTTCGTTCGACCACCTAGTAGTCCATAAAACAAACGAAACTAGGATTTGGATGAATATATTGACTGTTGGTGTTTCTGGTGAGGATTTGAGATTGCATTGAGTAGTTTAAATAAAACAAGATTTCCAAATGGCTTGCATAGTTTGTTTAGGCTATTAATGTGTTGTATACTGTTAAGTACATGCCTAAAATTGTGGTCCATTTGTGGAAAAACACTTAAGATACGTTAAAACGAACTGAGTATGAGCTGGTAACTGACATTTTAAACAAAACGCCCACACACGACTGAACGTGGGGAGGCAGCGCGACATCTATGCGACACGACAAAATGAAGTGTCGTGCAAGTGGATCGGTACCGTCAGCCCGGGTCGCGTGCAGCGCTGCAGCCGGAGTTTGCCCTTCCCCTACTCACTTTCGGTGCCCGAATGGAATTGAATGAGGCTTTGCGATTTTTTTTTATCTAGGCCTACGTGGAATTCTGCTATTTATTTTCAGGGAAGGGCAACGTGAGTCGAGAAGGGCATGGGCAGTTGCCCGGGCGACCTGAGCAACCCCCCTGTGCACGTCCCTGCTGGTATCCTTGTATCCTTGTATAGTGGAATACTCATGTTGCTGTATCAGCAGATGAGAAGGACCTGAGAGTGCCACTGATGACGTGACTGCTCCATAGGCACAGGTTGGTGAAGGAGAAGCTAAATCTAGCTGAGCCCAGTGACCATGCTTTTGTGAGAAGGCACACCATTCATAGGCCTAAGAATATCCCTGGCAGACCTTTACAAATAATATGATACCATACACACCTTTTACACCAGTGTAGGATATGGCAAAGTTTGAGAACCACTGCCTCCACTTACTGTCGGCTAAGCGCGCTTCTGGATGGATAGGCTATATCTCGTTTTTTTTAACGGCGTGATGTCAACACGAAATATAATTTCTGTTTATTAAAACAAAGCAGTGTTTTTCCTTTTAGTTTGGGTAAACACAATTAACCTTCTGAGTTATGTAAACTGTTCAGGAGTCAAACGACGGATCATGCGTGATTTAGGCGTAGTGTAGGTGACTGAAAGTGCACAAAAATTGTGCCTTTGCTTAACAGCATTTAAGAAATGTCCTCGACCTCGGGGGTGACGCCCATAGACTCCCGCAAACTGTATTGGCGTTTTGTGTGTCGGCCGCTGTTGATTTCCTAAAATGTTGAAATCAACACCGTATGGCAACAATACACATGGGCGTTGGTACCAGGCATTTAATTGTTTGAGCACCCACCGACGGAAACATAAATCGGCGCCTATGAACAGGGTTTCCACCTCAGGTTGCCTAGCGCAGATTTGGTTGCTTTATGCTTTATTACTGAAGCAGACACAGCCTAGAACAGGGATGACAGGGGGCCAGATTTTTTTCAAATGAGACCTCAGGGGGCCGGATTACAATTTTGGACTGAAAATGCCAAACACATGGATAGGTAGGTAGGTAGGCTATTTGAAATTATTCATGCGCACACATCAAAAATAAATTCCATTAGCGCCAAAATAGCCTCACAATGAGCCCTACAATTACATAACCTAAAGCAGAAGACAGTTACCCTCTAAAAACATTTTCCTATCCATGCAAGTAGCCTACATTTATAAATTAGAAATGCAACAAAATAGACTAGGTGCCAACAAAACACATTTCCTATAAATAACACAAGTGTTTATTATATTTACTGAAGGCTTGCACATGAAAACACGTCAATGATTAATTAGGCCAATTAAAAGAAAGCCAGGCCAAGTAACCTCGGCCTAAACGAGTCACAGAAAGTAAGCGCAAGAATAAAGTAGTCCAACAATAGGCCATATGATTGAATATCCAGTAGGAATTAGTAAAACAAAGACACTTTTTAACTTTCACCAGCTTGTCCATATCGGGGGGCAGTTTCTGGGCAGTGGCTATTGGGGAGAACTGGTACAATTGTAACAGCGGTAAAATGGGACATAACATCATTCAGATGTTCGTGCGTCAGGCGATTTCGCACTTTCGATTTATTAATATTCATCATGGAAAAGGCCTGCTCACATAAATATGTTGTCCCAAACATGCATCTACACTACTAAGTATTTTACCTGCAAAGGCCGTGAGCAATGGTTACTGTGGTGGCAAGGATTGATCAAATGATTCGATTGCAACAGATACATATTGTAGGCTAATCCTTCGACGGTGCACAACACTGTAGTTTTATCAGTTCCATTTTGATCGCCTATGGGTCAATCGTGAATGGAGAGCAAAAGTCTTTTTCCAGTCCTTTTTCCTTTGTCAAACTCATGCCTGAATCCGGAAAGCAAGTTTGCGTAGCCTACCTGTCCATACTCGATTAACAGGCTGAGATTTTCGACAGGGGAAGTGGGCTGCATTGCGCTTGGAGAGCTGCGTCTTCCATAACGCCAGTTTAGTTTGAAAAGCACGAACACTATCATAATACTCTGTAACGAGTTTGATAACATTTCGATAGCGACTAGTCTACCGTCAGCACTACCGGTGTTGCACCAAATTCTGTGACCTTCTGTGACAGGCCTGCATGTGTATCTTCCTCTCTATACTATCTCTATAGAGTACAGCTAAAGCCTACCCCACCACTCCAGCGAAGAGGTGGACTTCAGCTGGACAGGTCACATATGATGATAAGCCTACTGTCAAATTATGTTTGACAGTAGCCCACTATATTTACTATTACCCCACTATAACTCTGCAGAAATGGACTGATGTTGTACATTGTCATTGACATCAGCAAACACTTTATTTACATTATTGACAAACTCCTTGTCATTGTCCGTTAGTTTACTTTTTGGCACCTCAAACTGATATACAAACTTAAGGAGGCAGTTAGTGACCTCCACGGCATTTTTTTCTGCAGTTACAGTGACATAATTTGACAGTAGCCTATCAAAATATGTGACCTGTCCTGCTGAAGTCCATCTGTTCACAGGAGTGGTGAGGGGTAGGCTTTAGCTCTACTCTAGAATAATACACCCACACCCAGTCAATGTTCCATGTTTCAAAAATGTACAAAGTTTATTAGAAGAATTATACACATAACAGAATTGCCTCATCAGTGTGTCAGTACAGCTCAGTACATTCATAGACTCTAATAAAACAGCGCCCTCTAGAGTCACAAAATTCGACAGGTCACAGAATTTGGTGCAACACCGGCGCTGCTGCAGCTGAGGCAATCAGCAGCAACAGACCAACTGACGGATTCCACCGAAAATTAAATTAAAAAAAAAAAATAATCGACCTATGTTCTCCTCTTATCACCCGCGGGCCGGATGTGACAGGCAGTCGGGCCGTAACCCTGTCTTCACTGGCCTAGAACGATGTACTGAATTTCTTGAATTTCCCCTGGGGATCAATAAAGTATCTATCTATCTATCTACTGCGTGGAAAACCTGTGGACCTTATTAGGTGATGATCACTGGTTGTTTTGCTGTCGATCATCGCCATGCAAGATGATCCGTTTAAACCACTTGTTGCAGCAGTGCGATTTTATCCAATGCTCATTTCTCTATCAGTCTCTTACGATGAGGAGAAGCCTGTGAACAGGTGAGATTGCTATCGGAGCGGAGGATGGGAGGAGTACTACTTTATCTAAACCTATTGGCTTGTCTCCGGAAACTTGTTTGGGGCAGGTACATCGTCCAGTTAGAACTTAAAAGGGTAGCTTATAGCTGTTGGGAAAGTTGTCTATTACCTGGCACGGTGACTTACAGGTTAGCTGAAAAGGTAAGACAAAGATCAATTTAATTATGGGTAATATTCATTAAGCCACACTGGGGTTTTATTTCGTTGTCCTGTTAATTTTCTTTGACTATAGTCTAACGTCTTAATTTTCAGCAAATACTTTGACTTATTGCGCTAGATAGGCCTATTTGGTTTGACATAATAATAATAATAATAATAATAATAATACACGATAATCACTCATCACACACAACAAATTGTTCACTCATTCACTCATGTTTTCATTTTTTTCTTAAATATTAGATGCAGTCCTTTTATCTGATTAGCGTCCTTGCATACTTCCTTCCTGTCGCTTTAGGCGATGATCCTAGTATTGGTAAGTTCAAAACAAAAATATATATATTTTTAAATTTCACTCTGCGGGTTTGTGTTAGTAGGCTAGTAGGTTTTGATGATAGGGCTATTGATTTATTATCTGTTGGTGTGGTGGGCATAGACTTGTTTTTCTTGCCATTATCTTTGTGTTTCTAACCATTATCTTCAAATCCCTTACAGCTTGGTGTTATCATGATCCTTTGTGCAGTAAGTGGAATTTTTATTTGCATAGCCTATAACATAGACTACATTGTAAGCATGCAAAATGTAAAAAAATGTAACTGACAGGACACAGACCACAATGACTTGTTATCTAGCACTCCATATTATTATTATTATTGTTATTATTATTATTATTATTATTATTATTATTATTGTTAATAATAGTTGAGGGCTAAATAAAAAAATAAAAATAAAATATGAATCGGCAAATCGGTCTGGGCAATTTCATTGTCATCAAGTTCTTCTTCAGTACACAGTACACCAGTGGTGTAGCCTAGTTAGCTGCCTGTAGTGGATTTACTATGATGTATGTTAGCTGTAGTATCCTTGCATATTTTAAGTGGGTACACTGAAATGGTGATGCTTTTTAAGTAGGTATACAGCATAGTCCTGCGTATCACGTAGACTACACCACTGCAGTACACTATGATAGCATTTGTTCTCTCTTTTCTCTCTCTCTCTCTCTCTCAAACAGATGACACAACTTGGCACAGAATTTCTACAGATTTCTGCAACGGCACTCGCCAGTCTCCCATTAACATTGTGAGTGCCCGTGCCGTGGCTGATTCCAGTCTAGGGGCTTTCACTTTCACTGGCTTCGATGACAAAACTGCTATGTCCACTATCAGCAACACGGGCAAAACTGGTAATTGAACAAACACGGAACATTCCATTTGTCTCCACTTTCTCTCAGGGCCGGAGTGGGGCCACTTTTCAGCCCTGGAGTTTCAGGCCCAAGACCGGCCCACTTTTTTAGTGGTGGTGGAAATTGGATAAATAAGGCAACATTTCAGCTCTTACTATCCTGTAGTTTTTATTATAGGCTACCAATATTCCCCTATTCCACAAGGATAGGTTGATAAGTTGACAAAAACAGGAAGGAAGAAATAAGGCATTTCAAATGTATCCCACAACTCCACTAAGAGGCATATTGAACTACTGTATTGTTTACATGTTTTTTCTGCATGGGTCAGAGCTATCATGTTATTGTTTGGTGATTTGCTCCTTTACTACACCCACTTCTGAGCAAACAAGGCATATAGGTTGATCATGTAGCCTACTGCTGTCATATAGCGTACTGTTCTTTCTTACATAAAATAACTTTAATTCATGGTTAACTAATTTCGGGCTCATCATTTTCAGCGGGGGACTGGCTGATCTGCTGCTCAGAGGCTACTTTTGTTATTAGGCCTAGGCTACTGCATACACAGATGACAGAGACTTGCAATATTTGCAAAGTCTATGAATCGCCATATTGGATGATACAAAAAGGCAAATATTTTAATTAATTTAATATGTCGCTTGCGAATAGGTTGACAACGCTACAACGTCCAGTATTAGTCCAATAATTACGCCACTGTGCGCCACATGGCTATCTTTACCAGTTGCCATTTATGTCTGCCAAAAAATCTGGAAGCTTGACACATTTGACAGCATTTTCCTCCAATACTTTTCGTCTTTTTTACCTGGTCTTTTCAGTCCCTCATGGCCTGATTCTCCCGATTACCCACTCCGGGCCTGCTTTCTCTATTATCCTCTAGCTTTACTCTTTACTGCAATTCTGTACATGTGATGCATATTATGACCTCTCCCCCCACCCCTCTCTCTCTTTCTGCATTTCAGTGAAGATCAAGTTTAAGACTGGAAAGCTTAGTGTGAGTGGAGGGGGCCTCTCTGACAACTATGACACCATGCAGTTCCATTTGCACTGGGGAAATGGCAGTTCTATCCCTGGCTCTGAGCACACCTTGGATGGCACACGTTACCCCATGGAGGTAGCCATTCTTCATACAGATGTGCTTTGGTGTAACACTACCATGGACTGAAAACCAAATTCACATTCTTTGTAATTCTGTGATTTCCTTCTGAAACACTCAATATATACAATAAAGTAATATCCAAGATCCTTGCATATACGAGATAATATATCGGGCACTAATATCTTACTGTCCCCTTTCAGTTGCACATTGTGAATGGCAAAAGCATTTACAATGCGAACTTAACTGAGATTGTAGCAGACGGTAATGGACTGGCTGCTCTTGGCTTCTTCGTCGAGGTATGTGGGCTGTGTTACTGTAACTCATCCTAATAATCTCAGTATCGGATACGAGTTAAATATCAGATATGAGTTAAATAATGGAAACCCTGAATGTATTTTCTAACTGAGGATTTGTTCTCCGTCATGTCCCACAGGTTGATTCGGGAACAACTGACCAGCCAGCAAGCTGGAAAAGTCTTACATCTCATCTTGCCAACATCACAGAGAAGGGTGAGGGGGCATTTTGTGAAACAAATCTTCAGTCACTATGAATGAATGCTGCTCCAGTTACACCTGAGGCCTTGCTCTAGGCTACCCTGGAAATCCAGAGTTCTCACGGGAGCACAATTTGAATTAGCTCAGCGAGTCACTCTGGTAATGAGTAATGATGCTCATTTCATATTCCCTTGTAGCAAGGTGCACCAATCACATTGGTGTATCTGATATAGGCTGGCCAGAGGCAAACTAAACAGTCGTAGTGTTATCCAATTGCATGCAGTGAGATTTTAAAAGTATAAGTATAAGTATAAGTATATATACTCTTTTGATCCCGTGAGGGAAATTTGGTCTCTGCATTTATCCCAATCCGTGAATTAGTGAAACACACTGCACACAGTGACCACACAGTGAGGTGAAGCACACACTAATCCCGGCGCAGTGAGCTGCCTGCAACAACAGCGGCGCTCGGGGAGCAGTGAGGGGTTAGGTGCCTTGCTCAAGGGCACTTCAGCCGTGCCTACTGGTCGGGGTTCTAACCGGCAACCCTCCGGTTACAAGTCTGAAGCGCTAACCAGTAGGCCATGGTTGCCCAAAATGGGTGCTTGGTGAAGCCCCTCGAGTTGTGCCATTACATTAGCCATGGCCAGACCCTTAATCTTTTTAGATTTCCAGGGTCTGAATTTCCAGGCTAGCTCCTGGCAGCAGGATTAGGGAAATGGGCTTAGTCTAGAAAAGTACTGAAATGCTGTTTTTTCTGTTTTCATCAGATTCTGTGTAGTTTTGAAATCTATGGTTGATTGATCCTGTTGCTTTTTATCCTCATTTCTTCATTCCTCACTAACACATTTCAATGAACTTGAAGTATTTATTTTGAAGTGACATAGTGATTTGTATGTTATATGCAGATGCATATGTCAACATCACTGATATCTCCATGAATGACCTAATCAGTGGAGTGGACCCTACGTCGTACTACAGATACCTTGGCTCCTTGACCACTCCCAAATGCAACGAGGCTGTGATTTGGACAGTCTTTAAGGACACCATCAAAGTCAGCCAAAATTTGGTATGTTAGTATTGGCCCTGCATCTGTTCTGATTTTATATATTGGTTCTACAACTGTAATTATCTGACATGAGAAGCCAGTGAAACATGTTTCTTAATATTTTAAGCCACCAACATTGTCTTCAAGGTATTGCATAACATAAATGACATTTCATCAGCTATGTAGTTCATCCTTAATGTCTCTAAATTTCAGATTGACCTCTTCAGCAACACCGTGCTTGTTAAAAATAACAGCACACTGCTTTTGACCAACGCGTACCGCAATGTGCAGCCGCTCAATGGCAGAGAAGTGAGAACCACGACCAGCTCCACGACCAGCTCTGCAGCCAGCTTGGCAACCACATCTCTACTGGCCCTCGGACTTGCAGCACTACATGCTCTCCTGCGCCTCGGCTAGGGGTCAGGAAGATGGTGACCATACAAGAGGCTCTGGCCTCATTAAGGTTGGATAGGAATGTTAAGCTTTGGTGATTCTAGCTGTAGGTTGAATGTGAAAGGAGTGGCCATCCTACTTTGTACTATACCACCTTATTTTTTCGAGGGAAAAGAAAACTGCTCATTGAAAATGCTGCTTTTTTTTACCACATTCTGAGATCATAGAGATTGGCCATCATGACCTACACACTCAGGGGTGTGCTTCCCTTCTTTTTTCTCAGTGCATATATACTATTTATACACTGTAAATAAAACAAACTTGTAAGTTATGATTTTATATAATATCTTTAGTCTGATCTAGTGATCCAGTCTGTTTTCCTCTGTGGGTTTACAGTTTGAATGAAGGCCTGTGATTAACAGGAACCTTAAAGTCATGATGATGCTACTGTATTGTTTATTTTGTTAAGTATAACAACAGATGAGGAGGTATGAAGGAAACAATTTGTCAGAAGTTAATGTATTTAATGAAGATGTTCTATATTAATTAAGTAATTTAGTAATGTTCTAACATTTGCTTAATGCCAATAAAAATCCTTATTTGAGAGTATCCTGTCCTGTCCAGTGTTGTATAAAGTACTAGAAAGCAATAATTGAGTAAAAGTACAAGTATCGTACTAAAAAAAGACTTGAATAGAAGTGAAAGTTACCTTTTAGAATATTACTTAAGTAAAAGTCTTAAAGTATCTGATATATACTGTACTTAAGTATCAAAAGTAATTTTCTGATATTTAATGTACTTAAGTATTTGAAGTAAAAGTAAATAGTAAAAAGCAAGCGGTTTTATTTTGAACTTTTATTGTGAACTTTATTTTGGCTTTCTTATAGTAAAGCATAAAGCATATTCAGGGTTCCCATATCTTCTTAATCTCACTCATCAAATAAAAATCACATTCTTTTCTAGGACTTTTCAGGCACAATTCTCTTAAGTTCAAAGAACAAACAGCATATTTTTAGAGCTGACATCAAAGAAAAAAACAGAAACAGAAATGTCACTTTTGTATGAACTTCAGGTAAAAATGAAAAATAAATAACTTATTTCTTTAAAAAAAAATGACCTGAACATTTTGGTCATGTGGTACTGTATGAGCCTTTCTAGGGCTTACTCCCCAGGTCACCATCTCACTCTCACACACACACACATGCCACCTATGTCCAGCAGCTACTAATATGCCAGTCATTAGTTGAAACTGAAAAGGTGTCTGTTCATCTTCAAAAGAAGCTGGTTTTCAAAGTTGCCAAAATTCAGTGCCCGGGAGTTTCAGGCCCAAGACCGGCCCACGTTTTCCATAGTGGTGGAAATTGGATAAATGAAGCAACATTTCAGCTCTTACTATCCTGTAGTTTTTATTAGTACCATGGTTCAACAAATGTGTAAATGTTATATAATAATTCACTTCAAATGAGAAGTTAACAAAAAATATTCCACTAATCCACAAGTTAACAAAAACAGAAAGAAAGAAAGCCTTTGAAATGTAGCTTATCCCATGCTTCCACAAAGAGGCATATTGAACTAATGTTTAGGCTACATGTTTTTTGCATGGGTAGGCTATATTGTTGTTTGGTGATTTAGCCTACTCCTTTAGCCTACTACACCCTCTGCTCTTCTGAGCAAACAAGGCATATAGGTTTATCATGTAGGGTAACTGCTCTTTCTTACATTAAAAAACTTTAATTTATCCTCTCTACTTGTCCCTGTAGTCATGGCCTCCTCATCACTAATTTCGGGCTCATCATTTTCAGTGGTCGACTGGTTGATCTGCTGCTCAGTCTCACCTGGCCTCTTTCTACCATCCATCCTTCCTGACGCTTGTGTCTACTGTAGGGCCGGCTCGGCTATCCGTATCTGAGAAAACTCTTTTTGGGAGGGGAGAACTCCCTCACGTAGGCTACAACCCATGCAGAGTCATTGCATTGGTGTCATGCACAGAATGCGGAAAGTGTCCTACTTTAAGGAAAGATAGACGTGACCAATGTCAATATTTTTTTTCCTCGACCGACCCAAAAGTGAAGCGGCCCACCGTGAATTCTTCCGATTACCCACCCCGGGCCTGATTCAGTCTTACTCTTCTTGGACTAAGGACAAGTCCTGCGATGCTAAATAGCCTTTCACAGGCCGCTGAGGCAGGTAGCGGATTGTTCAGCTTCACAGAAGCTGCCAACGTACAGAAACATTTATTGCAAATACGGCCACGGGTGTATGACGTTATCTTCACCACTACCCTGTTCGCCGAGTTCACCACTATCGTCGGGGTGGTCGTCTATGATAACGGGAGGTCCTCCAGTAGTTGCTCGTGCTCATAGCGGTTTCAGTTGTGCGTCCTCCTCCTTTAGCAACAAACAGCGCTGAAATAGAGTGCGCAGCGTGCGTAATGCAATCTAGGAGCAGTGATTCGCCAAACCTCCCTTATTGCTGTCGCACACATTACTTCTAGTTTTATGTTTTAGTAACGAGTAACGAAGATGCTTAGTGGAAATATAACGGAGTAAAAGTATACATTTTATCTAGGAAATGTAGTGGAGTAAAAGTGAAAGTTGGCATAAATTTAAATAGCGAAGTAAAGTACAGATACGTGAAATTTCTACTTAAGTACAGTAACGAAGTATTTGTACTCCGTTACATTAACACTGGTCCTGTCCTGACATGTTATGTTCGTAGGCTATGAAACTGAAAGGGAGGGAGTGAAGGAGATTGTTGACTTCAGTCGTACACTGCAAAAAATAAAAATCTAATCAAGTTAATCTTATATTAATATCAAAAAATGTATTTGGTATTGCTTTTAGTATAAATAGACTTACTCTCTCACATAAGATCATTTTGACTTATTTTATTTAATTAGAATTTGACTTTTAAGGAGTTATCCAGACAAATGTGCTCAATGCACTGACAGCCAAATTTGCTTGTTTTCATGATAAGATGTCTTAAAATAAGCCAAACTGTTATTAATTAAGTCAAATAATTGAACAAGAAAACGCTAGGCAAGTCTCTATACTGAAAACAATACTAACTAGATTTTTTTATCTTTATATAATATGATTGATAACAATCATGAGGAGCCATTTGTCAGACAGAGGAATGGTCAGACAGAGATACAAACATATCATGGTTCATGCATGACTTGTCAAGCATTCTGATCATTATTATGATTGTTCTCCTTGGAGATGGCGATACAAGCCTGAGTCACCATTACACTGTAGCAGGTTGTTTCGCTACGTAAAGCACTCTGTATCCAGTGCCAGATGACAGAAGAATGCAATATAAGTTAAGTTTAATATTTGTTATTTTAAGCACAAAGGCCTCAACTGATTATATAGGCTACAAATACAACAAGAGCCCCAAAGCAACTGCACTTGCTCTGGATTTACTCAAGAAAAGAACAGCTTAAGGAGCTCTGCCAGCTCTAATAACAATTGAGTCTGATAGTAGATTACTAGCCTCCTAAACCTTTCTCATTGTTAAGTAATAGTGGGCGGAGAAAGTATTAGTTGAGCGAGTTTTGTGTCTTTTCATGGCTGCACAGGAAAATGCAGTGATGAATTACAGTTCATGTAATTCATGTAATTGAGGGCAGCCGTGGCCTACCGGTTAGCGCTTCGGACTTGTAACTGGAGGGTTGCCGGTTCAAACCCGTTCCTGAAGTGCCCTTGAGCAATGCACTTAACCCCTCGCTGCAGTGCGGCTGTAGCAGGCAGCTCACTGCGTCGGATTAGTGTGTGTTCACTGTAAGTGTGAGTGTGTTTCACTAATTCACAGATTGGGATAACTGCAGAGACCAAATTTCCCTCCCGTGATCAAAAGAGTATATATACTTAATATATAATCTTTTCTATTTCAAAAGAACAAAGTTACATGTTATTGTGTGTAGAGGGGGTTGATTGCAAGATAGTGGATATGTTTCAAAGTTTATAGTGTTGACAGATATTGTGACAGTATAAAAAGGCTTTTACAGCATTGTGCAAATAAAAAAATGACCAATATACAGTAAAACACCACTTGGTCAGAGCTGTGCACTACTGTACACCTTTCTATACATCCTGACGTTCTTGTCTGTCAGGTCACATATATGTATATGCTAGACAGATTATGACAAGTAGTTTTGACAACTTCAACATATTTACATGTAATAACACAAGCAATGAAATATGGCCAATTCGTTATATGGGGTAGGGCTATTCAGCAGGGGACCAGTATAGTGCATTTTGACCAACATGACATTAGCCACTTTAAAAAACAGCAAACATTTGTACGAAATCAGTTGCATGGATGTACTAAAGTATTTCTGTTTGTTCAAGATGGGGAGAAACTGCTTTAATGATGAGCACAAGACAAGTGATGATATGGAGTTTGAACAAATGGTTTTGAGAATTTCAATTTTAATCTGTTAATGTGCCAAAAGCAACTGAGACACCAGTCCAATGCCCCTACCCCCCTTTAAACTCTTTGTGCATTTGTCCCAGTGGAGAGTTCTTTCTCTACATGATTTCTATAGTCCTAGTGGTAAAAGGCTCAGATAAAATCATTCAGCTGTGTGATATAACACGTCAGTAACATCACATGATCGCTAAGAGAGTACGTCTTTAACAAGACTGACAGAAATGTTAGAGTAGTTTCATGAATAGTATTTCATATCATATACCCACCAGCTAAATGCAACAGGGGTCTCAAGTGGATTAGACTTTGTGTTTGAGATATATAGAAAACGTATACATATACAAATAAAAAAAACTTGTCCTGTCCCAAACACTTCTTTGTTATTAATGATTTTTATAAATTGTTGTTAACATTGTTCTTATCATGCACAGATGTAATTCTTTAAAAATCAGTTGGCAACATTTGAGACAGGTGTTCTTGTTATCATTTTCTGTGTCACTTTACTTTTAGTAGAGACAGATGGAAGTCAAGTGGCTACACTTGAATATTGGGCCTGATTATGTATCAGTGTAATACATCAAAACATGTTGGAGGGATACCCACCTGTCAAACAAAAGGTATGTTGGGCACTGTAAACAGAAACCTATTTGACAGCAGAGCTGAAGTAATATTTTGCTGGAAACATATTTTAGAACAACATGATGCAGTTTCCCATTTATCTTGCTAGGCCTATCTCAGCTATTCCTGGCATTCTCTCTTTATGATGGTATGAACAGATAGCTGTATTGTAAATCACATACAGTATGGATGAAAGAAGATGAATGACAGGGAGACACGTGGAAGTTTGAAAGGACATCAAGGAGCTCAACATGATTTATGAGCGTCCTGGCAGGTCATATAATTAAAGTCAACCCATAAAAGCAAACATACTAAACTTTTTACTTTTAGATAACAACATAGTATAGTTTTTTGGAAAACATTCGGTTTTCAATGTCTATTTCATTCACCATTCTGTCTATGCTGTCTATGTGGTGTATGTATGGTTGTCTGTAATTGTTGTTTCAAGTCATAGCTAATTTTTTGGGGAAATGAAAGTACCAACTTCTTAACAACTGTCTTTAAGCAAGTTTAGAAGAATGCTCATTGTAGGCTGTATGCTCATGAACAACAACAATAGCCTATGTTTGAACATATGATACATCTATTGATGTATGATACATGTATTGATGTAACATACATCTTTATATATCTTACATATAATTTGACCTCACAATGGTTGTTGCACAACCTCTGATGAATGGACTTCATGGTAGGCCTACAACTGTCCTCACCAAAAGCACCGGTTGACCACTTGATCCACATCTCCATCTAGTGGTCCAATCAAACAATGCGCACATCTGACAACAAAAACACCATAGCAAGCCATAAAGCTGTATTAAATGAGCATAACACAACTGACTGTGATAGCTAGCTAGCTGTATAGGGATGCAAACAGGTGAGGGGTTATAAAGGTGAGTTCATACTGTATGTAAAACATACTGTAAAAGGAATCTATAGATGTGAGGAACATCAACAACACACAAGAGAAAACGTGTGGAAAAGCAGCTTCTTTATTCATTCAAGCAATGACCAAATTATTAAATAAAAAGGGAAAGAATATTCTATAATAATGTTTCCCCAAAAGAAAAAATAATAATAATAATAATAATAATAATAATAATAATAATAATAATAATAATGCAGTATGCATCACATCCCCTGAGTGCTATGGGTTTTACATATGTTTTTTGGTGTTTTATGCCCCCAACGTTGTCTTCAAGGCAGCACTGCTTGGAAGGCATTAGGGTTAAGCATGGGTTAAGGTTAGGGTTAGGGTTGGGGTTAGGTTTAGGATTAGGTGCCTTTAAGTCAGCGGTGGACGACGTTTGGGGCATAAAACACCATCGAGCGTTTACATATATGCCTTCCTGACATCCAGTCCTCCTCAAAATTAATAAGAGTCTGGCCTATCTGTCAGGTGCTAATAACAGTTATAGAATAGTTGTTTATGCTCAATTCAGAAGACATTTTTTTTCCGTATCGACATGTTCTAAAATCAGAGAGGTATCTGCAGTATTTGTATTGTCAATTAACTTTTTAATCGAGTTAGAAGTGAAAGTGTACATCTCTAAAACGTTTCTGTGAATAGCCTTAAGAATGGTATCTATTGAGTTAGAGGTAAAAGTTTCTGTTCTGCTTGAAGGGGAAATGTGACAACTGAATACAACGAAGTTGTGACATTGCTGCCTCAAAATATTTTCGCATGAGTTCCTAATTCCTAATATAGAACTGTGTATGAAGTCTCATTAAATGGAAATTAATTGGAAACACATTCATTGTAATGCATTCTTTTGTAACACTTTATCACTCTGCACACTGTACATATTGTTGAAGTAAATAATACAACTTAAAAAAAACATAGAATAACTTAAAGGCACAGAGTGCTTCAACATAATTATTGCAAAGAAAAAAACCCTCATATTATCAATGATGTCTGTAAAAAGGCCATGGTGAGGGTCAGTAAGATCCATTGGCTACTTCTCACGGACGGAATTTCAGAGGCCCCACTTATACCACAACTGCAGTCTCCTTTCCCCGGACGGGATGTTGGTACATCCTTCGGCTGACACTTCATCCACTCAATAGCTGTGGATTTAGAAGTGACCACATCCTGACCTAGCTTTCCGTTTTCTACTATCCAAAAGGAGTTGTCCTTGAAGAAATATGTGTTTCCTGTGTACAGAGAGACCATGCATGTCAAATAATACATCCTCACAGTCTCTGACAATAAACATAAATAAATAAACAAACATAAACAAACATTATTTACAGTTGCCTTACCCTCTGGACTGGTGATGATGTCATCTGGATTACTGGGCGCCCCTGTCCACAGTGACGCCGGTTTGGGGTAGCCCTCATCTGGATTTGGCCTCTCCAAATCCTTGCCATTGGAGAAGCCCCAGAACTCTTTGCCACTAAAGAGGAAAGTCCGTCCATTGTGAGCCCAGACGAACGCCGCTTCAACCGTGGTCACGGGCTGACCGTTGCTGTGTTTCATCCCCCACTCGGTTATGGGCCGTGGGTAGCCAGGGAGCACCTTGTTGTCCTTAAACACCCAGTAGGACTGGCCTGGTGGTGGAGAGGAGGCAGAAGCAGAGTCTTTTTGTAAATACCTTAGGGTGATGATCGACAATGTTGCCGGGCAAGGTGTCTGAACCATGTTGTTTGGGCACTTTTCCAGTGGTATTGGGCAATGAATTTTATCTGGAGATTTTTAATCATCAGTGGGCTGCTTGTTGTAAGTGTCCAATCAGAACATCAGGAACTGGTTATGTGATTGCCATGCAACATTTCTCAAAAATCCAAAACATCATCATCTTTACTGAAGTGGGAGAATAATCTAAAGTGCCCTAAATTCAAGTAGTTAGCTTAACTATCACAAATACAAGAGAGACAGAGAAGGAGAGGGAGATTTTAAGACCACTAAAATGTTAAAAAATGAGTTAAAAAATCTGCTGTAAAAAACAAACTGCAAATTGGGTTACGGCAGTACCTTACTGACATATAAAGGATATTGCATTGGGTCAACACATTGAGTAATATTGATTAACAACTCTACTGACTAGTCATTCAGTCCACTTACCACTGAAGAAGACGATTCTACTGTCACTGCGCTCGTATGCTGCGTCAATCTTTTCAATCTCTATATTATTTTGATCATGGAGGCCAAACCAGAAGTTATTGATGAGTGCTGGTGCATTAGAGAGCAGGGCTGTCTGCACTCTCCGCCAGAAGAATTTACCTGAAAAAGAACAATGCTATTAAACATCAGAAGGCAACATCATTGGGACTGTTGGAGATCATGACATATTTAAACTTGAGACACAAGTAATCAATGCATTCATCATACTTTTTTATCATGTCTTTTATACTTGTTATTGAGACAAGGTTATAGGAAGGGACCAGAAGGGACTGAGTCTGCAGCCACGATGTGTAAAGGGTGTGGGCATGTATGGTTGAATGCATGCGTGTGTGTAGGTCAGTTAAATGTCACCTAATATGAAAAAATGCACTTTTTCGGTGTCTTTACGCATGTATTTGGGATTGCTACCAGTGCAAAAACATTGAAATAACAAAACCCAGTCGTATGCTTATAAACTGCCTTGGTCTGGAAATGTGACGAGAATGAGACACATCCATACTCCAGGGTGCAGAAGACATACATATTCAGTAAATGTATAGTCAAATATTAACGGATGATTTATAAAAATGTGTCTTCAGCATTACTTTAAATCACACTGAATGGCTTACATGCCAATCATAATTAAGCAACAAATTGTTACAAATCTTTTTAAAATAAAAACCATTCACCATTGACTAATATTTTAAAAATGATGTCCAAATTACTTAAGGAGTAATATAGCATTTCTTAATAATTTACAAACATATCTAAATATTTTGTTGATAATTAGTTCATAATTAACCTAATAAGAAACTGGGCATTTTTTGTCTTTTCCCCCCGAAATTGCACTGTGCCTACTTCAGAGGGCACTGTTCCCACCTCTTTTGGCCTACCATCAAATGCTTGACCCCTTTGGAAAGCTCAGACCCTGTAGAACAGTGTTTCCCAAACTTTTATTCTGACAGACCATCGCGACCCATTTCACTTCAAATCTACCCTGCAACCACCAATATTGTTTTAGGCCACAGGTTCTCCAACTTTTCTATGCCTTCCCCAACCATACATTGCTATAGGATAGATCTGGATAGATAGACATAGCATTTTGAGCACCATCAGCGTGAAAAGTTGGAAATGACTACTGAAAAGATATGTTTTACATGTAATGTGCATCCGAGAGTTTGGGGAAATTCTCGCATTGTTGCGCAGTCGTCATTCGTCAGCATAGTAAGCCCGTCCTGTATTTCTAAAAAAAATGTTGTAGGCTACGTTGCGTTGCAGACAAATGGGTCCATAACACTGTGGACGTCAATTCCGATGTAAACAGCAAATAACTTAAGTCGTTGTATTGTATTGTTGTATTATATTATATTGTATAGTCGTTATATCAGAACAAAAAGCTTTTGCGCAATAGCCAGAAGAATGCGCCTTTACTTTGGAGTTAGCGAGGTAGAAAACGAGAGGAATAGTGTTTAAAATGTTTTCGTGCAAGGTGAAGAGATCTACGGTAGCCTTGCCGTATCTCTCCCAGATCTGACTGACAACTTGGGGATGGAGTCTCCATTCTCCGTAAAGGGGGTTTCCCCTTGAGAGAAGGTCTGCCCCGGTGTTCATGATTCCTGGAACGTGCGTTGCTCGTAGCGAGCTGATCCAGGTGCTGCTCCAAAGAATCAGTCTGCGTGCAAGCTCTCTTCTCGCCCTCTTTTTTCTGTGTGTCGCGTCTCTTTCGCATGCTTTCAATAGCCGGTCCAAAGAGTTCTTTGGTGTCGACGGGGGCGTCGAGATAGGAGATCTTCTCCCTGTCGCTCAGGCTAGACAGGTTTAGCCATAGAGACCAAGTTCTTCCATGCCACTGATATCTAGCATGGCAAATTCACACGATGTGAAAAGGGTTTGTCCCAGTAGCGTGTGACCTCTTTCAGGCATGCAGGCAAAACTGGCAGCAGATGTTTGGCAGGAGGCAGGCGCGAGGGAAGCCTCTTGCCGTCGTAGAGATCCCTCTCCGCCCCAAGGGCTCCTGGGGAAACTGGCCATTCCACTCCTAGCTTAGCCGCGGCCCGCTTACAAATTTCAACGAAGGCAAAATCCGTTGAAGTTTGAGGTTCGCCACCCTGAGAGCTAGCCGGGCGGGAGGTTTCAGTGTGGAGAAAAGTCCCCTCCTCGTCCTCCTCTTGGTCATCGCGGAGTATGTTGGAGATCATGTCTTCATCCTCCTCCTCATCTATGTCGGTTGCTGCTGCACCGGCGTCCTCCAGCAGTTGGTCTTCGAATGCCAGGGGTGGCTGCGCACTAGGAGGTTTCATCTCCATAAACTCGCCCCAGTCTCGAATTGGAGGCTGTTGGGTGGTTTTTCCAGCGTTTTCTCCCGCTTGGGAGTGGGCGTTAAGAGGAGGGTTGCCCTTTGAGGTAGCTGCAACACAGAGGCGACGTCCCAGAACTTTCGTGGACATGCCGCGGCAGTGGTCGCAACTGTCTGGATCCGCCAGTGATGCCTGGGCATGTTTAGTGCCCATGCACACGATGCACATAGCATGCGGATCTCTTCCTGAAATCATGGCTCCACAGGCGGCGAGGCAGGGGCATGATAAAACATCCTTAGCCTGATCCGCCATTCCACTGGTGGAGGCAGCCATATCTACCGAGCACCGTAAGGATCGTTCTTGGTTCAAATTTTGTTTTTTTTTGCTCGCCTTAATGCGTTAGCAAGTCCAGCAACGAAGCTGACTTAGTAGGTGCTAATGAAAGCGCTCAGCAAGTAGCAATCCTACACCCGGGGACAGAACCATGACGGCCTATCGATGGACAGTTCAGTAGGAAGTAGATGCTGAGGAAGATTGTGGTCTTCATGGGGAAGAAAGCGAGAATGAGTGAAGAGAGTTGCGCAGCCGTATATAAAGGGGTGACGTGGGCTGCAATTGGTCTGTCTATAGACAGACTTGGTGCAATAGGTGCTTCCGTGGTTGGTCACGCCAGAGGGCGCTTCCCATAGTAAGATACCGAACGAATGTTCGACAGAGAACTATCTCTCCTCTACCCTTAAGTGAAGCGTTGAACAGTTCAATCAGTGCCGGTTCAGACCTCCATTGGGCCCTAAGCAAAATCCTGCTAAGGGGCCCTCCTACCTGAACTCTGAGCGCCAAAATTAAGCAATTTTTTTACAGTATCATCTGATCTCAGTGCTCCCAATACAATCATCCCACCTCATTTTGGATGTCTATGGAAGTTACCAAATATAGTGTTTTTCCATAAAAGGTCTGGGCTGTTTGCTTTTGATGCTTGCTGTACATCCCCTACATCCCCCAAAGTAGCCTACAGTTCAGTTATACTACAGTAGGCTACAGTGCAGTATAGTATTTTCATGTCCAAAATACTGCATTTCTGTAGTAAAGTAGCCTACACTATGCAGTACAATGCATTTTTTTGCGTCTAAAATACTGCATTCCCTGCATAAGAGCTGCAAATATTTTCTCCAAAACTGAGGTTTTCATACTCTGCAGTTTGACACTTGAAGTAGCCTAATGCAGTTATTGGTTGTGCTAGTAGCCGACTGACTGTTCTTCACCTGTGTGTCTGTACTACTTTCCAAAGACATAGGCTATGAACTGGCTCCCCTGATTCTCTTATATATTATTTCAATATTTTTTCAAACGTAGACTATTTTAAAATCATTTTAATACGTCATATAGGCCTAATTTACGATGTGCATCTATTGTCCATGTAGCACAGCGAATCAAAGTTAATAGGCTACTTTCCATTTTGCATACGTTCAGTTGTGAAATATTGTAAAACAATTTAGTTCTTTTAAAAATGTATGGGAAGAGTGAAATCACCTATTAGTTTAGACGGGTCCATGCATGTTTTTGCTGAAAAACTGCTAGTTTCATCCTGAGCCACACGTTTTTAGAATGCATTTAAAGCAGGGCTCCGAACCGGTTAAAGGAACGAAAACGAAAACCGAAAACGAACGGAAGTTTACGGAATTTTACGAGGAGTGGAAACGGAAACGAAAACAAAATGGTCTTCAACTGTTCCGGAACAGAAACGTTATTCTAAAATCCACAAAACCGGTTAATAAGGTTTTTTTTTTCGTTCTCTAACGTAGCCTCGTAGCCTAATAATTTGATTTCTGCAGTTTGAAAAAAAAAACCGAATAAATGGACCTTTGGTCCAAATGTGTATATTTTGTCTTGCTGTTGTAATGTAACCTATCCGTCTGCCACTTCGGATCTTAGGCCAGCTCGTAGCGTAGGCTACTGAAACTGATTTGGAAATTGTTTATAGCCTATGCGTAATAGCCTATTTTGCCTGTCCACGGCTTGTCGTTTTAAAGTCGGGATTTGAAATGTTTGCGCAATTATAGCCTATTCTATGTAGAAGAGTTAAACGGGAAATTTGAGATGGACCAGTCTCTTCATTGTCTTCATCACATGTGGACGCTAAATTGGATTTGGTACCAGTTCTTGGTGCCTGCATGACTGAGCTAGTATTACTGAATGTGCATATGCTATATTTACACGTGGGTGTCCACGTGTGCTATTGAGATTCAATCTTAAGGTTGTGGGTGGTTTCAGCAAAGAGGATCAAATTGGGTAAGATTACTCCATGTTGCTGCAACACTTGTGATGTGATGCAAATATGTAAGGCAATGCCTTGAGAGCCAATTGCTACCGTTTTCTCTGGAAGACAGCAGACTAAAAAGAAAAACGGACACACACACACACTTTCAAAATGATCTGACATATTATTATTATTTATATTATATTATTTGTGGTGTGCAGACTTTACGTTTTTTTTTTTTAAAAAAAACAGAAAACATTTCCAGTTTATAAAAGTTACAGTTTATAAACTGTTAATGTAAAGAGTAGTCAGACCAGAGTATATCTTACTAACCTTTGAAGAAGAAAACATCTCCTCTGATGTTGGCCACTGCGTCAAAGCCTCCCACACAGCGATTTGGGACAGATGGGTCTGGCCTGAGAAAAAAAGAACAGGTATAATTGCTAAAAAAAAACAGAATAAATTGTGCAATTTAATGCCTATACAGTATTTACAGTATGTTATATATAACCTCATACATATATAACCTCATAAATGCTCTCAAAAGCTATTCTTTTGGTGATATGTTTTGCCTGCAAATGTTGATTTGTTAGTGATTTTGTTTGACTGACTGTGTCTGACTGCAAAAAGGCTTGGTTGTTGATAAGCCACGGTGTGAAATCTGTATAGCACTAGCAATTTAACATCTCTCCTTGTGTATATTTGAAAAATATTTTGTGTATGTGCTCACCTTGGTGTTCTGTGTGGTGGAAGTGGATCAGGCAGGTCAGGAAGAGGAGGTGTGACGGGAAGTGTTGGGTTTTTTTTTGTTGGGCCCTGAGGGGGAAAGGTCCAGAAAAAAGATGTCATTAGTGGCCATTAAGTAAATATATCATGCTGGATTATATGCCAAAATCAATTAAGCACTCAAAAGCCAGGTGCAGGGGCCCTCCAGTCATTCTCAAAAGATAACATCAAGGTAGAAAAAAACAGCATGTCATTAACCCTTTGAAATGTGAAGTTTTTTTGTAAGTCATTCTAGAATCATACTGTGCAGATCTAGAATTTACATTAGCTTTTTCTAAAGGTATATATATATGTTTAGGAGTTTGCTTTTACATAGATATTTACATAGACAGTTGAGACTGACAGGAAGTGAGAGGGAGAAAAAGAGATGAGGTGGGAAAGAATCGTGGCTCAGATTTGACCCTGGATCCTGGATGTGGGCACATGAACCCAAATGTGGTACATAATGCTGTCCCATTACACTGACCATTGATTGAGATTTAAAACAGGCTCTTGAGTTCATTATTACATGGACTGATATGGACATTCTAATCACATATTGTGTTTTCACTCTGTGTACCTACCATACACTTGCTGGATGGCTTGTTGGTCGTCGCGAGGCAAGCGGTAGGAGTGCATATCTCTCGCGGCAGGACCGCTGTAGTAGGGCGCCATGATGGAGCCAGTGTCAGCAGAGTGTCCCAAGCCCAGGGCATGACCGAACTCATGCACTGCCACCGTGAAGAGATCCGTGGTCCCGCCACTGAAGTCTGAGACAGCACAGACACAATGATAGAATTTGGATAGATACTAATAATCAGTCAGTCTATCAGGTCTGTCGAAATACATTGCTTGATTTGAATCTAAATCTGATCTCCTAGTCATAGTATTCAAGTTTTGCTTTAGGCTGGGACACTCTTGAAATGAGTTTGGCCCAGCAAACGCTCCGTCAGAGAAGTCATAGGGTGTGGTTTCAAAGAGGATGTGTGTGTGGTTGAAAAAAAATGTCTGTGATCAAAGAGTAGGGGGTTAACTAGATTGTAGTCTAGATGACCCTAGATTTTTATATGAATGAACACATAGATCATTCTTGACCTAAAGTCACAGTGTGCTCCAAAAAAGGGGTTTCCCCATATCCAGCAAAGTTCAATGAGACTGTTTAACACAAGAACACCACTGATTCCACATGCTGACTATTATAAGTACAATATCATATTCAGTGGCCTACCTTCATAACCCCAATTCTCCTCATCATCAAAGTGAGTGTCTCCAGCGATCTCGGACTCCCCAGGGAAGAAAGCGTGAGCGAGCGTGCCCCCGGGCCCGTCAAACGGGTAGCCGTCGTCATGGTGGGTGCGTGTGAAAGACACCTCCACGTCAGCTTGACCTGGGCTCCTCTCAGAGAACTTCAAGGGGGTGACGTCACTCCAGGCTTTTAAGGCATTCATCATGATATTTCGAACTCTATCTTTTGTATCTATATTTTTGTTAAGCCTGGGCATGTTGTGGATGCTAGAGTTTTAAAAGGAAGATGAGAGGCAATGAACTCAAGTGGATACACGAAAAGCCCTATCAAACTAGAGTTGTCTATGTGCGTGTCATGTAAGACCAAGGATAACATGTCCATATTGCTCACCTCCATGTTATTTCTTCCTTCTTCCAGCTTAAACCAGACAGAGCATATCTTTTCCGTCTCCTTCTTCTCATCCTGTCCTCAGAGCCCATGATGTCAGGTAAAGAGCACCTCGGCTTTGACATGAGCTTCAAGGTCTCGCTGTCTAGAAAGGGAAAACCACAAACCTCTATACTTTAACTTCTGTGCTTCAACTCTTTACCCCACCCAAACAGTTTCCGTCTCAGTGTAAAAAAAAAAAATGTACCGAATTTTCCAGTTTGTTTAATTCCTCCAAATCTCTGCATCTCTCGAATTGCTTTCTCTAAGCCTTCTTTAGTTTGGAGTTTTCCAATCTTGGGGTCCGGTGGAGACAGATATCCATAACGACCCAGCCAGTCCTTCAACAAAAGAGTTCTATGACATTATGGTCTTCATTCTGTATGATTGTAGTCTAATTTCAAGTGAAAAGCCCAAACACCCAGCAAGCAGTGATATTTAGACAGAGGAAGTTGGTTACTCATTTTAAATGTCTTCCAATTAATAATTTGGAACCATGCTTAATTTTAAGTAAAGGGAAAACACACTGAAGAGTATAGTGCAAT
>NC_063210.1:11135193-11362693 GCF_017589495.1 Alosa alosa | reverse complement strand
TCACTCTGGCCTTGTGCTCACTTTTTGTGACGGATTGAGGTCTGGACTCTGGCTGGGCCACTCTAAAATATTGATATTGTTCTCTATTAGACCATTTCTTGCCTTGTTTGGCTATGTTTTGTATCATTGAGTGGTTTAATGGAATGGAATCATGATTTTTTTTATAGTTTAAAGTTTCATTGTGCCATCTTGAAATGCTAAGCATATTGTAAACTAGATGTACCGTAGAGCGGTACAAAATATGACCGCCTCCCAGTCCAGCACATGTTTTCCACAAAAATAAGTCACGCTGAAAGGCATATATGATTCTAACTGTCTCATTGAATTGCATTATGCACACTCAATTCTCACTGGTATCTGCTAGACAACAAGTACCAAAACATGATTAGTTCATAGATTTCACATGTAATATACATTTTATACCACCCCACCCCCATCTTGCCTGTTCATAATTCTGAGAAATTCTTGAATTGTGTGCATGTGTGCGTGTACATGTTTATGTTTATGTGTGTGTGGGTGGGTGTGTGTGCGTGCATGTGTGTGTTTGCCTGTTTATGTGCCCTGTGTGTGCATGTGCATGCATCGCGTATATATATGTCTACTGTGTGAGTATGTGTCATCATTGGGATTACTGTGAATGTATGTGTGTGCGTGTGTATCTGTTTATGCACATGTGTGCATATGGAATGGGTTTACATGACCCCTGGAGGCAAACATACGCAAAAAATTGGTCATCCTAGGCCCTACGGTTCTCAAGATATTCACAGAAAACTGTGTATGCCCTACCCTCCTTTCGGGGGGTCCAGTCCAGCGGATCAAAACAAAAAGCGATGGTTCCATGCTATCCATGTGGGGTTACATGCCCACCAAGTTTCGTGTACCCCGGTCTTTCAGTGTCCCGGGAATCCTTGTTGGTGTACGGTCACTCTCACTCGTGCTATATTGCTTAATTCTCAGTAAGTTGTTTCAGCCAAGTTGTTGCCACAGAACGTATTGTCAATATCCTGCTGGTGAGATCATTTCAGTTATTTTCAGCTGTAGGCTTTGGTCGGATGGTGCAACGGAATTGATGAGAAAATTATTATCACACAGTTTCGTCTTTATTAAAGGGTTAGGTCCATCCACAAAATAGGTTCACTGTTGAAATACTAATGTATTTGTCACACAAAACAAACACTAACATATTTATCTGATTTAGAAAGACACTTAGACAAAAATAAAGTGAATTGAAACAAGAACAACACCAAAAAGTATTTTTTTGTCACCAAATCTTGATTTTCCGATACGCAATATGGCAGCAAAATTAACCTTGTTCTTGTTTGTAGGTGCAATCTGTATCTGTAACATCCTTATTGTTTACTCTAATTCTCTCAATGCGCTGGTTTTCTCTGTCCCTTTCATAGTCCATCAGTGCAAAGATTTATCTATATTGACAGTATTTTGATGTACTTCTGCTGATGGAAGCCACTGCCTTAAACATTAAGGCTATTAACTTGGAAGATTTGTCCTCTGGGGCAGAGAGCTACACAACAATATCCAGACTTTTAAGTCAACGTTACCAAATAAATTGGCAAATTACAGTTAGCATTCTAGATAGGTCTGTGTCAACAGTGATGTTGTTTTTTACAAAACAGAGCAGAGCAAAGCAAGCCAAAGATAGCATATTTATCTTTGGTGTTTAATATGACCAAAATATGTCTCATTGTTTTGGGCCATAAAATATTGGCCAATTAAGTATCAACCTGCAAAACAGTATTCAAAAAGCATTTTTCCAAGGTTTCCACAATGCAATCTAAAATACATTTCTTTATCCATTGTGTCCACAACCTCTTATGTGGAGTTGGTGTGCTCTGTTTACATACTGTAACTGGATAACTTGTTGACACCACAGATTGCACCTATATGTCACTGTTATCAAACCATCACTAAAAAAAGAAACGATGACGCACATTGTTGTGGTACAACCCCCATGCATATTGTATAGGGTTATGTGTAAATTAGAGCACTTTTGATTGTCATTGTTTATCCCTTTTCTACCTTTGATTGTCACTTGCTGGGTGTAAGCTATGCTTTTGGATTCCCGTTGGGCAAAGAGAGTAAGTGTTGATTGGCTGTGTCTTGGTCATGTCCCATTTGAAATTATGCAGTTTGTTACAGTACAGAGGCTACATTCCTGCTTTCTCATATGAAACATCTAGATTGTATATTACATATTTATACAATTCCATTAATGTTCTAAAGCTATCAAAATATTTCATTATGAGTTAGCTTCTTAAAGGATATCAATGAATTCACAGTATACTGTAGCTGAACTCTCAAACATAGAGAGAGTGAAAAAAAAACAAGCTTTTCAGAGGGAAAATTAGCTTTTCATAGTGTCTTTTCCAGGGGATTTAAATTTTTGCACATCTTGTAAACTTTAAATGTCAGGAAGTCTGGAAGAGGAGATTCAGAGGACCTCCACATACCAAACCTGAACACTTCATCTCGCACAGCAAATTCCCTTTAAGTTCCTCTTCCTATCCCCACACATTTCTTGTTTTCTTGAGAAAAAGTCTTGGCGTTTGCTGTCTCAGGGCATCATTGCAGACGGGCCCAGTACTGACTGAGGTTCTGGTTCATGTTCTGCTCATTCCCCGGCACCTGCACAGGCACTGACACACCTGGGGAAATCAGACCTGTGAGAGAAAAAAAATCTTGGTAAACTAATTAGTAATCATTTATGTGTGAGTGTGTGTGCCTGGCCAAAAAAGGTCACCACCTGGATTTAACTAAGCAAATAGGTAAGAGCCCATTTGGGTTGCTGCAGTAGGTCAGGTCTAGGTTCATCAGCGTTATGTGCCCAAAGAATCAGCTGACTACCTGAATATACTGAATGACCAGGTTATTCCATCAATGGATTTTTTCCTCCTTGATGAACCAGCACATCATTTTCACACATGGATTGGCCACCACAGACCTTAACCCTTTATAGAATCTTTGGGATGTGCTGGAGAAGAATGGTCTGAATCTCCCATCATTAATACAAGATGTTGGCGATTAATGCAACGCTGGACGGACATAAATGTTGTGACATTGCAGAAGCTTGTAGAAATGATGCCACAGCGAATGCATTCCATAATCAAAGTAAAAGGCGGTCCAACAAAATATTAGAGTGTGTGACCTTTTTTTTGGCCAGGCAGTGTATAATCAAAGCATCTTGTTATAGCGTTTTACTGTATATTCCCATAATGCAAACAATGGTAGATGATTATGAAATAATTTATACCGAATAGCCTACGTTTTATATCATAATCCACCCATGCTCTCTTTTCGACGCAACCTCCACAACCTCTCCCCTGTCCATTTCACCTCTCTGCTCTTCCACTACCTAGCGCATTCTCCTCTCTTGAGGTTAATGATGCCACAGTCTCTCTGCTCTACACTAAGCTCCTGTCTGGATAGCCTGTGCCCTCTATCCACCAGATCTGCTTGTCCTAACCCAGTCACACACATGGTTGAACGATACCCTCCGAACTCTGCGCACTGGCTTCAGAGCTGCTGAGAGGAAATGGCAAAAGCAAATACACCTACTGATCTTTCAAGCTACCGGTCGTTTCTGATCTCCATCTTATCCAGCGTCACTGCTGCAAAGAAGGCTTTTTACAATGATAAGATCCACAGTACCACTGACACCCAAAAACTCTTTTCCACCTTCAAATCTCTACTCTACTCTACGCTGACATATTCACTTCTTTCTTCACTGACATGGCAGCAGCCGTTAGTAGTCAGTTCTATGAACCAAGCACTCACAACCTACCTCTCGAGGCTAAGGGTGCAACATTTCCTTCATTCACCCCTCTCACTGAGAGTGAGGTGTCTAAAACTTGTAACATGTAGCCGTAACTCAGTGCTCAGTTCTCATTTTGCTTGACCTATCAGCTGCTTTTGACACAGTCAACGACCACATTCTACTATTTTACTCTCAAGCATGGGCATTTCAGGCAGGAACACTCTCCACTATTCATTGAGCTCCACTGGCTTCCCTTAGTCACCCGCATCAAATTCAAGTCACTAATGGTGGCATAGAAAGTGATTGCTGGGTCTGCATCCTCTTTCTTGAGTGCTCTCATAAAGGCTTATGGGTGAACCCAGCCTGATCTGCCGCCGATTTCTTTTTCGCCCTGCAGCTCAAAAAGCTTAAAAGATTGAGCTTGGTCTGGTGAAAGCCAGACTAAAAGGCTTATGTTACCCCTCGACCACTGCGCTCCTCCAAGGAACACCGTCTGGCACCACTGCCCCTACACCAATGGCCATCCAGACTTTTTCCCTCTGTGGTCCCCCGATGGTGGAATGATCTACCGTGTTCCATCAAAGCAGCGACGTCCCTCTCTATCTTCAAAAAAACTCTTGAAGACACAACTCTTCCAAGAATACCTCTTCTATAGCGCTTATGACTATCTCACACACCTAATCAGGAATGTTGAAAGTATTTTCTGAGAGGGGGTGCGGATCATGTCAATGGGGTCCGCCCCATAAAAAAATGAAATTATGAATGCTAAAACACCATTTTAACACAGTTTACAGAGGGACAGAAATACCAACAGAGAAAGCGGCGCCCGTCTTCTGTCTGACTCACGTGAAGTGAATCACTTCACTGCTAGAAATTATGTTTTGTGAAATGGGTTCGCTAAACCATAGGTTTTGATGAACGGAGATACAGATCATCTCCCTAATCCATTTGTTTGCACAACAGCCCATGTTCTGCGTTCACTCCAACAAGAGTTAAATAAATGTTAGCCTGTGAATGTTGCCAATGAAGCCTACATCAATAAAGTATTTTTGCAAAGGTTTGTGTTGCATATACCAGTTTAATTAGTGTCATTCCATGTTTTGGATTAAAGCCAGTCTCTATGCTGTTTTCTTGGATGGCAAGAATCCGCTTGGTTCGTTGTTTTAAATAGGCTAAAATTGTTTGTTGCTTCTACCCACATTATCTCCAGTGGTTCAGTTTTTCCTATATTATTATATATTATATTATATACTATAATATTTCCAGAATATTTCCTAATCTGGAAAATGTTACATTTCTGTTTCTTTCAGTCCACGGTTCCATAATAGGCTACTAACCCTGCAGATCATAGAGAAAGCATGCTCTGGGAATAGAACACAGTGTGGCCATGGGTCTGACACGGAAAATGACAAGTGTCCGGTGCGGTCCGCACCCCCACTTGCAACGTCACTGCACCTAATAGGGGCTACACACTTACCACACTCTTCCCCCACTTCCTTCCTCCCTCTCCACTCCCCTCTCTACCTCCTCTTCTACCACCTGTCCTCCTAAATACTTAATATGTAGGCTCTCCAGATTTGACATATGTAGGCACTCCTATCTTGCAGTATATACTGATGAAGTGGTAATTCCTAGTAACTATAGTCATCTCGGCACTTTAGTTTAAACGTTAGTCTAATGCTGTAGCTGTAACATCGTTTAAATGCTTAAATATTAAAATGCTTAAATGGTAATAGTTTAAATAGTTATGATATTGGTCTACTTATAGCTCTTTAAATGTTAAAATGTTAAAGTATGACAGCTTGGATGGGAAAATCCTACCTTTGCCATATGATATAGCCTAGTTACTAACTCTAAGGAAGTGAAACAGTTGAATTTTGGTGGAATTTATAGCTATAGTGATATGTCCATTAAATATAATTTGTTTTACTGCCTGGTACATTAATAAAGTCAAATAACACCAAAGGCCACTATCTAGAATTCTAGATTTCCAACTGGACATTAAAGTACTATAACTTGTGCACACTACAAGCTTTAAACTTGGCAAGACTTATGCCGATAGATAGGGATACTGATTGATAGAGGTTTTTGGCTGCAAGCTGATATTCAACTTTATCTTTAAAAACTGGTTTTCTTTATAGGTGGAGATTGATTTTTACATGTTTTTCTCTTACACTGTAAAATACTGTTTGATTCTGACACTTCTGCAGACAGCTCATGAGTGTTAACTTTCATTTAATAGCATGTTTATGTATATACTGTAGACTAAAAAATATGTTGTCAGCTTGTACCCAAATATGTCCACAAAAGTCTTAACGGAAGCCCTTTTCAGAATTGGCCCCCTGACTAGATTCAAAGTTTTAATCCATTATCTGTTTCTGCATCTGCCTTTAAATGGTAATTCCGGTGTTTTGGAATTTGCGTGTGTGATGAGCCATTATTAGCCATATGTTTTTAGCATAAAATACATGAAGCGTGTAGTTAAGCGTGTAAGTGTGGTTAGACCATGTATGATCAGATAAAAATATGTAGTAGGTCTACTTCCTCTTTGTTACACCTCCATTTTTAGGCCATGATGAAAGACTGACTCACACTGTCACTACATTTATAGGTAATTATGGCATGTTTCCTCATAGTATGGCTATATGTTGCACTTTCCATTGCCAAGCGTTAACTTTCTTGAAGGTGAGTACTCTGTTGAAGTTTAAAACTATTGGATCTGCCCAGAGCCACTCTGGATCTGCCATAACCAATCACTAATGTTTGGTCGTGATGTATGTCTGGCTCAAACTAGCGCATGACCTCAATGTCATCGTTCTCAGCCACCCCCTCTGTTCACATTTGGACCTGCAGATTTTTGCAGGAGAAAACCCGCAAATATACTGCAGACCCAGACGACGTACTGAAGGGAAATGAAAATTGAGTGGAAGTACTTAAGAGGGCGGAGCCAGGCTAAGAAAGAGTAGGCCTGGTTTTTCAATTAGGGAGGTCACCTGATCACTTTAAATCCCTGTGGAGGGAGAAGGTGGGGGCCCTCTTGATTGCACATGTGAGTGGTTATTGTTCGGCTTATTATAGTCCAATGTGTGACTCTGCATTTCTTTGTATTTTGTCGAGTCTATGTGTCACTTTTTTTGTAATTAATATTGGTTATTTTTCAGGGGTGTTTTCAGATTATATAAATCAGGTAATAAACCTATTTTACACCAAAAACCTGTCTGTTTCATGGTGTGTAGCTACGTTGCATAGTGTGTAGCTAGCTCCGTGTAGGAACGCTACATGTTGTAATGTTAATTGTTGAGCGCAGGCTACACACACACACACAAAAAAACAGACCAATTTCCATGTGAAATGCAAAACACCACTGCAACACACAAACCCACTACACAATCACCAAAACATTCACAGAAACAAGATGCCTTTTTTGCCTGTTTTTTGTTTGTTTGTTTGTCTGTATGCTTGTTTGCTTTTGGAAGGTGAATGTCCTTATTTCTGAGTTTCTCAGGCATTCCATTTAAGAGCAAGGTGTGCAACATCAAACAGCGCATTGGTATTTTGACAGTAAGCACATCTGAGGGAATCTGCTTGCATGCAAGGCCGTGTATGCAACACCAGGATTCCACTAAACCTTTACTAAACCATGTGTGTGACTAGCAGAATTTAGCCTGCCCTACATGCATCTGGACTCGCCTATTATTTGAACTCATCCAAACTGAAACTAACTTCGCCGTGGTCTCATAGGCAAAGAAAAAAAAAGTTTTACACTTAGTTGTTACTAAGTGGTTACAATCGAAAACATATTCGAATGACTGAATAAAAATCCTATGGATATTCATCCTGTGGATGAATCATTGCTTGGGACTTGTTGCTAAGGACTGATACATTTGGTGACAGTGTGCCTTCAAAATAGCTGTGCTTGTATGCGCGTTTAGCTTTAGACCAGGTTTGTCTTGGTCAGTGGCGTAATGATTGTTAGTCGATTTAAGATAGCGATTTTTGGATCATGCAACTGACCACGCCCATAGGCGCAATGTTCTATTGAACTGGAGCGCATGGCGAAAAATTCATCTCTGCCTTCAGGTTATTTCTATTTATTATCTTCATTAATGATGATTGGGCCCTTAGCTGGAGGAGTCAGGTTGAGAGAGTGGTTCGGAGACTGCTGAGGCTGACGTCTGGACAGACAATGGATAGAGGGCAAGAAAACGTAACTATTCGACTAGCTTTTGGGGAAGTGTTTCCCCCAGAGCCATATACAGTATGTACAATATCCTATCTGAGTTCCTATCTGAGTGTGCACCCTACTAGAAATCAGTGTGAACTTGTGAAGTGGTGTTGAGCAGGACTCACCTGTGCTGCTGTTTGCTGGCGGGGGGGGGAGGTGGGGGAGGGATAGGAGGACGAGTCAAACGTGCGTGGAGCGGAGGGCATGCATGCATAAGAGGGGGTGGACTGAGGAGGGATGGACTGCGGGACACGAAACAAGGGAGAATGGGAGAGCCGGAAGAGGAGGAGGAGGAGGAGGAGGAGGAAGAGAAATAAGGACAGGTATGAACGGCCTCAGGAGTGGAGGAGAGGAAAGTAGGGATGGAAAAGAGAGGAGGAAGATAGGAAGCATGGAGAAAAATAAGATAGAAAGACATTTGATTATGTGAATGCTATAAAGCCCAGAGAAAATGCAATGACAACTATATATAGCAAAGGTCATCTAAGAGGAGGTGTAGAATTGACTGCACAGGAAAAATAACTAAGGTACGTTTCTACTCTACAATTCAGTCTTAAATCTCACAATTCAAATATCAAATATATAAGAGACATATTTATAAGAATATCATTATTTTCCTTTTTCTTTAAAAGCTTTTTTTTTTGTGCGTCACTACGACTGCATGGGTAACTTTAGTTATATCAAAGTGACCACAAGATGGCACTAGGCAGCCATGAGCTACTGGTAGATGAGAGAGCAATTACAGTATTTCAAATCAAGTGATAATGCTTATCTTAGATAGTGTAATAAAAAAAGTATCTCCAATATTTATTGCACAACTGTACCTAACAGATGAGTTAGTGTTATGCTGATATTGCTAGTTATGACATGTGTGAAAAAAGGTTAAATGATTTGAAGGTAACACCGCATAGAGATGACGAAGACAAAGATGTGTTGATGATGATGATGATGATGATGGTGATTTTGATGGTGATGATGATGATGATGATGCTGATGATGATGATGATGAACATAACCTCACCTGAACAGTGGAGTACACTGAGAGTGAGCTATAGCCAGAAAGGGATGAGTCACTCTGACTGAGCATGGAGCCTGCAACACACACACACACACACACACACACACACACACATTAACAGTGTCATTTCAAAAGAATCTGGTAATCTGATCTGGTCACAGATAGTAAATTGTTCCCAGCATTTGCATGAATAGGCTCTTGTGTTTGGGTGTGTCCTGCGCCTGACCTGCACTGCTGCCATGCTGCTGCTGCTGCTGCTGGTACACTGCGTTAAAGGAAGTACTCAGTGGGGTCTGAGTACAGGAAGTCCCCACCCCGCTCCGTCTCTGGTTGCGCAGTTTCTCCTCTCTCCTCCACTTAGCTCTTCGGTTGGAGAACCACACCTGTCAATCAACAACAGACATGACCACAAATCCGTTGCTACATCCGTTACTACAAAGAGTAGTGGCGTAAGAGCATTCACTTGTGTGTATGTGGTAATTTGATATCCATAGATGGAGGTCAGGTCAGGTTAATGGTGAAAGGGTTGAGTGGTTCTAAGTAATACCTGGATCCGTGCCTCTGGTAGGTCGATCTTGGTGGCCAATCTCTCCCTCGCAAACACATCTGGATAATGGGTTCTTTCAAATTCTGTGGAGACAAGGTTTGGATTAAGGCCAAGAAAAAAAACTTATGGGACAGAACACTCTTTTATAATGCATCTAATTGCCAAGTGAGAACAGATACAGTCCTATGTTAGATGTTTGTGCTTCTTAGCAGATGTTTTTGTCCAAAATTACTTTTTAACAATTAGGGCTGTAACTAACAATTATTTTGATATTCAATTAATGTGGCATTTATTTATTTATTATTTTTTTTATTAAAGAATTGGTTGTTTGATTAACTAGATGTGCAAAGCGGTACAAAATCTGACTTGTGGCTCAAATGTGATGGGTTCTGATTGGCTGTTAGCTTTTTATCGTTTTTAAAATTGCTCTAAAAGTGATCCCCGATGATATTATTCTTCATGTCGTTAACGTTATAGTTCATGGAGGACGAAGGATATTTTTTTATAGTTATCGTTATAGTTATCATTCTTTATGTGAACGGCCTTTAAGAGGTTGCAATCAGAAAATGTTAAGGTATTTTCCTTAAAAACACAAACTGATTTCAAAAATAATTTGCTATTAATCAATAAATCATAATTCAATGTTAATAAACCTTGACTTCATACTGTATATCTGATGACCTTCTCACATTCAGCAGAATTTTATTGAGTTTATTAGGTCAGTCCTGTACAGATGCTTTGTGCTCCAAAACAATTATACTCTATAAGGTTATGATAAACATGGAAGCAAAATGGTTTCATTTGATGTAACAGTATACATTGGTATTCCAGAAGCTTGCAAGCAAAACTAACTTCTTTTTTTTTTCTATTTTTTTTTTTTTGGGGCTTTTTATGCCTTTAATTATAGGACAGTGGAGAGTGACAGAAAGTGAATGGGAGAGAGAGTCGGGGTGGGATCCGGAAAGGACCACGGGGCGGGAATCGAACCCGGGTCGCCGGCGTACGGTGCAGGTGGCCCAGCCAGTTGTGCCACAGCTGGGGCCAAAATGAACTTTTTGGAATGATGGCAATAATAGGATTATGTACAGCTAATCATGGAAAATCTTAAAATGCCAACTATATCAACATAATAAACAGGTACATTTTGTTTATGCACTGAAAAAAAAACCCTGATAATCTGAACAGGGGTGATCTACCATCCTGGAAAATGCCGTTTTACCAAATGCTCATACCTTTTGAACTCTTAAACTGCTCCCACTGGTCAAATTCTTATTAACATATTAATTTCTGATCTCACAAGATAGAAAGATATGCCTCCCTCTACCCTTATACCTCTCACCCTATACTCTACTCATGAGCTAAAATTTTGGATGAAACACCTGAGAAGAATTTACAGTCACTGGAGATTCTCACGGACCAAAGAGAGATTTCCCAATTAAAGCCTGCTTTCAATTACCATCATGTTGGCACAAGGGAGTCCCAAGGCCAAATGTGTAAGACAAACTGATAATTTTTCTCGCAACAAAATAGCAACAACATTTACAACCTTAAATCATGCTAGTAAATAATCACAATCATTTACTTTATCTCTTCCATGAGTGAGCAGTTGAGTGAGCATGTTTCAAGTTGTTTATGTCGTCGTTTCATGATTATGAAAATGGTTTCACAATTGCTGTGAGAATTTAGCCTAAAAAAGACTACACTACTACACCCTGTCTGCCCTTTAAGGTCACTGGCTTTGTATTCTACAAGACTGCCCCCTACAGGCGACACAGGACACAGCAGCAGCAGCCGCAATGGTGGTGAGCTCCTGACCTTTCTCCAGGGCCTCGATCTGCTCCTGGGTGAAGCTGGTGCGGTTCCTCTGCAGCTTCCTCTTCAGCTGCAGCCTCAGCTGTGACTCCTCACCTTCATCCTTCTCAGCTTGCACTCCCCCTCCTCCTCCTCCTCTTCCTCCTCCACCTCCTCCCCCTCTGCCTCCCATGGTACCTAAGCCTCCTCCTCCTGCTCCTCCTCCTTGCATGACCCCTTCTGGGTCTGCCATGCACCCATCTGAAACTGGGTCATATGAAGAGAGAGGGAGGTCATATGTTTAAGAACAAAAATGTATCAACATCCGATCACATTAATTGGATCAGTTAACAGCAATGATGGAAACATAACCGGCTAAAATGTCAGTCTTGCTTTGTTAACACCATAATAAAAAAAATATACAACCAAAGTGAAATATCAGTGTTATTTTTTTTTAAATGAGCATGAAGACAAATGCATGTGGAATTTATAAATAAAACTGTAATAAATAGACTGTATGTTAGACAATTAAATGCCAGGGTAAGAATAGAATGTGCTATCTGTGCAGAACTATCAAATTCATATTTTAACAAGAGGAAAGCTACAATGTCTCAATGTGATTTCTGAATTAAAACAGAACTAACTTCTGAGCTAAACTGCTGTTGCTGTTGCAGATAGTACTGAACAGATTCTGTCAAAAAGAAATAATCATATAATCATCTCTTTCAAACACCTCTGAAATCCTGATCCACATAAATGTGAAACCAGTGGAGGGAATTGATCTTGCCAGACATCTAGCTGACACATGCAGCTGCCAAAGCCATATCAGAGCATGACAACTTAATACACAATGTGATATTGCAATATGCTTTGAGAAATACAGGCACAAGTAACATTTTCTGTTACATGTAGATAGATCTACACTTTAAATCCAATATTACACCCTTCCTAATATAGCTATGACTGAAAGCTTTCTTGTGAATATGCAGGTAATTTTGATTTATTGATTTGTTTTGTTTACATTTCCCAATAATATTACAAACCATTCCAGGTATGTATTTCTGGTCCTATGAAATGAACCGTTCTTGCTCACCTGTGGTGTGCTGTGGTGGCATGTTGGCCTGCTGGTGGTACCAGTCGTTTGGCCCGTTCCAGTTTGATCCATTTTGTAGGTTCAGCATGGTCAGCTTTTCATACATTATTCACTACCCTCCCTCAACCTGTCACAGAGCAAAATATAAAACATGAACATGACTGTTATCTGTTAAGTTTAGTATCATGATTTGCACTCATAGTCCATTGATACTATCATATGATTATTGATTAAAATGAAACAGTGCTATAGACAGAATAACGGTAAACTATTAAGTTTGCAATAAGTTTCGACGAAGTCTTCTCAAATCATCATATGCTGACACTTCAGCTGAAGATTCACGGTGCCTTCTACGATGTCTCTCACACCTGAGAGGACCTTAATTATTTCACTTACGGTACAAATCATCCTATATATTTGCATACAATATTGATACATGTTGCAGTTTTCCTTACATACAGTGCGCCAATGCAAGGACATCTTGTTCAAATGTGCACGGTTTGGTGTATGTCTGAATTATAAAGTCTATCCATCTATCTGTCTATATATCTACAACAGTTACAGATCAGGAGAAATACCATTTGAGAGTGTTGAAAACACCAAACACTTTAGATAACAGGGACTCCACATACAATACACCTCTCTAAAGGCTAAGTACAAGGTGCCAAGGCCAAATACACAATCCACCTTACCAAAGAGTTCCTTGTTAAATCTCTCAGACACAAAGATGCCTAATGTACCTCCTTTTTCCAGTAAACCGCCAGTTCAGTTTTCTATTAATGTTTTTGTACCAGGACTCTATATAGCAGCATGTAAAACAGGTCATAGTGACACACAACTTAAACCATCCTTACATCGCAAGGTAGAAACATTTTCACTCAACCACTAACACTACACATGGAATTTAATCTAAAACCTTACATAACAGACAATACATTTGATTTTTGCATATAAAAACAATTCCAACACTGAATGTGTCTAGAATATGTTATTCATTAAAATTAACAAATTGAACATTTATAAAATATAAACATTTTTGACTCCTGAAGCATCAACATCTATGCCTCTGTGACCAATGACCAAGGCAGTGATGACTTAACTGATGACTTAATTGATGTAAATAAATGAGTGTGTGTGTGTGTGTGTGAGAGAGAGAGAGAGAGAGAGAGAGATAGAAAGAGAGAGAGAGCGCAGTAGGTTTCGAAGTAAAAGGAAGAGACAAGAGCATGGATTCACACATGGCTGGCATTGGAGTGGATTAGGCTCACCGTGACAGATGGAGGCGGAGTGGGTTACATGTACAGAGTAGTCACTCGCATGTTGTACATTTGTACACTGACTTGGACTACTGGGAGCTATGGAGTATCACTTCTTGTGGTATACGGGAGACCAAGACAGAAAGAAAAAGAAAGACCGAGAGAGGGATAGAGAGAAGGAGAGAGAGAGGAAAGAAAGGGATCCAGAGAAGCTATCATATGTAATGTCACTTTGTAACATAACTACAGTTGTTCTCATAGGCCTAGATTCCAATCCTGATAATAAAGTGTTCCTGCAGGAGTACAGGGAATGTCAACAGAAGCATGTGTAGTGTTAGCCGTGAAGTATCAAATCCGTATGTGCTTATAATGATCTGAACTGAATGGATTTGTTGGAGTTTTAACATCTTTTTGCAAAACATAGTTCACATATCTTTATGAGTGATACTAACTGTCATCCATAAAGTATTCCACCAGTTTCTACCAAACATTGACGTGAGAAATAAAACCTACACACCTTAAACCATAAAAGAAGTACAAAAGAACTCACCAGCAGCTTGATTACGCATAGTTGTGCAAAGAGGGAAACATCTGATGTTCTCCTTTCCTTTCTCTCCTATTCAGCCATTCGTTCCTTTCCTCCTTACGCAGCTTTGTTGACAATAGAGCATATACATGCACACTGAGGAGAAGAGAGGGAGAGGAGAGAGAAAGAGAGAGAGAGAAAGAGAGAGAGAAAAAGAGAGGAGAGAGGGAGGGCTCCGGAGAGAAATGCGTCTGCGGGCACTTTTGTCCTCGAAGCGATGAAGAGAGGGAGAGAGAGAGAGGGAGAAGAGAGAGAAATAGAGTGAGAGAGGGAGAAAGAGAGAGAGGAGAGAGCGACGGGGACAGAGAGAGAGAGAAAGAGAAAGAGGGGACGAGGGACAGAGAGAGAGAGAGAGGAAGAGAGGAGTGACACAGTGAGTCAACATCAGTGTCAAGTTTGAACTTAATGCCAGGGAGAGGCGGAGGGAGAGAGGCCACGATGAAAATGAAGAGATAATGGAATAGTGGAGGATATAGAGAAAGGATGGAGATTGTACATAACTTACTGGTATTCAATGTGAAGTTGCTTAGAATATTCATCAGGCCTTCTTAGCTGGAAGAATTTTTTCAAGCCATGGATTAAATTGTTTTACACCTATATTTAACAAATTACTCTATAACCACTTGTCATACAATCTTGAATAATTGGAAATATTTCCCAGCTTCATACCTCAATTTTAACCATTAATTATGGACATGTGAGTGATCTATACTTAATGTTCTTTTCACTTTTGAAAACCCAGGGCTCCCTTCAAAAAAAGAGATGCAATATCTCAATGGGACTCACCTGGTAAAATAATAAATAATAAAATCTCACTGACAAATAATAAAAAAAATGCTAAGATTCATTAATATGGATAATATGTAAGCTATTCACTTGAATGCATCAAATGTTAACATATAAAATAATATCAATACCTTCCAAATAGATTTGTGCCACAAACTCAAAACACACACAACGAAGCATAATCTTAAGTCCCCATTCATAAAAACCCTTGTGAGATTTGATTTATGCTACACTCTCTTGCAGACCACACTGAGAAAACCACTGAAACCGACCTCTGTTTGGACCGAAGTTTGCGAAAGTGAACGGCAGAAACAGTAAGAGAAGAGGGTATAAATAAACATCTCCATGGAGGGAGGCAAAGAGGGGGTGGAGGGAGGGGGGTGGGAATGGGGATGCCAGCTTATTTTATTTCCGGTTGACGAGACTTTGCGCTCCCTTTCTCTCTGTCACTCCCTCTCTCTTTCTTTTCGTCCGCCCTCCCTTTCTCTCTCTCTCTCTCTCTCTCTCTCTCTCTGTGAGGCTCGGAGTTATGCATTCTCTCGGCTGCTCTTTTTACTCCTCATACAGTATGTTCCTTAGGTTCCTTCCTTTTGACTTTTGCCATGTACTTGTTTATGTTTCATTTATTTCCTCTGAAGTGTTCCTCTGAAAGACAGGGCCAAGGGAAGAAAAGAAAAAAAGACAAAGAAAAAGTGTTAACTCTTAAAGGTGTAGGTTTTTGAACATTCTAAGTTCCGCAACAATTGAAGGTTCTAAAATTCTATGTTGAATTCAATGAACCCAGATATTCTTTAGAACGTTCATTTCTCAACATTCCCGTCACACCGGTGTGACGGTACTCCTTTAAGTGTTAAGAAACAGGCCTACAAAAAGAAAAAGAGAAACGAGTCTATACCCAGCCTGAGGAGGACTGTTGCCACACTCAATAGGTCAATAGGTCAATTCAAAATTCAACAGGTCACACCCTTTCCACAAAGGTATGGTTCTCCAAATAGGTGTGAACCTACTAATGAATACATAACAAATAAAAACATTTTTAAAAAGCAAACATTTCATAAACTGATACAAAACTTGCTCTCGTTCCTTTGCACTGGACTTGATTCTCTCTTTTCCTATTCCCTGTTTGACTGCCCTCCGGGGCGTTTTCATCCAGTTCCTGTGTATGTGCTAACCTATGTGATCTCAGTGCCAATATGATGTGTGCCCATGGGTGTGAGAGAGAAAGAGAGAGAGAGATATAGAGAAAGAGAAAGAGAAAGAGGGAGAGGGATAGAATGAGAGAGAGAGTGTGCGTGTATGAGTGTGTGTCTGTATGTCTGTTTACGCGTGTGTATCTTCATATAGCTGCAGGCCATGCTTTTTTTTGGATCTTGTTAGTTCATTTCTGTCACCCTCTTCTCCTCTCTCGCTTTCTCTCTCTCTCTCACACTCTTCCTCTCTCTCACATCTCTCTCCCTCTCTCCTCCTCTCTGTGTCTCACTATCCCTCTCTTTTTTGTGCTGGAAGGGGTTGGATACTAAGGGGGGGTGGGAGGGTGGGGTTGGGGTGGCAGGAGGAGTGGTCACCATAGCAACGATGCCATGACAAATATTCATCAAGTCTGTAAAAACAAAAACGAATCGCACTGCTTCAGCCATTGAGGTTCCCAACCCAGGACTCAGCCCAGAGTATCTCAACACATCCATCCCTTTCAGTTATCCCTGACTGATATGAGGGGTGCTCAAGCTTGAATGGATCACCAAGGTGAGTACTCCCACTCACAACACCTCATCTGTCAGAATCATCCACTCTCCTTTTCACCAACCCATTATGATTTATGTATCAAACCATCCTTTGCTTATTTATCTTTGTGTCCCCCTCTCTCTTTCTTTCTCTTCCTCTCTCTCTCTATCTCTCTCTTTCTCTCTATCTCTCTCTTTCTCTCTTTCTCTCTCTTCCTCTCTCTCTCTCTCTCTCTCTCTCTCTCTCTCTCTCTCTCTCTCTCTCTCTCTATCTCTCCACAGGTTCTTCTTTTTTTGTTTTTCACTCTCTGTTTTGTAGCCTCAGGCGACAGTGGAACTTGTCTTCCTCACTCCATCCATCCCTCTCTCTCTCTCTCTCTCTCCTTCTTTTGCTCTCTTCATCCTCCATCATCAACCCCCCACACCAAACACCGCCCACCCCACACCACCCCACCCCAACCCACCACACGCTCTGTCCCTGTCACCTTCAATCGTGCTGTGAAACTAGACACACTGCCTAAGGCACTGAAAGGGAGAGAGACAGAACGGGAGTAGAGAATGAGAGAGTTAGAGAGAGACTAAGAGGAAGAGAGAAATAGAAAGAGAGAGAGAGAGGCAGAGAGACAGAAAAAGAAACACAAGTACTGCACAAGAGAGAAAGAGAAAGAGAAAGAGAGGGAGAGAGACAGACAGACAGAGAGAGTCAGAGACAAACTGTCAGGTAGGACAGACAGGGACACAAGAAAAACAGCAGGGGGTGGACAGGTGGAGAAACGTCTGAGAGTCAGGGGGAGACATCTGTGAGAGACTTAAGGACGCCCTTCATATGAAAATGCTAAAGCAGATTAGCGACGAGAGGAAAGACCGACAGCATGACATGGTTCATTTGAACAATGCTTGTGCTGAACCCCGAGACTTGCCATGCCTTACATAATCTGTTTTTGTTTGTCAAGTCCGTCCCTTGTGCGGACCGACATATATGCCCATTGGGAGCAGTACAGTTACATTAGATATGGGTCAGTGTTGATTGATTTTTAACACTAAAAGATGTCCAGATGACAGTGAGACTAAAGGCAACCAAATACTTGTATGAATGCAGAGGTTTGGATTTTAAGCGATTCCCACACAGCTCTAATTGATTCATGAGAATTCACACACACACACACACACACACACACACACACACACACACACACACACACACACACAAACACACAAACACGCAGACATGCAGGTGAAACCAGTTTAGCTGGTTTTACTAGTTTACTGAATTGCAAATTGCGCTTATCCACAGAGCTTGCAGTGTCTTTTCATTTTAGGTTGATTGTAAGGGTGAATTCACTCAGATAGGCTAACTGGCCAACCTACAGTCCTGCCTGCAAAACAAAACCACAATGCTTTTCTTTTAGGAATGTTTATTACTTTCTCTGAGTTAACTAGTCTCTAACTAGACCTATTTTGAGTTGCTATAACACACAAGGCAAGGTAGTACGTGCATGAACCGAAGTGGTTTAAGTGCACAACAGATGGCAAGACAATACAATGGAATATTTAATCAGCTGGTCGGTGCACATCTCCTTCCATGGGTTTTCCTGAAACTCCACCTTGTTGCAAACCACCCATGAATACATGCATATAGATTTAAAAAAAAAAGGTATGGTTGATTTGTGGGCCCACTTCCTGGGAAAGGTTGTAGCAAATAAATCCCTGAAATAGGGGCTAATGAGTTACCGGTAGTTTCATTTCAACTCAGGCGCACACAAAATAGAACAGCTTGTTCCGACACTAACATATATTTTCCCTATTTAATCATAATACCATCATGTGTGGTTGAGTTTGTCACAACAACTCTCAATCACTGCCTCTGCATGGTTTGAATGCAAAACATAACTGCCAGCAGAGTCAATGCCACACAATTAAGTTTAAACAAGTCTCTCTGTGTCCAACCTTCTAAAGGGACAAAGCCTTGTGTCCAAGCCTGACACTGAAAATGAGTTGCAAGCCACGTCAGCCCTTTGTGAGCACCCTAGCTTGCCCCTTCTATGAGGTCAAGTATGTCCAGCAGACACATCTGTAGTTTCGTAGTGGTCAAAAGGCAGCTGGGAGTCATGCTAGCCCTACATGCTGGCAAAGCAAGATCTGTTTGATGATGACAGTGCAGTAGTTTATCAAGTGCTGGACAATATTATTGCATCCTGATTTGTGAGACTTTTATTGAGCTTTTCACAATTAAAAAGTGGAACCATTAAAAAGCGTGTAAAAGTAAGTGCTTTTAGACAATGATTTCCTCACGGCAACAATATGGACTTGTTTCCTTATATAAAGGCATTGTCTCAACACAGGTTGCGCACCCTACATACATGTATAGGATCAATCCAAGTTTTTTTCTCACTCTGTAATCATTCTCACAATGTAATTCTATACTGACAATAGGCTATTAAGACCAAACTCTTTTTCACGCTAAATAGAAAACTGTAATGGTAAGGGTAAATGGTCTGCGAATGTTTTGTTGCAGCATTAAATATCATGACAAAAACAATGGTAGTTGACTTGAAAATTGGCCAAATTGGGAGATGTAAAGTAACTATGTGGAAAAACTTACTGTAAGTACTATAAGGCGCTCTGAGTGATGTTGGGTAACGTCACTTCTGTTAAAAAAAACAGAGAACTAGCTTGCTCCCTCCCCCTCCCTTCTGTGCAATTGAAACTCTCTTAGACGTGCATCTCGTCAGTGATAGGCTTGAACAGTTTGTTATGTGTTTATGGTCTAGGCTGGACCAGGTTGTTTTTGTTGTTGCACTTTGGAACCTGGGTACGGTTTAACTTTTACTTTAGTCATTTTCTAATCATATATGTACTCTGTGGGTTTGAGATAGGCCTACTTTATACAACACTGAAATTGTTGTCCGCTTACATTTTTTGACATTTCACGTTTGTCCATTATCCGTACTGTAGCTTATGCACTCTTGAACCAAATTGGTTTTGCCAAATTCCTTTTCGATATTTTAACGCCCTCACAAAAATGACAGGCTATGTCTAAGAGTCACATTGTAAGGTAAAATAAGACTTTAATTTGGGAACCCAAAAGGAAAAGGCTAGTCAAAGTAAGTTTATTGGCAGAATGTCTAGTAGGCTATTAAGTGCGTCTTACGCAGCCATTGGAAACAGCAGGGGCCTGTACTATGAAGGGAGCTGTACCAAAGTCCTTTTAGGCAAGTCCCTCCACTCGGCGGCCATATACCAACGTTTTATGGGCACTCATCGGGCACAGTCTTTGGGTCGAACTGCTTGGCGGTGCAAGGCTTCACGACACCAATCTTGCTCCAGCGGCGAGATCACAACACATGATTGGCACGATGTCTTCACAACACACCATATGATTGGCTCAATGTATTCACATCACACCACATGATTGGCTCAATGTATTCACATGTCGACGTTTTGCCGAGGAAGGGGTGGGATATGTGTAGACAACGGCCATATTGGCGTGACAAACTAGCCCCATGCATTTCTATTGAGTATTTTTTGAGGGCTGTGTCTCCTCATTAGAAAGTCTCTGGCTTAACCTACCCAGATGTAACCCAGGGTTACTTTGTTAAACCAGGGTTGACAAAACCTGGTTATCTTAAGTGGTGTTAATCGGTACGCTGATTATGAAGTTGATTTGTTGAGCCTGGGTTAACCTAATTGGAGTTTGTGCGCGTTCACATAAAAGGGGCAGGTTGCAGCGCAAGTCACCACTGAACTTTCAATGATGACGCGATCACCTTATTTTACGGATGAATTATTATGACAAGTTATGAGGAATTAAAACCCACTCTACGACAAAAATCAAATACGTCGGCAGTGAACAAAGCAAGGCTGTTGGCAACATATTGCAGATCGGGTAGCCTAAATGCCTAAAAGTAAAGTTTTATTCCCACATGTCCTTCAAATATGTGTTACGGAGGATTAGTAGCTTGCGGAATGTCTGAATGAGTTGAAATAATTAAATAGCCTATTTTGAGTTCATAGAAATGAAAATGTCCGATTTATTTTAGGCTATTCTTGCTCAGATTTTCAGCATAGGCCTAGCCTACTGTAGGCCTATATCCGATTTATTTTCGGACATACAGTATCCTGGCATCACCGATGGAATACATGAATGTACACGTACGGGCATTGCTATGAGACGTCTTCCTAGATCATCTGACAAAGATAACGAATTCCCTTGGCTGACAATATATATCTTTATAGAGAATATCTTCCGGGTAGGCTATATATATTTTCTGGCGGTCTCTAAACCCCTCGCCCTGGGAAGAGAGTCCCTCACGATTTGCGCTCCAATGTCGTATGGATCATCCAGGTACGCCGACATGTCTCGGGAGAAATTGTTAGTGGAGGGGTGGTAGGCTACTTGGTTCACCTCGGGTTAACCAAGAACATAACCTGGTCGGAGCAGGTTTGAGATGCAGCGTAAATTGCCATGGCAGCATACCTCGGTTAAAACCTATCCACCTTTCGTAGTACGGGTTAATCGGGAAATTACGCCACACGTGATCAAGTTACTCTCGAAATTACCCAGATAAGCCAGTAACTCCGCTTCGTAGTACAGGCCCCAGAGGGGTATACTACGAAGCACGTTAGACGTGTCTAGGCTATGTAGACATATCGAGGCTTGACAAAGCCATGACTCAGGGGGTATACGTTAAGTGATACTACGATTGCAGTTATGTGATATATTTGTCAAACTAGGCTTTCAGCTCAAATCTGTGCGCGTTCTCGGTGTTGGGATGACTTTGGCCAATCGTGTAACGTGGAGACGCACAAGACCGCCTCTATTTAAAAACAATTAGCCTACTTCCGCATTCATGAGCGATAGCTTAATCTACACTGCGGTCATTTTTGTGTCTAACCTATAAAATCAAATAAATCAATTGTCATCAGTTGTTGTGTGGTATGCACGTCCATAGTGGGATATTTGCACGCACAGCACTATTAAAGCGCATTCAGAGCTCCAAAAGGTTAGTAGAGGCGGAGCTCCACCTGTAAGATATATGACAGAATCCTACACGTGAGATAACTTCGTTTTTAACACAATTGATTGGTCAGTGGGGGGTAGATTACACGATTTGAGCGATAACTTAGCACATAACCTCCCCCCGACCAGGTTTGGTTGATAGCATAAGATACCATGGTGATATAGCGACACTAAAACAGACCCACTTGTGTGTATACCCTGGCTTTGAGCGCAACATACCTCGCTAACCGACTAATCGAGATTCGTAGTGTGTACACCCCACAGGTTTAGCCGAGCTGTTTTGGAAATGGCCGGAAGTTAAGAAACTGTGAACAACGATTCTGATAGGTCAAATTCCAGACACAGGTAGCCTACTTGCCGAAACTATTTTCTAGTCAGTGCATGCGATCAAGGCTACACCGAAACTCAGCACAGGTGTTTCCGACTAGTTTCACCTTTTTTTTTTATTATTCCGCTTCGTGTTTTTAAATGTAACTTTATACTAGGCCAAACATTTTATTTAGGCCTACAGGCTTTTTTTAACGAAACTGTTGGATTAATTCTCCCGCCAGATCGCCTGTTGGATTCCTTTTTTTTTTTGTTGCTTTGTGGTTAGATGTGGGGTTTTTGAGTTTGTGCCGCTAACAATGAAGATCTTTGTACTTTATTGGGCTGTTCTTTCAAGTATAGGTAAGTCACCCTTTTACGTTAAACGAGAAGTCAATTAGGCTACTTACCTGCGCTAGTGATTAAGGTGACCCTCTCCATGCAGCCTAATGGGCTAGGCTACTCGATACTATTGATTATGAGGATAGAACTCGTGTAGTGCGAGCGTAAAAGGCCTGCCCTTAAATCTAATGAGTTCTCCAATGTTGGCCATGTAAATTGAATGTAGGTCGAGTTCGCTTTGCTGTTATATGAAATAGCCTGCCATAAAACAAGATCCAAAGATTCAACTTCGTTGGCTACACAACTAGATGCCTTATCTAGAGTCATGTCTGGAATTCATAATGGTCATCTCTGTTCGCTGGTGATCTGTTTGAGACGACTGATTAAAATATTCTACTGATTTCCCCTTTACTCTTCCTGTCGTTTTCAGGTATTTTGACGTGTACGGCTCAAAGTAAGTATATGGATGATGGACATTTTTGACATACATGTGCATGTCGCTCACAGTTGCCTACTTAATGCTAAACTGTACTTCCTTTTGTTTGGATTAGATTGTGGACAACAACAGTTGCAGAATAGGATTGTGGGAGGATTTGATGCAGAGGAAGGTGCCTGGCCATGGCAGGTGGACATACAGGTTAGTAATAAAGAGGTAATTTTAACCTGATAAATGGGAAAATACCTCGCACTGTATTGGGAAGAATGAATAGTGAGTTAAGATATGAACAATGCTTATGGAGAGGTGCTTTTTGTAACATGAGGTGTGCATGCTAAATGAGTTGCTTGTCAGGTGTTGACCATGGAATATGCTATTAGTTAAGGAGGCCTGGCATATGGTCCATTGAAGAAGGACTAGGCCTACTAATACTAACACCATTGTTTCATGTAGGTGCACATTACATTTCAGTGGTTGAGTCTCATTTCAGCCCACCTAGACAAAGATCACCCTTGTTCAATAATGATTAGTAAAAGCTGTCAGACACATTTTCAACATAGATCCTTGGTACTGAGTTTATTGCAAAGTCTACAAGAAACTCACGCAGTTGTGTTTACAAACATTTAGTGACCAGTTGTTGGACAATTTCACAAACTGTTCGGTGGGTTTCAGTGATGTCTTTCTAAACATATCTTCCCAACCTTAGGTGACTGACTCACTGTCCCGAGCACTGTCTATAAAGGGAGAGGAAATCAACATAACATAGAACCTTTTTATGTGTCTAGTGTCCACATTAAATTGCCGGAAGTTGCGCAAAATGAGATACAAATAAACTTGCCTTGCCTGAATGAAATGACCTACTCATTTTAGCAGTGCTTGTGTTTTGGACAATGAATAGAGTGTAAAGTGCAAAATGCCTTGCTGTGCTGGGTAGTTATTCTAAGAAGCACTTTTAGAAAAATCATTTCAAGCTCTCCTGACACCACAACTTTGTTTAGACACGTTTCAAACCCATGATGTAGGCAATGGATGTCGCCAGGAGGTTTCACTGTTTAAAGGCTACATGACGTCACAGGTTTTTCACACTGGATGACTGACTGCTTGCACCAAGAAAGCTTGAGCAGCATTATTTAGAAAGCGCCTTGAATGTGGATGTTGTAGGTTGTGATGGTACACTCAGATGTCGATTAATAATTGAACCTTTTCACTGCATTTGAATGGTGTATCAACAAATGTCATAAGGTTATCAGCTAACATTTGTGACACAGTTGCTACTGTGTGTTGCTGCTGTGTCCAGTATTGGCTATATTAACGTTTCTCGAATTTGACTTCTCTAGATTCGGGGTACAGGCCATGTTTGTGGAGGAACCATCATTGCAGAGGAGTGGGTGTTATCTGCTGCTCACTGCTTCCCAGAGTAAGAACTGTAATTGTGTCCATCTCTCTAACCCACTGTAATTAGGAAGTTTTTTCTTCAATGTTTTTTGTTTTGGGAGTATTGCATGAACTCCAGTGTTTGATGTCAACAACATGGTCTCTGTCTAACCTTTTTTTCATCTCTCTCTCTCTCTCTCTCTCTCACACCGCACCGTTATCACCTTCATAGTCCAAATGATGTCTCTTCCTACACCATCTATGCTGGTCGGCACCAGCTGAATGGCTGGAATCCCTTCGAGTCGAGCCACCGCATCCGGCGCGTTGTCATCCCGCCTGAGTACTCGGACCCTCAGGAGGGGGACGACATAGCCCTGGTGCAGCTGGACACCGGGGTAATCTTTTCGGATCGGATCCAACCAATCTGTCTGCCCAATGACGACACGTTCTTCGACCCCGGGACGAGGTGCACCATCACCGGCTGGGGGAATATCAGGGATGGAGGTGAGAGGAGACGGCCGGGTTGGATGAGGGAGAGACAGAGACAGACTGAAAATCCGACTCTGCTTGAATATTTAGACTGATGCAGATTGCAGAAGATGGGGCGGATTGGGGAGGAAGTATTGGATAAAAAGACACAGAGATGGGATAGTTGAACAGGAATGTTTAAACATTGAATTGTGAAGGGGGGGGGGCAGGACTGGGTTTAGTTGGGTAAAGGAGGTTCTGTGGCCGCGTGCCATGCAGAATAAAGACTAACTGCTTTCGGGGTGAAGGAGTCCTCTGTAGGACGTCCGTAAGTGGGGCGCTTACGCCTTTTCCTGTGTCTCTCCTTCTTCATCCACAGTGACCCTGCAAGGAGTGGGCACTCTGCAGCAAGTCATCGTGCCAATCATTAGCCAGTCATCCTGCCAGTCCATGTACAACATCAACTCCAACCCCAAAGACCCGGTCAACATCATGAGTGACATGATCTGCGCTGGCTATCAGGAGGGAGGCAAAGACTCGTGTCAGGTGGGGGTCGGAGAGGAAATGGGTTTGATGTTTTGTGGTTGTTGTTTGGAATGGGGGTATTGCTTTCATTTGTTTCTGTGTAATGGATAGTACTTATTGTGCAAAGTATTCAGCTAGGCAACTGTAATAGTATTCACTGCAACTGCCAATGTCTCGCGATTGCAATGATAGATTTGGTCACATGGTAGGAAAAGCACTGACTGATAGGCGGGGTGATGTCACTACCTCTGGCTAATTGGTAAAAACAACAATTAGCTCAGGCCCTCTGTTGGAGTAGAGGTCTATTGTTTCCCGCTTCAGTTTGCCACATGTTAGGACAGAGTTGGGACGTTTTGGACAACCATTTTTAATTCTATTTCATTCAAAGGGTAATTGAACTACCTACATTTTTCTGGTCAGATAACAGTCATGACTTGTCTTAAAGGAGAATTCCGGTGTGATATTGACCTAAAGTGTGTTGAAACATGATACCGAGTGTGAACGTATGTCTCGGCTCACCTCGGCTTGTCCCCTGCAAAATCACACCAGAATTATCCTTTAATTGTCTTGGCAGGGTGATTCTGGAGGACCTCTTGTTTGCCCCATGGTCAACGGCGCCTGGGTTCAGGTCGGGATTGTGAGCTTCGGACTGGGCTGCGCTCAGGCCAACCGGCCTGGTGTCTACTCCAAGGTCTCCTCATTCAACCGCTTCATCAAGTCCAACATTCCGCAGCTCCAGCTGTTCAGCAGCGCCGGAAGGATCCAGCAGGCTGTGACCACCATGCTGCCATCCATTCTCACTCTCCTCATGGTGGCACACATATTGAGATAAGTTTTCTCCCGGACGCAGAGGTCACAACCTCATACTATGCAAAGGTATCACAAAAAGGAAATCACCTACTCTTAAGCAGCACTCCCCCACATGTAAAGTAAGAATGTAAACATGATGATTTGATCTTATTTGATGAACAGAGTAATAAGCATGTTCAAACATGGCCACTTTACTTTTTCACTCTACACTATAGCATGCCACACTTGCCTCGGAAACTGTATAGCTCATGATCTGTAGTATCTCTCTCCATGTTGATACTATGAATGTGAAGATGGCTATTTTTATGGACTGGAGTTTACTAGAAGTTCTTCAGTTTATACACATGTTCACAGTAAACGGGGACCATACATGGTATTGTTTTTCAAAAATGTGAAGCCAATTATGAAATTATAATAAGAAATTATTACAACTCATGAAGTAGTTCATTGCACAGTTGATCACATTATTGCATACATTTTTGTATCTTTTATTTTTATATATGACGAAGAATCTCATGTAGTTTTAAATGTGTGATTATTGCAATAATAAAAATCATTTTATCCATTTCTTTTTTCACCTGTTTTGGATGGACATTTCTGGGGAAAAAGAGGTAATGTCATGGTCTGCCACTAGAGTGCAGCACTGATCAAGAGTATGAAACTAATATAAATGCACAACCACAAATATCCCTTTATGTCCTTTATTTAAAAACACTGCTGGTAATGTTGTTGCAAAACTCAAATGCCTAAATGGTATCCAATCAATCACTCTAGTTATTATGACTAAAAAAAGCAATGTACAAAGTTGATCTATGAAGTACAGTAACTATTCTGTGGTAAGAACTACATCTTTTTCTTTCAGTTTTGTTCTAAACATATAGAGGTGAGGAATATCACGAATCAGGAAGTGTGGAATTGTCAGAGAGGATCATGGGAGATCCAAGCTGCAGTTCCTGCTGTAGTGATTCCAGGTCAGCTGGGGTCATTCTGTGTACTTCCAGCCAGTCAGAAAGCAACGATGCAGAGAGAGGGGCAGAGTCATTGTGACTGCAACAGAAAGCAAGAGAACAGTTGTCATTCATGATGAAGACAACTCAACTCATCAAAAGAACCTGACATTAATAACAGAGGTGTTAGTGAGGCTTTTTATAAAGAGGCCCTTAAGTAATGCTCTCAAAGGGACTAGATCTGGCTTCTTGGCTTTATTCACACACCTTTCCCTGAGGTCCGAGTGCTGTAGGTCGGTGAGGGACTGTGTCAGAAGGTCATCAAGGTCAAACCCAACACCATAGCCGGCACCACTGCCCTTCGGGGTCACAGAGAACACGGGAGGCAACACATCCTCCACCTGGCATGAGGAGAGCATAGCTGTCAAAATCGAATGTACCACACTCGATAATAATAAAAAAAGGAATTAAGGGGTAGAGAGTAGGAAGCTGATGTAAACACATTTTAATATAGGGAATGGAAGAGAGTTTGACAAGATGTTTATAAAAGATAAGATTCTGAGTTGATGACCAAAGAAAGAAATGTGATTACGGAGGCTTTCAAATTGGCATTTCAGAAAACATGACAAAGTACTAACAAAAGCTCATGTGTAGTAGGAAATCAGAAGGACCGATGCAATGTACAACACTGTTTTCCGCTATGGGGGAAAATGCTCATCATTTTGTTCTGTTAAACATACTTGTGAGGAGAAAAAAATAGAATACAAAACAAACTGGGGAAAAAATTGGCAAACTAAAAAATGACAGTAGGCGCACACTCTTTTTGTGTATTTATTTAACCATTTCACCATAACACATTTCAGCACAGCCTTTATCAAAAGTTACCAAAACCTTGACCTTTACCACAACCTTTGGCTGTGTGCCAAAACGTTGGTTAAATAAATACACAAAAAGAGATAGTGCGGCTACTTTAAATATATTTTATTGGATAACCCCCCTGGCTAGCACCTCAACCTGGGTGTGCGTCCCTCCTCCAAGCCTTTAAACAAAAAAATGACCTCAGAAGTACTCACCTGTGATTTTGAGAGCTGTAGTGTTACTGTGTGGATGTCTGGAGCCCCACTGCTGCCATCTGTTGGCCTGGAGTCTGTGAGGCTGAGGCCGGCTTGAGTGAGGTTCGCCGGGGCCCCCTGGGAAGGGCTCTGGCTGTGGAGGACTGCTGGCTGGTCGGGTAGAGTGGGGCAGAGCTTGTCTACAGGTACTGGGTCGAGGCTAGGGAGGGGGGTGTTGGAGTTGGCAAGTCCCACTCTACCAGTACCGTTGTGGGTCAGGGGGTTGGGGTTGTTTACAAAGGCGTTCAGTGGTGTCTGGAGGTGGGCTTGGGGCTGTGTGTGGGGGAGCGACTGGGGGAAGTTTTTCTGTGGGGCGAGGGGAGACGCTTGGGGCGGCTGCTGGGATGGGATCTGTGGCTGAGGCTGGGCCTGTTGCTGCTGTTGCTGGGGCAACTGCTGAGGTGCAGCCATCCCTGCTGGAGTCCCCGTCCAGCTCTCCATCGAGTTGAACACCGACGTGCCCACAAACTGACCCGAGGGCTGCGGCGGGACTTTTAACACATTGTTCTTGGGCAGGGGACAGGTGGCACCCATTACTCCAAGGCCACCTGCCCCTACAACACTTAACCCCCCTCCACCTCCCATCGCCACCAGGCCCATTTCCCCGTCCTGTGGTTCGCCCAGAGCGAATGGAAGCACAGTCTGGTTCGCAGGCAGCTGAAACATTCCAGAGGGTATACACTGTCCAACTGGAGGGACGAGTTGGGAGGAAGGTTTGAAAATTGGCAGCTCATTTTGTTGTTTTGTGGGCTGAGGCTCAGCTGCCTCCATGTTTGACTTTTGAATTGTCTTTCCTGCCGCCGACTGGCTGTGACAGCAGGATATCGCGCTGTCACAGATTTTAGTACCGTTGCTTTCCAGGGGCTGGTATTTGTCCGTGCGGCTGTCACTCATGCGTTTCCAGCGCTCCAGTAGGCTCTTGTCGTTGTCACTCAGCAAAACCCCTCCCAAACACTCGCCCTTCCTGCCCTCCTTTTTCTCCTTCTCTTTCATCTTCCTCTCTCGTTCACGCGCTCGCTCCTGCCTCTTTCTCCGCTTTTCCTCCCGTTCTCGTTGCCTCTCCTGGGCTGTGACGGGTCTCTTCATATCTGACAGATGGGTGGAGGACGATGACAAATTCACTCCTCCACCACCTCCTCCACCTCCTCCTCCTCCCCCTCCAACTTCCGTGTTTACCGCAGCAGATCCACCATCTGAGAAAAACGATGACAAGGCATTAATGCATTGATGCAAAAAGAACAATTTGAAACCCTTACCAGAGATTGTACTATGCAAGCAGTGCAGATTTACCCCTAGCTCTTTGCCTGAGTGCAGCCTTCAGGGCTGCTTTGGTGTCATCGGAGATTGCTCCCTCCTTTCTGGTGGTGTCTCCAGTGCCTGTTGTCCCTCTTGCACCTTTTCCAAGAGAGCGAGACAAGGACTGGGAGAGAGACTGAGCTTGGGACTGCGACAGAGATAGCGAGGGGACAGCGTTCGGAAAGGAAGGCGGAAGCGAGATGGGAGCCTGAGGCTGAGACAGAGGGAGGTTCTGCATAGCCTGCGTCTTAGAGGTGTGGTTGCAGGAGGGGGATTCTTCCGCCTTCGGGCACTCTCTCATCGGTTCGGTTGGTGGCGTACCCTTGGAGGACGTGGGGGTAGTCAAATCAATGATGTTGTCTGCCTGGCCGCTGTCAGAACTGGCACTTGGCATGTCCACATCCTGACACGGGGTCAGTGGTGGTAGGGAGTTGGTCGAATGTACTGGCTGCTTACAAAATTGAGGTATTTGGTTGCGGAAAGGCTGACTGGTGTCGACAGTTGTTCTGCACGTGTCACCATGCTGGTTAGTGTTTGTATTTGCTGGCTGAGGAGGATGCATCTTGCTTGCTAATGTGCTGTTAGCAACACTGGCATTCGGCGAGCTGCTCGCGCTGGAGGGCTGACTTAGGGGCCGGAACTGGATTCGTGGTTTACTGGCCTGTTTGCGCACATGGAAGTCCTGGATCTCGACCAGTATGGCCTCCTTGATCTGTTCCCGACCCATGGGCTGCCGGTCAAACTCAAAGTCAAAGGCAGGCACACAGATGGGCTCGTCGTCAGTGTCGTGGTACTTGCTGAGGTACGGGTGCTCGAGCGCCTGGCACACGCTGATCCTCTCGCGTGGGTCAAATCGCAACATGGCACCGAGCAGGTCAAGTGCAGACGGTTCGACCTGCGGATATAACTTACTGAGGGGTACAGGGGCACGAGAGGGGAGGCTCTTCACGTACGCCCGCACTCTCTCTGCGCCGATCATGCCGACCAAACTCTCGGGAGGCGTGCCCAGCACAGACAAAATCAGCTGCAGCTGATGAACATAGTGCTTGCCAGGGAACAGCTGCCGGCGGCCAAGCATCTCTGCAAAGATGCAGCCCACCGACCACACGTCGATGGCCAGGCTGTAGTGGTGCAGCGACAGCATCAGCTCTGGCGCCCGGTACCACCGGGTGGCCACGTACTCGGTCATGAAGGAGCGCGACTCCTCGGAGTGGACCGCGCTCAGGCCCCGTGCCATGCCAAAGTCGCCGATTTTCAACTCGCAGTTCTCGTTCACCAGCAGGTTGGACGGCTTCAGGTCGCGGTGGATGACGTTGGCTGAGTGCACGTACTTGAGGCCTCGCAGTAGCTGGTACAGGAAGTAGCGTGTGTGCTCGGGGGTCAGCGGTTGCCTTGAGTGGATGATCTGATGGAGGTCGCTCTCCATTAAGTCAAGCACTACATAACTGTAAAAGAGACAGGTATGAATAGATACACTAACAAAAGAACAGAAATGCAAGATAAGCACTGTAGCAATAGAATTGAGAAAGAAAAAAAACTAGCCAGTGAGCTATGTTTATATTACTTTTTCTCCAGTAAATTATCCACACAAAAACAAAGTGTTTCTTTCTATGGCACCATTTGCTTCATTTTGTATGTTACTATGTCCACTACATAGAGTAATGCATGAATAGAACTAACATGGAGTACTGTTCCATGATAAAGAGGGAGTAACTAGTGAAAACGGACAGGGTTTACTAAGAAAGGGGAATGACAGAGAGACATGCATCACATGAACAGAATCTATGTGGGTTGAGAAGACCTGGATACAGCAAACTTACACAGACTTGAAAGCCGATTGTGGGACAGCAGGCTGCAGGATGTCTTTAATTGCAATGATGTTGTCATGCTTAAAATGTTTTAAAATCTTGAGCTCTCTCAGGGTACGCTTGGCATTGGTAAGCACCTCAAAAGCATTTGGAATCTTCTTGATGGCTACTGGCTCGCCTGCACAATACAAGGACACTTTGTGTAGCACAATCCATAAGATTGAAAAATATTTGAAGTAAAAACTTCTATCAAAGCATTTCAACATCTCTAATCACAGTTTTACATCTTAATTCTGTGAAGACATGTGTTTTTATATAAAGGGATTAATGTAAAATACTCTTACCATTGTCTCGCCTCCTGGCCGAGGATACAACACCATAAGCTCCTGTCCCAATGGTCTCGATTATGTCATACTCCTCGCCAACCTCGAAGATAACATCTAGGGAGTGGGCTTTGAGTATATCCAAGTTCTTGGCAGCGACTGTGTTGGCATCCGTGGCGCCACTAATATCGCTATTGGGTGGAGGATGCGGCTCAGCCACTTCTGGGTGACGGTTTTCATTACTGTTATTCTCACCCCTGCTACTGGCATCCACTGCGTGTTGAGTTGCCATGGCAGCTGCGTCTGCAAGATCTCTTGTCCCCATTTCCTTGGGCATATTTGTGAAAATCTCAGTTCTGGGAAAATTGAGAGAAGACATCTGCTCACAAGTCTTACACATTTCACTTTACATAGACCTTCATCCATGAATTCTTCAACACAAAATCACCACGCTAAGCTATTCTAATGTGGGCTACATCCTAGGTCTAATGTGGAGAATGCATTAAAATGTCACGCATTCTACAAGGAAAAGGGGTTCCATTTGTTAAACTTAATAAAATGTAGCCTACCCTACATCTGTCTGGCAAAGCAATTCAACAACGACAGCTAAGGTTATAAACAAGCAAGGCCCTGAATAATAATTATAAGTCATACATCATCACTAATGATTTTTGAGGAACTCGTAACTCATTTAAAGTAACTTACCTTGACGTTTTCTCTGCACTGGGAACCTAGACAATTCTAAAGCTACCGCGATAAGAATACAACGCCTCTTTTTACGCAAAGGCGTGTGCGCCTGCAGACTGCATTGTCTTCCCCTCGTCACATTGTAGCAAGATGTGAAGCTATGGTCGAATTTATTGTAGTATATGGGGTCTAATTTCTAACCAAGCACGCATAATTACCTTATTATTAAGAGGGACAAGTGGTCCGTCTCATCTATCCGGTCCCAGCATGTCGAGGTTTCGTTATCTACAAACGATGTTTTACTTCCTCATACATTTCCGTGTCGACTTTGAATGGCAACTCTGTATCCAGTAAGATCTGCATCTTCTATACAGCTATCCAATAGAGGGTAAAAGCTAGTAGGCCTACAGTGGGCGGTCCTATTTGGATGAATAGTAGGGTCAGAACTTGGGCGGTGCCGGGTTTACCGGAGCGGTGTGATGGTTACAACAAACAACATTGTGCCCACACCAAATTGACTGCCTTTATGAGATAATAATACATTTGGCCCAGTTGCCCGCGATTTTTAACCGTTTATATGATTTTAACACAACGTTCAACACATGAAAGCAATTTCCTTGTTTACTTTTAGACCTAAACACATGTAAGAGCGTTTTTCTTTTATTTTTTTCATAAGCATAATGACGTAGGCTTTAGCCAGGCAGTATCAACAGCCAACATGATTAATAGGCCCACATCTCATTCGTGGCCCACGGATAGGCCTATGAGATTCCAATGCAGCAGGGTCATTGACAAACATGCACTCACTGCCCACCTGAAATATGTAACACGAGACTGCTGCTGCTGGGACTGCAGAGCACTTTGAACAACAAGGTTGCCAAATGTGAGGACCAAAGGATTTAGACGAAACTGGGGAAATGGTAGGCTATAATAGGTTTCACTTAAAAAGTGGGAGCGTTTTGCAAACAGGCCAAGACTCTTTTTGAAAGAGTTGAAAATTAGATGAACCCTCCACGGCGTTTTAACTAAAGGTTGCTTTTAAATATAGGCTAATTCATTATAATAATTACAATTCTATTTTTTAAAGACCATGAAATTGTTAGAGAATAGAACAATATAAATACAATATATTGCTTATAAAATGTAAATTATGTTACAAATAGTCTCACGCGTCACTCTAACCTGGGGTAAACAGTTTTTGGCAACGCTGTAGACTTGACATAGTAGCCTGCTCTCCAAATTGAGGCAGTGCACAGTCGACGTGGTGCAGTACTACATCTGCACAACCCAACCAATCAAACACATCTGTCTGCTACCAACATCCAATCAAAGCACTGGACTCTTTTCGTACACGTTGCATGGTTAAGTAATTCAGATCTGCATTTAAAAGTTCCAGGTATCTTAAGGTTATGGTCTTTGCCCGAAAAGGAGAGTTTTATTTATTTCCGCACGCTACGTTTGCGGAAATTCTGAACGCTGAGTGAGACTTTCAAGCCAGAGGGAAACTATCTTCAACGCAGACTGTGTTTGATCTGACCATGTCGTCGGGAAACCGCTCAACTGGGGTCCCTGCGTGGGAAGGAAAAATTCGCTTACTGCTATGCGCTGTGGGGATACTTTTATCAGTGTATGCCCTACACGTCGAGCTATCAAAAGAGCATGATCCCGGGTATAGAGCACTGTGTGACCTCGCCGATTCCATCAGCTGCTCCAAAGTGTTTACTTCTAGGTATATTATTTTTTATCTTACACTCAAAGTAAAATTGAAGGTAATTTATCTCCATGTTTGTAACATGCGCTGGAAATTGTGTAATATCTATACCTGAAGTCTATAGCCTAGCCTACGTTACTGGTGGGTGAGTGAGTGAGTGTATGTGCGGGCCGAGTTTTCAACTTTTCATTCTTGTCTTTCATCCGTAAATGGCTTCAGGTGGATGCTATGCTCAGTGCTCACTGTCTTTTGTAATACAGCCGGTTTTTGATAGGCTAAAGTTGGTGCTGATAGGATAGCACCTCTGACACACCCACCAAACAAGAGAAAACTACCTCAAAACCTGTTGCTGCGTGCATGTCATTCAATCAGAACACTATAGCAAAACATTTCAAAATGTTTTGATTTTGAACATCAACATGACTTGGACACCATTTGTATGATGTGTTCGAGTAGTGATAATAAAGTGTACATAGTATGCATGACTAAGTTAATGTCATATAACATTTGATCTATTTTGGATATTGCAGATGGGGACGTGGCTTTGGGCTGCTTCAGTTTTTTGTTCCAGTTGACAGTGCACTGAATCAGCCAAACAGTGTGTTAGGCATCCTATTCTACACACTGCAGCTGGGTTTAGGTGAGTTGCCCACCTTACACAGGACCTGGAGATGCATTTGGACATCTAAATTGCATGTATACATTTTCACACAACTACATTACACATTTGTAGTGTATTGTAAGTTTAACCCCCCCCCCCCCCCTCCCCTCTCTCTCTGACAGGCCAGCTTGTGTCTAAAAGAGCAGCATTCCTCCTTGTGATCACCTCTTGGGTGTCTATGGCGGGCTCTGTGTATCTTGCAAGCATTCTTGTTTTTGTTTTAGGTGACTTTTGTCTAGTTTGTGTTTCCACCTATGTTGTCAACTTTGCTCTACTTTACACCAATCTGAAACGAAGATATGGATTGAATGCTGAGAAAAAGGAGAAAGCTGGCTGAAAAAGAGAAAGCTGGCTGTGTGAGTGAGTGAACCACGATGTGTGAAAATAAGAGCAGAAAAAATACCAAAATTCTAAGCTTCTGTCACTGATGTTATAAAAGATCTCATTTCTAGCCCTAGCATTTTTAAAAAACATTAAAAATTAAGCCCATTGATATATCTGCTGAGTCCTTTAATTTGATCGACAAGTTAATACGGGAAAGTATGACTCTACCAAGTATGGAGTCCCTATACCAAGTCATATTAGACTGTACTACAATGTGGTAAATGATGATGGCAGCAGAGGGTGCTCCACTCAAACTGAAACATAAACACTTAACGCTTCATGAGTGAGAGATTGAGAATATTTTTGCCTACTTTCTGTCATTTATGAAGACTGTGACTCACTCAAGACTCATTCATCTCAGGCTGTGAGCCTAAACCAGATGGGAATTAACTGTTAACTGCATATGTGAAGTATCTTTACTATTGCTTTCTCGAAAGTTTTCAAGAGTATACATTGATTAAATACACAAATCACCATCAAATTATTAGGATACTTCCAAGTAGCCTAATTACTGAGTTGTCTATCCATCCCCTCACCACTGTGAATGCATTGTCAAAGGTTTTTGAACCTGTTATAAGAATATAAAGGTGTTTCACTTTTGTTATCGAAGACTATACCCAGCAAGCCTCTTGTGGAAGGTGTGATGACAAAAGGCTTGAAACAGTTTTTGTTTTTTGCATTTCTGGTAATCAATGAAGTAGCTGTAGTGACACATTAACAAGTGTAAGACATTATTCCTGCTTTCAGGCTATCGCTTTCCTGCACGTCATTCTAGTGCCACTTCCACTGAATTCCGCTTGTCACTATTAATGCATTACACCTATTACATTAAATGTTGTGACTTGGTTGTGATTTCTTTTATATTTTATAAAGATTTTGAGTGTAAATGACAATTCCTGAGATATTTCATCATGGGATAACACATAGAAGTTAAAACAATAGGCTAAATTCTCTGTTCTAGGAGGCTCTTGCAATAGTAGAAGACTGGTTCTAATGCATCTCATCTCTCAACAGTTGCTTTACTGTTAGCGTCTAATAGGAAGGAATGATGGGGAGAGGTCTGTGATGTAACACAGAACAATAAACAAAAGTCCTTGTAAGGCTTGCAAACTCATTGATGGATGACACAGGGAATTGTGTAATGTTGATGGAATTGTTCTCAAAGTAAGACTTTTAGAAAGGTTGTTCCAACCAACCAAGAAGGTAGAAAGAAAACTTGTACTTACAATGATGAGAGGAAACAAATCAAGCATTGCTTGATTTTTATACAATTATAAATTATGGCTAATATCTATATAATAGCCTACATAAGAGAACCTTCTTCCTTGCAAACATACAGCAGGCTATACATCACAGATGAATAACACAGTCACGGCTGCACGGGCAAAGTATGGCAAGGCAAGGGAATCTTTGAAATACAAGAATCTTTATTCTAGAACACAACTCACATAGACTAATAACCGACCAGGACTGAGAGGAGACAGAGGGTTTACATACACAATAGGTAACAGGGCACAGGTGGACAATGATCAAGGTAAAACAAGAGACAGGTGGAAACCAATATTAAACTAACAGACTAATTAACAGAAAGACAGAGGACTGGACGAGACCAACAAGACATTAACGGGGAACAGGTGTGGAAGCAGAAACGGAGGGAAAACTAACAAGACAGGAAGCACAGACCAAATAAGGAGATGGGGCAGAGACAAAGACAGGTGACAGGCAGGTAAACACAAAGCACATGGGGAACAAACAAAGGAGTACATGGCACCGGACCCTTACATTACCCCCCCTCAAAGGGCCGGATTCCAGACGGCCCAAACAAAAACAAAAGGTCCAAACAGGGGGGGCGGAGGGGCCAAAAGGCTGGAGGGTCAGGTGGACGGCCGGGTGGGCGGCCGGTCAGAGATGGTGGGTCAGGCGGACGGCACGGTGGACGGCCGGTCAGAGACGGAGGGTCAGGCGGACGGCCGGGTGGACGGCCGATCCGAGATGGAGGGTCAGGCGGACGGCCGGGTGGACGGCCGATCCGAGACGGAGGGACAGGTGGACGGCCGGTCGGAGACGGCGGGTCAGGCGGACGACCGGTCAGAGCCGAAGCCTGAGCCGGAGCTGGATCGGGAGCCCGTGTCGGAGCTGGATCGGGAGCAGGAGCCGGAGCCAGAGCCGGAGTCGGAGTCGAGCTCACCACTGGAGCCCGAGTCGGAGCTGGATCGGGAGCCCGAGCTGGATCGGGAGCCGGAGCCAGATCCGGAGCGGGAGCCGAACTCGCGACTGGAGCCGGAGTCGGTACTGGAGCTTGAGCCAGCGCAGGAGTCTGACTCGGGGCTGGAGAGGGAGCTGGAGCTGGAGCCGGAGCCTGAATCGGAGCCGGAATCGGGACTGGAGCCGGAATCAGGACTGGAGCGGGAGCCGGAATCGGGACTGGAGGGGGAGCCGGCGCAGGAGTCTGACTCGGGGCTGGAGAGGGAGCTGGAACCGGAATCTGGACTGGAGCCCGAATCGGGACTCGGGCGGGAGCCGGAATCGGGGCAGGAGCTGGAGCAGGGACTGGAGCAGGAACGGGGACTGGAGTCATGGGAGCAGGGAGGTCCGGAATAGGAAGGGCCCAGAAGTCGCAGGGAGTTGGCACAGGAGCGAGACGAGGAGCCGGCACTGGAGCAAGGAGGCGAGGAGCCGGGACTGGAGGGCATCGAGGAACTGGGACTGGAGCGAGGAGGCGAGGAGCCGGGACTGGAGGGCATCGAGGAGCTGGGACTGGAGCGAGGAGGCGAGGAGCTGGGACTACTGGAAGAACTGCAGGCCCAGGGTGTTGGGGAGCTGGGACTGGAGAGGGACCTGGTCAATCCTCCTCAGAGGACCAGTCATCCTCAGTGGTTTCCCCCTCTTCATCCTCCCAGAACAGCTCCCAGGGCATTAGGTGCAGTGGCAAGTTTGACTCAAAATCAAAAAACCTGCCTTCATCCATGTTTGTCGGTCGGTTATTCTGTCACGGCTGCACGGGCAAAGTATGGCAAGGCAAGGGAATCTTTGAAATACAAGAATCTTTATTCTAGAACACAACCCACATAGACTAATAACCGACCAGGACTGAGAGGAGACAGAGGGTTTACATACACAATAGGTAACAGGGCACAGGTGGACAATGATCAAGGTAAAACAAGAGACAGGTGACAGGCAGGTAAACACAAAGCACATGGGGAACAAACAAAGGAGCACATGGCACCGGACCCTTACAAACACATATGTGTACTGTGGACCTATCTAAAGTTTAGCTGGCGCTGATAATGAACCTGGATCAGTGTCCCTGTGCGTGCGATGAGTCTCAAGATGAAATCAATGTTGACTTGGTTTTTAACTGAACAAGTACATTTTGCTTGTAAATAATTCATAATAGTTAACATTTGTATTTCCATGAAGCCAGTGATTTGCATACTCACTTGACATCTGTAAGTGGATGTTTAATAGTGTGAGGATAGTTTTGACAAAGATGTATTGTATTGACTTAAATTGCAACAGTAGGATCAATAGTTGTGTAAGCCCGGATGTGCTCACCTGGCTCAACATGTGAAACAACCTCGTATTTTTAGATATGTGTTGAGAAAACTGGTGAATAAACAATGGTTATTACATCACAAGCCATAGCTCTCATCTTATCCAATGACTGATCGCCATTGTATTTGTTAAGCCTGCCATTTTTGAAGTCCTCAGACAAGCATTTCCCTGTCTCTTTGTGTTTAAAACCAGTTATATCCCTTCGTTTTTGTCAGTTAATGCACTATTATTAATAGTGCTATAAGCGACATTTTTTGTTACGCACAGCAAACATCTCCTCACAATCCGCTAGCTGCCTGTGCCCTGAATACATTGTAAAAAACACAGTCTCTGTGGACAGCCCAGGCTCCAAAAACGGCAGCAAAAACAACTTGGTCCAGCCTGGACCATAAAACCATAACAAACTGTTCCAGCCAATCACTGATGAGATACGCATTCAGGAGAGTTTTAATTGCATGGGAGGGAGGGGGAGGGAGTAGTGAGCTGTCTGAACATGTCTGTCAGCACCCTTTATATAATGGCAGACACAAAGGGTGCACAACACACTGTTTTCATCTGCATACTAACAATACCACAACACCTCAACTTCACATTACACAGAACACAACAGTGAACTTCATCATTACTAATTAACTTCAGGCTTGAAACATAGTAACATAGTTTACTTACTAAAACCTTGACATTTTCAGATATACACACAGGAAAGGTTCCTAGTGCTATAGTATAGGCCATTTCCCACAGTGGTCAATAAACAACCACAACGATTTACCATCAAAAACAAAATCTCCAACAAAGCATCCTTTGAGGGCAAAAAACACAACAAAAACCTTTTTTTCATGACTACTAGTCAGTGTTGGGGAAGCTACTTTAAAGGCATAGCTTAACAAACTACCACACTGGAAGTAGTTAAATTAGAGCAAACCCAGCTATGCAGAAAAGTACTTTGTAAAAAAAAACACAAGGTAAAAAAGTTCATAAGGTCCTGTAGATGTGATGTAATTGAGAGTATTTTTGCAATAATTTCTTATTCACTGATCACACCTAAACCAAAAAAATAAGATTCATATTGTAAGATGTATTTAATGCAGTAGAGAATCCAGAGTGTATTTACTCTTGGCTTATAGCTCCAAGGTAACATATGTTTGGTCAGTAAGCAAATCAGTGATGTGTTTCCTGAAGTATGCCCACAGTAAATTCATGCATGAGGATGTTACTGTCGCAACACTGATCCATGGTCACACTTTTTGAACTACACAAAAGTCAAGGGTGTGGTGGTGGCTACCTGACCAAGGCATTGTCGACAGGACATGCGTTCACAGTGGTCTGGATAAGGCAAACAGATGGAGGGGCTGGTCAAAGGAAGTTCAATTACAGTAGAGAAACATATTGGGCCACACTGTTTGTTGTTTCAGTAATTAACTACACAAAATGGCAAAAAAATAAAATAAAAATCAACTTGAACTGGAATATACCCATAGGAATATACAGTTAAACGATCAAACCACTGAAAAAGTTAAACTACCAAATCTATCGCTCGGATGTAGCGTAGGAAATAGGTAAATCATTCCACCAATGAGGAATCACAAGAACCAAGTCTTGACTGTGACCTCTAGTGTTGATGGAAGTCCGACATAGCAGGCGATCATCAGAGAATGAGACTGGGCGCTAGGGGATGAATAAGACTCTAAAATCAAACATAAAGCTGTACCCATAGAAACCTAAGGTGTGTAACCAGACGCATTAGTCACCAAATATTAAAAAAGAGCTATTTGCTAGTGCCACCACAGAACAAACGATTCAGTGGACAAAGACAAGGTGCACAAGGAAGTGCCTAAGAAAAAAAAAAAAGACGTCTGAGGTCCGAGATGAATGGAAAAGAGGGATGATGTAAGAATGTGTGAGTTTAAGAGGAGGGGTTAAAGTGACACAGCAAGTTTAGGTATATATAAAGCAAGAGACAATGATGTTTAAGTTATAGGTGAAGTATAATGGCCTCATCAGTTTGGCTTGGTTTGCTCATGATCATAAGTTTTTCAGTTCGGGGTAAGTTTTTATGTCTTGATTACTTGATCATATGCACCTGCTTGAATGTTATTCACCTGCTTGATAACAACTGAAACACTGATTAACTTGTGCCCACTGAACACAATGTTGTGTGTTGGCTACAGTATACTGAAGTTTGAGATGAGATGAACATGAGATGTTCATCAGTCATGGAGTTAATTTAATGGGTGACAACTAACAGCAAATAGGAAGAGTTTACATGTGTTTCACTGTTATTGCATTCAGCTATTTCTTTTGAGAGGATTCCTGAGGGTACAGTAGTATTGGATATGACATACGTTATCATAAATGAGTTATGTAGTCATCACAAAGATTTTGAGTCATAATATTACAATCTTTCATCCTCTAGGATCATACAGTCAGTTAGATGGTAAGTTTTTTCTCTCATTATTCTTTTAGATTGCATTATATGCCTATATCACACAGTGTCAGTGGATAATTACTACCTTATGTTAAAATAGCTGTTTTAACACACATTAAAAATAATTTAGGTAAATTGGCCTTAATTCCTATTAGCCTAATAATATAGTGTCAAACTAGAAAGTCTTCACACAGAGAGCCTTCCCAACTCCCAACTATTCTTGCCAGGACTCTGTGCCTTGCTACATTTTGTGGTGGTAAGCTGGAAAGAAAACAAAGACACTCAATGCTTATGGACCCTTTCAAGAGAGTTCCATTATCAGCATCATAGTTGGCCCCACAAGGTTTCCTTTTTAACATTCTATATGTTATCTTAATGCAGAGGAAGTAGATTGGGGCCCAAATAGAACGTTCAAGCATTGTTTTTGTTTTTATTGTTGAAAGGGTCTATATTACAATCACAAAAAAAACTGCGGGTTGAGGATACCTTGCGAAATCCCCCCTATTTACAAATAAGTTCATGTGGGAATTAATATAGCCTTAATTAGTGGGTAAAATATCTCATGACACAAGATCATGGGATAAATGTATGTTCCTGCAAAGCATTTGAACTTTTCCCCCCATTGGTCAGTGTGTGGCCGAGTTGCAGTCAGAAACAGGATAGTTGGAGGACAGAATGCCCCTACAGGAAGCTGGCCCTGGCAGGCCAGTCTGCACCGATTTGGCAGTCATTTCTGTGGAGGGTCTCTCATTAACAAAGAGTGGATCATGAGTGCTGCCCATTGCTTTTCAAGGTAAGATGGAAATTATAGTAGAAAATAAGTGAATTTACAATCCACTTCATGAATGTGTTATGAATGTTATGTGTGTCAGTACCTAATGTGTGATGAGCAGAATGAAAGTAATCAAAGTAAAATCAAATTTACTTATGGTATTACGTTGAAATATTGAGACTTCAAATAGGGAATTGGTCAGGCAGGACATTAGAAGCAAATGTAACTCACTATGTTTGCTGTCAGAAAGCAAAGTCAGGGAAGTAAACTATAATAGGTGAGGTGAGTGTTAAAACGACATAACACTCTTCATGGACAAAAGTCTTTTCTGGGTTGTATCGACTCATTGTTTCTGACTTGACTTTTCCTCATGTTTTCAGGTTCAGGTTACTTTAGTTGTACCAGGTAAATTTGATCTGTAGTAACGCCATCATTCACAGACAGACATGTAGAAACAAACTGGCACTTGCCACAAATCATGCACCTAACACTCACACAGGCAGCTAAAACAATGACACATAAACATACTCAGGGATCCAGTCTTTTCTAAAACAGTAAGTAAAGTATTTTAAAAAGTAGGTGGCTAAAATATATAAAAAAATAAAATAAAAAAATAATTAGTCAATCAATTAACAGATAAATAAATAAAGAGCAAAATAAAATACAGAAATAAAAACACCTGTGCAATTTTACTATGAATTTCTAAACTTGTAGATATATAGCAAGTTATTGTTACATATTTGCTTAAAGAACGGAACAATAAACTTTTCCTATTGCATAAAGCTTGTTTTCCTAATGTTTATCACTCGTTAATACCCGCTAATGTCAATTTTGCCTGATGATGGTCAATCTGACCGAAACGTTGCAATAAAAAGCGACAACTGCAAATAAAGACCGTGTGCGGGAGCTTTCTACTTCCTTTGAAATTACTCCAGAACTAAAATGCCCTACCCTAACACCCTACCTCTGGTATCCACATGTTTTAAGCACAACATCTAGTAGCCTGATTGTCTACCTTGGCCGTCAAGCCCAGCAGACCAGCAACCCTAACGAGGTGTCCAGAAGAGTGGCTAGAATCATCTTGCATCCTCAATACAACCCAAGAACTAACAACAATGACATTGCCCTGCTGAGACTCAGGTCCCCAGTTACATTCACTGACTTCATCAGGCCGGTTTGTCTGGCCGCCAGACAGAGTGTGTTTCACAGTGGCGTGGACAGCTGGGTCACTGGCTGGGGAACTATTGGAGAGGAAGGTGAGTCACAGCACCAGGTAGTGGTGTAATAATTAGTCAGGTGTTTAATAGATAATGTAGTGATTTTGGCCTGTTTCTCTCACTTCTACTCTCGCTGTCTCTTTCTGTCTGTGTGGATATGTAGATGTGCATGTGTGTATCTCTTTCAACCAAGGGTAGAAGGGTTTTGAGGGTAACGATAAGAGGATATTACAGAACCAAAGCATTGCTCATAAAATAACATGATACTTTTGTACTGATTTTATGATGATTGTCTGCGCCAAGTTCAGATTTGCGGCTTTATTATACGGAGTGTATATTGACTGTAGCTCTACTGAAGACGGATTTTATTTTTAATAATTTTATTAATTGTGTCTATTCCATCTGTATTAGTTCCCCTCCCATTCCCACAGGCCCTACAGGAAGTTGATGTTCCAGTGGTGGGCAACAGACAGTGCAACTGCCTGAATGGAGTTGGAACAGTCACACAGAACATGATCTGTGCTGGTCTACTCGCTGGAGGAAAAGACTCATGCCAGGTGGGATAAATGTCCATTCTAATGACAATGATTTAAATCAGTTTTATCAGTTTAAGTGTAAAGTCCAGTTTACTAACTTGAGATGGTGGTAAAAGGAGGCATTATGACTATGATTGCTGATTGTGTGACTTGGTAGCCTAGAGGGGAAAATCTAGGGAAACTAAATAAAAAAACGTATCCATTATACAAATGTGTTCTCATCAGGGGGACTCAGGAGGTCCAATGGTAAGCATTCAAAACTCTGTGTGGGTCCAATCTGGGATCGTGAGCTTTGGCTTTGGTTGTGCTCAACCCGAACTCCCTGGCGTCTACACAAGGGTATCACGTTATCAAGACTGGATTAGATCGCAGGTTACCAGTGAACAACCAGGCTTCATCACATTCACCTCCTTGGGAATTGACACAGACAGTAGCTACACCTGCCCAGGCTCAGCACTTACATTAAACAAAGATGTTGTAACAGCAGCTTCCACAAATACATCCTCAGCTAGAGGTGTGTACATGTCATTGGCACATACATCAATATAAATGATCTTTTAGTCATGTTTAAGGAAAAGTAACTAGTTTGAATATGTATGCAAGTGTATCATCACAGTATTTTTGCTTTTTGTCAGTGTGTGGCACAACTCCACTCAATCCCAGGATAGTTGGGGGAGAAGATGCCCCTGCAGGTGGCTGGCCCTGGCAGGCCAGTCTGCACAGGTTGGGAACACATTTCTGTGGAGGTTCACTGATCAACAAGGAGTGGGTTATGTCTGCTGCTCATTGCTTTTCAAGGTGAGTAAGGGTTGGATTCAAGGAAAGGGACTCTCTTAACATGTACTTTTGTATCTAATTTACAAAAAGAAAGTTGCAGCTTGTGCACACCGCTCATCCATTCATACTAATTCGGCTGCGGTTTCGAACCCGCACATCCATAAGTCGGGTTAAGCGTCATTGCATTTGGACTGTTTGTTCTCTGACTAAAACCAACGTCTTTTTCAGCACCAATCCAAGCGGGCTGACTGTGTACTTGGGTCGGCAGACCCAGCAGAGCAGCAATCCCAACGAAGTTTCCCGAAGCGTGGACAGAATCGTCGTGCATCCCAATTATGTCAGCAATATTGACAACGACATTGCTTTAATGAGACTGAGTTCTCCTGTTGAATTTACTGACGTCATTAGACCAGTTTGTCTGGCAGCAGGTGACAGTGTGTTCAACAATGGCATAGACAGCTGGATAACTGGATGGGGCACCATTGGAGAGAGTGGTAAGTCTTCTCAATAGCTCAGAGGACAATTTCATGTTGACTCATATTTTAATGCTATAGCTGAGGATGATATCTTAATACAGCAAAAGAAACTTTAAACAATTAATCACATTAAAGTTTCACAAATGGTTTTGTGTCCAGTTTTGTATTTCAAAAACAATATATTTTTTGCACATTCTCCTCTTCCTCTCTAGTTGCTCTCCCATTCCCAATTGAGATTCCAGTGGTGGGCAACAGACAGTGCAACTGCCTGAACGGAGTTGGAATGATCACAGAGAACATGATCTGTGCTGGTCTACTCGCTGGAGGAAAGGACTCATGTCAGGTATTGTAATAGTTCAGCACACATTCAGTTGTCATGAGATTCTAGATGGACTGTGCCAAACTAGTTCAGATGAGGAACGAATGATGTTTCTTACCACAATATGCTTGCAGGGTGACTCAGGAGGTCCAATGGTGACCAAACAGGAAACGGTCTGGATCCAGTCTGGAATCGTCAGTTTTGGGTTTGGTTGTGCTCAACCTGAACTCCCCGGCATTTATTCAAGAGTGTCCCGCTACCAGTCCTGGATCAGCTCCGAGATCCAGAGCGACCCACCGGGCTTCGTCACTTTTTCCTCTACGGGAGCCGACACTGACAGTAGCTACACCTGCCCTGGACTTCCGTCCCCTCCTACGTCGCTCTCACTATATCCTGCCAGAGGTATGCATGTACTGTCTGACTGACTTTTTTGTAACATACATGTTCTTGATTTTTATTCATCCTAGTGAATGTCTACGTGTACTTCATGGGTACAGTGATTGCTTTATTTTGAACTCTATGGGTTGTATTTTGCACACCAGCGCTATCGTACACCACCTAAACCTGGTCAGAAGTCAATGGCGAGTTGTTCATATGCTATTTGAAGAGCGCATGTCATCAGTCATATTGGCAGGTGCACGCACCATCCTTCTATCATTCATGAACCAGCGCACGTCCATGCAAAGCATTACAAATTGCACGATTACAATGGGAAACATAATTAGAATAAATATATTACGAAATACTGTACATCTCATGATGAGTAGTTATTCACCATCATTTGCAAATTGGTAATGACGGTTAAAAGTGATTAGGGGAGAGGCGAGAGACACGCATGGAGCACAGCTGAAGACGCACTGTCACGAGATATAAGCAACTCCTCTGCAGGATAAATGTTGTTTTATTCAGTCATTTGAGCAATATTAGGGTAAGTGTTGCTTTTTCCATGTTTTCGGTGGTAACCCATTGTCAGTCAATAGTGAAAGTAACTGCATAGAACTGTCTTGTCGTTGACTGACTCCTTGGTAAAGTTAGTTTCACTTTGCCAATGAGTTCAAATAATAGATGAGTGGAAATGCGTGAAGGCTATGCTAGGTTTTAGTAAAGCATGGTTTAAGAATGACTATTCCATACGGTCTCACAAACAGCCTCCTTCAAATGCGCCGTTGAATGCCAAAATACCGATGCATTTATTTGACATATCGCGCTTTGCGCCGTTAAAGGGAATGACAGATGTCATTCTCATTGGTTTAAAATGATATTACGCCCCAAACACACCCATATGACTGATTAAAAAACCTAGAAACACCTTGTTGTGCCATGCGCTCCACGTTTGATAACGAAACCCCTCCCAATGTGAACTGGACATCCTACTAAATTTGAATAGACTTTTGACGAGTGACGATGCACTTTAGAATGTCATGATAGGGCCCTAAAATTTAATTTAGATTCAATTTGAAAAAATAATTAATTCCACAAAGTATGCTGCTGGTATTTCCACATATTCCACATTTGCTTTAGCCTAGAAATCTAGACGCACCCTAGCGGCGGCAAATTAATTTGCACAGCCTGTACGTCTAGTAGCAAACCATAGGGATTTCTATTGGCTGACGCCGTGGACGTCATCCAATCACAATGCTCTATTTTGTTAGAGAGTCTTAAGGCGGGCTTAACAGGATGACGACAGTCCTGCAACGGTGAACAACAAGGAAGGTGGCTATGGTGAACGAAGAGCGGTTGTTTGAATCGGCGTTGGCGTCAACTTTGGAGGAGTTGGACTTGTGCTTTTCTCTGAAAGTTGAGCAACACAATGCACTTAAGTCATTCCTTTCGAAGAAGGATGTATTTGCTCTGGCCACGTCATCCTGCTTTTTGTTCTGATTGGTCGTAGCGCTGGCCTATTGCATGCCTAGGCAGTTTGAAAGACAATTCTCTGCCCGCCCCTTAGGATTAAGCGAGGTGAATGGGTAGATTCCAGACTATACATTTCAATGATGTAGGATGGCCCGCCAGGCTACATTTGCTTAGAAAACCAGTCAAAGTACATTTTGCTGTTTTGTTGTTAATGACACTAGATAGTTTCTTCATAGCGGATAATGTCTTATTGTGGAATAAGATGCGGCATTCGGCACCCTATATATACTTCTTGTTGTTCAACTAAATGTCTCATAATATTTGCCTTTGTTTCTCTCTCTGCATTTGTTACTTTTTACACTTCTCCCTCTAGCACGTACGTGTGGCAGCGCACCTTTGAATAGTAAGTCTGTGGTTGCGGGTAGCTGGCCATGGATGGTTAGTATTCAAAGGAATGGAGTTCATAAATGTGGAGGGTCTTTGCTTTCTGAAGAGTTTGTGCTAAGTTCAGCTGATTGCTTCAACAGGTGAGAAGCATGTATCATATATGTTTAGGTGCTATCAACGTAGACTGGTTTTGAAAACATGCACAGAGATTTTTTTTACCTTACTGAATGAGTTTTTAAAGTATTGTCTGCATATGTTAATAAGAGTTGTTATGTGCTTTTCCTTAGTTTTGAGAACATAAGCGAATGGGCAGTATTGGTTGGAGTGCAACCACAGAGCAATGGCTCTGATACCTTCCTTAGCTCCCTTGCTTTGGCCAACATCAGTCTCAGCAATGTGGCTCACTCCTCTTCTGACATTGCGGTGCTTCAGCTAAAGTCTTCTGTGGAGCTCAGTGACTACGCTCAGTCTTTGTGCATTGATCTAACTGAGCAAAGGACCTTTCCAGTAGGGTCAACATGCTGGGTCACTGGATGGGGAAAGAGGCAGAATGGAGGTGAGGTTTTGTATGCAAAATGTGGAAGACTGTGTGTGAATTGAAAGACCCTAACACTAGCGCACTACGGTTATATAGAATTTTTAGGAAAAATCCCATGCATGATATTCACCAATTCTGCATGGAAATATTTGTTTTAATGTATTTTTGCTTAAACTGCTACAACAAAATTCTATGACTTGATGATAAAATTCCCTGACTTTCCATGTCTGGAATGGACATGATATTCTAGAAATTCCATGACCCGTGGGAACCCTGAACACTTGTTTTTGAAGTTTTTGACCTTGTAGAGAAAATAAAAATATATTTTTGTACACAATTTGAACAGTTCGTAAAATGTACATTTATACTTAAGCAAGAATTAGTTTAAAAAATCATTGAGCAACCAAGGGGAAAGCATGTAAGCATTTTGTTTTACAAGGAATTGCAGGAGTAGGTGATGGATCGAAGTTGAGAGACGTGCTTTATTTTCTTCAGGTAGTACATGGAATCACCATGCAGCGATCATAATTATGTACTGCTATGTGTTACATCTAGTTCAAACTATGTCACAATAACTATGTCACAATAGTTTTTTTGCATATTTGCATTAACCTTGCCTTTGAAAGATACAAAGATGTATTGCATATCGGGCAACAGAATCCTTTTCTTTTCATGGACCTATGTAGCTCTTTAGAGCAAATTCTCTGCCGAGTAGTGTGCATGCCAGTATGAAAGGATTTTTAGTGAATGTACTTAAATGTGTGTGTGTACACTGAGAGATGTTTTTAACATCTTGAGTAAACTTGATGTTCTATATTACAGCAGACATGGTACTGACGGATATGGAGGCCACTCTGGTGGAGTGTGGAAACGCTACCTCTGCAGGAACCATTTGCACTACATATTTAGATATACAGCAGGTGAGACAGTCAACACATAGCCCTAATACAAGCATCGCACTGTACTCAATCCACACACGATTGAAGAGAGAAACATTCCATTCATAGACTGTACTACACTTAATGCTGTCTGGCTTTTGTTTTAGCGTTTCACTATTCACCCTTTCACAAACCGATGCAGGGTGCAGATTTATTGCCCTCAGTCTTTTTTTTGTAATACTAGTTTGGTAATTGTTCTTTTTACAAGTGTAACTAGAAGTGCACTCAGAGACTGCAGACATCAGGGCCCTATACTATTGCCACATAACAGAGCCATATTTTCTGCATTCCGTATTTATTCCGTTCGGTCACTGACACTCTGACAGAGCTACCAACTCTTGCTTAAACACATCAAAACACTCCTGACTGTCCTCTAAAGTTTCACATTCATACCAATCATACCCTTCTTATGCTCTCTTTCCAGGGAGATGTTGGGGGCCCATTAGTGTGCCAGTCAGATCAGTCGTGGTTCCAGGTTGGAGTAATCATGGGGGTCCCGCAGAGGAACTTCATCCAAACTCAAAACATTCTCACCTTCTCCAAACCCACTATGTTCGAGGCCTTCCTGCGAGACACTGTCGGGGATCTACCATTGCCTTTCACTGCTGCTGCGACCACTGCTCTCCATACCATTGTCAACACCACAGTCTTTGATGACTATGAATTTGATATAGTAGGAAATGCATCTCCTGGCTCACTTTCACTCTCTTTTCTTCATTTCCTGATTTCAGCCATTCTCTCTTTAACTTTGTTTACAGGGTGAAGTGGAGATAAGAAAGCATAACTATGATCTTTGGCTTGATCTGTTTATGTTTATGGTTCTTAGCAGACGTTTTTTGTCCAAAGTGATTCATCAATAAACACTGCATTAACATTAAAATTGACCGTTTATGTGTAAAGTCATATGGACGAAATTAAATGTTAATAGATTAAATAGTAACTAGATGTACCGCATAGCGGTACAAAATATGACCGCCGCTCAGTCCTGTACATCCGTTCCGCGAAAATAAATCACACTTCAATTTGTCTCCATATTTTACTCCATCCCCCACTCTTGAAACTTTTGTGTATGCTTGTTTGGCATGCCTGAGTGTGTGTGTGCGGCTGCACAGAAAGTAGCCTACTGGTGCTGAAAAGGTGAATAGATTGTAGAATAGCCAAAGAAGATGTAGCATTGTTATAAAACCTTTAAAATCTCTAAACAATCACAAGTAGGGCAGTTCATCACAGTTCATCCATTGCAACTGGATTGATGAAAGGTCACTTACACCTGTAGGCTACATTGTATTTGGGAAAAGCAAAAGGTATCAGCATAATGTTTTTTTTTTTTTATGTATTTATAAACAAAAACATCTCTGTCAGTTCCATGTCGTTTTCAACAGCTATCAAAAACAAAGGTCATTTTGGATGGATGGATTTTTTTGTGAATGTTTCTTCTTCTACATAAGATTTTAGTCATCTTTAGTTCATGTAATACTTTATTGTCAATGCACCAATTAAGTAACAGTAGTCTGAAACGTTATTGTTAATGCACAAATTAAGTAACAGTAGCCTAGTCTGAAACGAAATGCTGTTTTATATCTAACCAGTGGTGCAAATAACTGACATGTCCAAATGGGCCTTGATGAAATGCGTCGCTAGACTGTTCATACACATTTTAACGGGCCAAAGTTGAAGAGCTTTTGTCCGTTATTGTTCGTGCAAATATAGGCTGATTCATGTTCCCTTGCATTGTTTAACTGAGGTCCATGGCTAGTCTGGCTTTCATCAGACCAAGCTCAATCTTTTAAGAAATCAAAAAATAAAGAGCGGGCAGATCAGGCTGGGTTCACCCGATATTGTTTAATTTTCCGATTGAGATATACACGCTCTGGCTATTCTAAATGCAAAAATGCATCAGGGAGTTATGACAAAACAGTAACTAACAAACTAGATCCTAATAGAAAGCTGTTAGCTTCCCTAAGCTACAGGTAGGATTATAAGGTAGGCCTATTTACAACATAAATTGTCAATAGGCTATGCTGGCGACACAAATAAAATCTCCTTTGGAAACCAATGGTTTACGCCTTACAGTATCAAGCCCGGACTTAAACTGTCATATCGTGGCTAAAAAGTTGTAATAACATTCATGCAGCTCCATGAGTCAAGGAAAGCCTTGAATGAAGTAGCCACTTCTAAATGGGACCCACTACACAGTAGCTTAAGGTGTTTTGCTAAAGCAGCCATAATGAAATGAAGGTGTCATTGTTTGGATACTTCACACACACGTGCTTTTTAATTTCACAGACTACAACTACCAAGCTGTAATCAAAGCACATCGATTCCCCTCTCACACCCTGCACGCACTTAAAACAAAATAAACAGGCGCCTCAGTCTCACATGTATAGGCAAAACTGTATCAGACCGTGTAACGTTGGTAAATCTTCCATTGCACAGAATGATTTTGTAGCACGTGCAATAAATGACAGTCGAAGATACAAACAGTGCTGCTATACATTTGCTTGGTATAACCGCATTTATAGTTTTCTACAAATGCAATCAATCAAATGCCTCCATCACTCAACCAACGCTAACGGTAACATTACCTAGGTCCTTATTGATATTACAAGATTAACGTACCTGCAGTAAAAACCAAGCATGTCCGATAAACATCCTCAGATTTATTTCGGCTTCAAGAAGAAATGGGAATTACACTTCATGTGAACATCGTCCTATCCTTATTAGATGTTCGCGGTAAATTACAGTCCTTGTAGGAAGCGCCCATTGTTTTTCCAACCCACTTTTAACTTCCAACAAAATTACTCACTGCAAAGATCGCCATCTAGTGGACAAACGACTACTTCGCCAATACTGAAAAATGCAGCCATGATGATGATGAATATTTATTTTGGCTTTCTTTTTTTAATCCTACTGAATTTGTAATTATGTATCGGCCGTTCTAATACCGATAGTATGTGGGTGCCTGTGTGTGTGCATGTGTATATGTGTGCACCGCCATTTACAGGCCAATGAGTGTACAGTCACTAAATGTACACATAACCTAATTTTATTAGACCCCCCCATGGATGAAATTCTACGAAACTGGGCATACCCCCAGAGAATGCCAGGTCAATCATACACATAAAATTTGGTGCAGTTCTGAACATCTTAACTGAAGATAGGGGCGATTAAAGCAGAATAATATTGCATTTTCATTTTTACCGGGGGGGGGGTGCAAATCACATGAGTGATTATGAGCCAGGTTGATGTGGGCCCTTGAGACCAACATACCATAAAAGATTCTTCATCCTCAGTGCCACGGTTCAGGTATTTATTTAGGAAAAACTGTTTTTTTTTTGCGGTTCAGGGGGCCCAGCGGGGGGGGGGACGAAATTAAATTTTTCCGTAAAAGTCTAGTGGGGCTACATACCCACCAAATTTCATGTACCCCGGTGGTTCGGTGTCCCGGGTATCAATGACCAAAAATTCAGGGAGTAGATGACGGGAAAAATTCTTGAATTGTGTGCATGTGTGCGTGTACAAATTTATGTTTATGTGTGTGGGTGTGTGTGTGTGTGTGTATGTGCGTGCTTGTGTGTTTGCCTGCGTATGTGTGTTTGTGCATGTGCATGCATGCGTACATATGTCTACTGTGTGAGTATGTGTCATACGTATGATTACTGTAAATGTATGTGTGTGCGTGTGTATCTGTTTATGCACATGTGTGCACATGGAATGGGCTTAACATGACCCCTGGAGGCAAACATACGGAAAAAATTGGTCATCCTAGGCCCTACAGTTCTCAAGATATTCACAGAGAACTGTGTCTGCCCTACCCTCCTTTCGGGGGGTCCAGTCCAGCGGGGGGGGGGGGGGGGGGGGGGGGGGGGGGGGGGCTACAGATCAAAACGAAGAATGACGGTTCCATGCTATCCATGTGGGGGTACATGCCCACCAAGTTTTGTGTACCCCGGTCTTTCAGTGTCCCGGGAATCCTTGTTGGTGTACGTCACTAAATGTACACATAAATTATTTTATTGTAAGGCCCCCCCCATGAACTTAAAAGTACACAAAACTTGGCATGCATTCGAGGGTGTCATAATGATCCTACACTTTTAATTTCGTGCAGTTTTGACCTTGTCAGCCAGAGATATTGTGATGAAAACACCTAATTTTTGCTTTTTTAATTTTTTAACTAGGTGGCTTATACATGAAATAAGTGGTAATGGGATGGGTTGACATGCCCCTTAAGACCAACATACATAAAAAAAAGGTGGACCTCCTAGGCCCTACGGTTCTCGAGATATTCACAGAAAACTGTCTCTGGCCACCTACACATAAATTATTTTATTGTAAGGCCCCCATGAACGAAAAAGTACACAAACCTTGGCATGCATTCGGAGGGTGTCATAATGATCCTACACTTCCATTTGCAGTTTTGACTATGTTAGGTCACAGATACCTTCAATTACAACACCTCATTTTACTTTTTTTTTGTGTTTAACTAGGTGGCTTATACATGAAATGAGTGGTTATGGAATGGGTTGACATGGCCCCTTGAGATCAACATAAAAAAAAGGTGGTCCTCCTAAACCTTACGGTTTTGAGATATTCACAGAAAACTGTGTCTGCCCTACCCTCCTTCGGGGTCCAGTCCTTGAGGGGGCTACAGATCAAACTAAAAAACGATGGTTCCATGCTATCCATATGGGGTTACATGCCCACCAAGTTTCTTTTTCCCCCGGTCTTTCAGTGTCCCGGGAATCATTGACGGAAATTTGGGCATGCGAAAAAGAAAAAAAAAAAAAAAAAAAAAAAAAAAAAAAAAAAAAAAAAAAAAAAAATTCTGACTAAACCTATATGACCGCGCTTAGGCTGCCGGGCGGTCATAATTATGGTACTATTACCTAAATTGCACTTATAGCCTATGGTATGACACTAATTGGTGTAAGACAGAGTGGAGAAAAGACAGCTAAGGTAGGAGGGGAAAAATTACCTTGCGCGACCGTTTCAGCTACCAGGATGTATTTAATTTATAGTTTACTAATGTTTAGAATCAGATACATTTTGGCACACACCATTTTAATAAAAATATGAGTGAGTCTTTGTTCACTAACTTTAGTGTAGATGTGATAGACTGTAATTAATATGCATAAAAAGGATTTTAAAAAACTATATGCTTAAAATGCAATTTTAAATAAGTCCAATGTAGTGATATAGCCATACATTGGTTGCTATATATTTTTTGTTATGTCATAGTAACATTTGCACATAACAAAGCACATGCATGTTTGTCTATTTTCTCACCAAGAAGGCCTATTGCAGGGGTGACGAACACCTTTCTTTACGTCCTCTTCTGCTTTTTTCTGATAAATCAAAATGTACTTCATTATTTAACAGTACTGGCAATAGTTGGGCTACCAGTGTTTTAATTAAAACATAATTTTACCTTCATGTGATTGATCTAGCCCCCAAAAAAACATTAAGCAGACACATTTGTTTCTTTAGCCAGGTATAATGCTACTGTTGCAATCTCCATGGCAATCAGGAAGACGTAGCCTAAAGCTAAGTGCAAACAGAAGGAGGAACACAGGCCATTCAATCAAATGTTTGTCTTTTTGTAGCATAATCCCTCTGGTGAAACTGTCAAGGTGTCTGTAACCAAAATAACACCATATAAAACTTGTTCTACATGTTGGTTTGATACTTGGTATGCCAGGCTTAACTGTTGCATGTTGCAAACCTGGAAATTTCCCAAGAGTTTCTCAAAGCCGCCGACCTTCACAAGGTCAAGGTAAAAGTAGGCTTTTTAAATATCAGTCCGATAAGCAGACATGTTTTCTTTTTGATCATTTTCTTTCTGAAAATGAAGGAAGCATTCAATGGTCACATTGGCATCTTATTAGAACACTTGAACATTGCTCATGCTAATGAGACATTCAGTGACAGGGAATTTGTGATGTGTCACAGATGTTCTTGCTACACTCACTCCTGAAAATGATCATTTGTAGCATCTGCAAAGTGTCCCGCTTTATATGAAAAAGAGAAGAGCCATTTACACTGTAACCTTTTGTCTCATTAGGCCTGTAAGTCACTGCTGCTCAGTGGTGTAGTATATGTGATATGCAGGACTATGCAGTATACCACTTAAAAAGCATCACCATCTCAGTATACCCACTTAAAATAGGCAAGGATACGTTTTAACATTTGGGGTTGATCACAGTTTACCCACTATAGCTGACTATACTACATCACAGTATATCCACTACAGCTAACTAGACTAAACTGCTGCTGCTGTTGTAGTGTGGGCATCTTTTTCGTTGTGCGGCTCTTTTGAGTGGCGTGAAATATTTTTTTGGCCTTTCATGCTGGACTGGTTACTCACCCCTGGCCTATTGTATTACACCTACCAACTGTCTTCCTCTCTTGTAAAGGTGTGAATGATCCCCATTTGACCACCTTAGTAGACGAAACTTGGTGGGCATGTAACCCCATATGGATAGCATGGAACCATCGTTTTTTGTTTTGATCTGTAGCCCCCCCTCTGGACTGCACCCCCCGAAAGGAGGGTAGGGCAGACACAGTTTTCTGTAAATATCTCGAGAACCGTAGGGTTTAGGAGGACCATTTTTTTTTTGTATGTTTGCCTCCAGGGGTCATGTTAACCCATTCCATTGGCACACATGTGCATAAACAGATACACACGCACACACATACATTCACAGCAATCATACGTATGACACATACTCACACAGTAGACATATGTACGCATGCATGCACATGCACAAACACACATACACAGGCAAACACACAAGCACGCACACACACACACACATAAACATAAACGTGTACACGCACACATGCACACAATTCAAGAATTTCTCAGAATTATGAACAGGCAAGATGGGGGTGGGGTTGTATAAAATGAATTTTACATGTGAAATCTATGAACTAATCATGTTTTGGTACTTGTTGTCTAGCAGATACCAGTGAGAATTGAGTGTGGATAATGCAATTTAGTGAGACAGTTAGAATCATATAGGCCTTTCAGCGTGATTTATTTTTGTGGAAAAAATGTGCTGGACTGGGCGGCGGTCATATTTTGTACCGCTATGCGGTACATCTAGTTAATGTTTAATCTTTTGGAATCGAAATGAGGAAACAATAGTAACCGGAATTGGTGAGCAGAATTGCAATCAAGACAATTTGAATGATACCCAACCTAATCCCTAATTGTACAGTTGTGGCCTATTTCCTCATCTCCTCATCTCTATCATTAAGTTAATGTCTTGTGTTCAGATGTGGCTATGGCATTTATTTGATTGCTGTGGATGTGTCTTTGAGTAACTGTAGGCCTACCTATGTATATGTTCAATAAAATGTGCTGTCCTGCAGAGAATGATCAATTGTTTTTTTGTTGTTTTTTCTTTTCCAGACATTTCTTTAAGAGCCATTCACACAGATTATGAAGGATGTCGATGTTATTTTTATTGCTGAACGAAGTAATCTATGTCATTGATACTGATATATTTTTTAAAAGCACACACACCCCAGATGGGACTCGAACCCACAATCCCTGGCTTAGGAGGCCAGTGCCTTATCCATTTGTACAGAATTATTTACAAATGACTCACAAATTACATAAAAGTTCTCTTTATGACGTAGTTCTGGTAACAACAACATCTTGCATGACTTTACTTCGTTGTATCGTAGCATAACAACTTGTGAACACTAAAATGTGATGGACTAATGAAAATTGAAATGGTCAAATTGCATTGGAAGTTCATTTTCACGTTATAGGCTACCACGCAGCTGCTAAATAGTGAAAAGTAGCCTAATCAGACAGTAAAAGAAAGCAAGTAATTCAAAATACAGGCTAGAGAACAGTTCACGTAATGCTAGAAGCCTTGACCTAGAGTCCTAGACAAACAAACTTCTACATATCGTTGCGTAAACTTTGGCTGTAGCTTTAATAACTTACCACGTTCTTTTTCAGGTGTCAATTGCATTGCATTGGCTCTATTCCCTCGTAAATAAGGCTAAAGCAAAGGAAACTAGTCGTAGGGTAGGCTAGACTAGATAGCCTGCTTATTTGCAAAAGAAAAAATAACAACGTTATACGTTTACTTTTATCACAAACGCTTACCTTACCACGGTACCACCAATGTGGCATCAACATGAGCAATGTAGGAGGCAGGTATAGTCAGCTACAGCAGTTCAGCGTCCTCTCAAGGAAGGAAGAAGAATTCCGCGAACTTTTTTTCCTATGCTGTGTCCGTCAGTGACACCGTCCACCACCACCTACCTTGCTTGGCCACAGCTAGAATCTACGTTTGAGGGGAATGCTACGCCAGGGGAATGGTGGCTATCGGTTGAAAGGCAGCCGACTCTAGCTATCATTGGATTATCATTGGCGTTAAGGGAACATTGAAGTACAAAATAATGAATTTATTACCATCAAATCCACATGGGAATGGGCTTTTGTACGCTGGATTTAACCAGGACCATGGTAAGATAATTGAAATAGCGAGCTAGTTAGCTATCGTTAGCTAGGCTAACCACAGTTCCAGCTGCTCTGGCTGAGTTATCTAATATGTTAGGTTTTGACATTAGCGTAAATATGTCATATTACAGTGAAAGACAGCATCACAAAACCATACTCTATTCTATTCTCTTTTTTTTTTTTATTGGGACACTTAGTCGTACAGAACAATGAACTAGTCCTAGTTGTGTTCTGAGGCTGTCAGCTAACGTTAGCTACGATTAGCTGAGCTAACTGGTTGTGCCTTATGAACAGACTTGCTAGCTGCAGATGTTAAAACAACATAGCGACATCCTAGCTAGGAATTTATAGCTACCCCGTACATACATAACTCAATAAATTAGCTTAGCTAACTTACCGTACGTTAACTGATAGTTACGTTTGCGAACCATGTTATCAACTGACATTGTTGTCATCAATTGTTAACGTTACCAAAGCTTCTGTTTTCTCTTTGCATAATGAGGTGGTTTAACGGGATATTGGAGTTCACCATCAGCGAATAGGTGTATGGTAAATTATGTTAGGGTATCATCAGTAGCGGCGATCTTCTTGTGATAATGGCTGGTCAATCTTAGAAAAATAACGGTAAGGTAGGCTAATGTTAACGGAACGTTTAATGATAGCAAATGTGAGAGCTTTCTTGCAGCCAACGCTAGTTAGCAACGCCCGGTTGTAGTTTGGTTGCGCACTTTTCTAGTAGACTGACCGTTCTGTGGATCAACTGCAAGAGGGTAAACGTTGATTGCCAGTAAATAATAACGTTAATGTGAGGTCAATGTTTTGTTTTGCAAAACAAGCCTTCCCAAAACCAGTCTCGATTGCTAACATCAACATAGCTAGTTAGAGTATCAGCATCGCTTCGTTGGCGAAATTGGTCAGTCAGCAGTCGTAGCTGGCAATCATTGCATGCAAGTTATTGCTCTCACACATTAGCACGCCTTAACCTTGATACACCTGTAACTTTGCACATACTTGCATCCCTTGACCACTATATATTAATAGAGTTAGAAACCAGACAAGCGATCAGTCCTTTTGGAAAGTCGCGTTACTTGAGATTAAGCTGATACATCATGGTCTAGCGTTGTGGTAACACTACGACCTCGCCGTTAATTTAAAAATCAGTTATATTTGCCATTGTTCTAAATCCGATCCATTATACGCTATCAGCCAAGTTGAACTGCTTTGTTACATTTTATAGCCAGCTATCTCGATGACGATGCAGGTACAAGTGGGCAAAGTTGAATCATTGTCAGTGACGTGATGCAAATGTGTTGTCAAAAGGCCCCAACTCCATGGAAGATGACCAATTTGCTGTCTTTGCAGGTTGCTTTGCATGTGGAATGGAAAATGGATTCAGAGTTTACAACGCAGACCCTCTCAAAGAAAAAGAAAAGCAAGGTATAATGCAATGAGCTAATCCTGTCAGACATAACCGCTTTTGTGTATGAAAGTGGGGTCTCAACAGAACAGTGCACCCAGCATCAATATGATCTTTATCCAGTAGGAAGTAAGAAACGCCTTGTATGGTAGCCTAGTGAAGTATATTGTAAGAGAGGGAAGTTAATTATTCCTTCCCCATGTCTTGAGCATGTGACTGAAAACCACATGACCGCAAGCACAGTTACAGTATTTCGCATGCAAAAAAAAAAAAACCTTTGAGCAAAGGTATGCCCCTGGCCTGTATTCTTCTTTTCTGTTGCTTTGATAAGTTGCCTTCACTGTGATGCCAATTTGGATAGTGGCTAATGAGATTAGTTCACTGTGCAGGTGCTTAGTCTTGCTTTAAAGCACACAGAAAGGGCATGGTCCCTGATCCAAGTCTTTTTTTTTTTAATTTGGTAGTGCTAACCAGCTTGTTGTCTTTGTACAAGTTGTGTGTGGGAGTGACACCTCATGTCTTTGTTGCTCTTGGCAGAATTCCTTGAAGGTGGTGTCGGACATGTGGAGATGCTTTTTCGTTGCAACTACCTTGCTCTAGTTGGAGGAGGAAAGAAGCCCAAGTACCCACCTAATAAAGGTAGGAAGACTGTGGCCTGTGAGGAATGGGCCATAGTCCATTCTCCAGTTTTGATGGTTGTGGTGGCAGCTGACAGATTGACATATTTGACATAATAGAAAATAACAATAACAACACAAGACAATGAATGGAGGCCACTGGATGAAATAAAGTCAATATTCTATTGTTTTCCTTTTGTGTGGTATTTTGGAATGAGTGGTCATTCTGTTATGATGCTCATACTGGTGATGTTTCGTAAGACCATTCTTTATGTTTTTACACTGTTTTCACTCTGTTTATGTGTTTCAGTCATGATCTGGGATGACCTGAAAAAGAAGACTGTAATTGAGATAGAATTCTCAACAGAAGTCAAAGCAGTTAAGCTCCGACGAGACAGGTACATCTTAGCGTTAATGACAGGCGTTAAAATGCTCCAGCCAGAGGGGCACAAGGGACATCTAAGGCTTCTGAGTGTTATCATTGTCACGCTGGCAGACACCTTCACCGTAGTCAATCCGTCTACAAAGCACAATGACTCATACTTCTGTCTTTCATAGAGGGTTATTGCACAAGCTCAGTTACAAGCTGATTCAGCAGGATCTGGGCTCCCACAATGCATCCACAAGACATCAGTATCTGTGTTGGTCTTTTATGTCTTGTTAATGTAAAGTCGATGCTAAAGTGCTTAGACCTCTTTATGGGACTTCAATGGGTTGCTGTCAGATTTGTGTTGAAATCAGTTGGCTCAAGAATGGGCCTCGTGGATGTTGTCATTAAGTTTATTGGCTTATTTGGCTGCCTTTGCATCAGTGTTATCTTGAGACAATCTGCAATGCATAGCATAGCCACATATATATTTGCCACTGAATTGGTGGCATTTATAACCACACAATGTAATGGAAGATCAAAAAAGAAAATACATATACAGATATATATAAATGGCTGTTCTGAGATTGTGCTGCTTTGTCATATGGCAACTATTTCCACTAATTATATGCAAAAACAGCCTACATCTTGAGCGTTAGATGGCATGAATACTGTTTAGGAGGCATTGAAATTGTTCTAGATGTGTTGTCTCCATTTTGAGATTGTGTGGCTCTCTTCCTCTACCTACAGGATTGTGGTGGTCCTCGACTCCATGATCAAAGTCTTCACGTTTACCCATAACCCGCACCAACTACATGTGTTTGAGACGTGCTACAACCCTAAAGGTCTGTCCCTCTAGTACGGAAACCATGTTAAGGATTTTCACAAGAAGAAACTATGGGCTCTATGCAAGCAATGATTGAAATGACATTTAGAGTTATCTTTCGTTAAACTATTCAGGTTTTGATTAAATCAACAATTTAGAATTTGGCTAATATTAGGGCTTGACCTGGTTGCCCTTGGCTACCAAATTGTTACACATTGCAACCAGATTTCTAATACACTTGCTTCTTTGCTGCTATCTATTATGACTCATCAGTGCCTGATGAATGTGTATAGCATTTGTTTTTACACCTTTGTTCGACATGTTTCTGTAGGTCTTTGCGTCCTGTGTCCAAACAGCAACAACTCCTTGTTGGCTTTTCCGGGCACTCACTCGGGCCATGTGCAGATAGTGGACCTGGCCAATACCGAGAAACCGCCCGTGGACATTCCCGCACACGAGGGAGCCCTCTGCTGCATCGCTCTCAACCTGCAAGGCACAAGGATAGCCACAGCCTCAGAAAAAGTTGGTTGTGATTAAAGCTTTGTCTGATACCATTTATAGCAGTTTTATTGACCGTTTTCATAAGTAATGTTTATATTTACATGTTGTTAAAATTCTTGTCTTCAGTTTATTTTTTGTACACAAATAGGAACCTTTGAGACATTATTATATAGAGGTTATTGCTGGTCTTAATTAGCATACAAATACATACAACCACATACACATTTTTGTAGCATTTGTAGTTTGTATCATAGTGGCCAAGGAGGTGGGCTAGCATGCAGCAGCCAAATAATTGTGGGTTCAATTCCTGGATGCCACAGTTGTGGCCTTGAGCAAGGCACCCTGAGTTGCCCTAGGGAGACTGGCCCTTGTAATAAGTGACATATGTCATATAAAGTCGCTATGGATAAATCTGTCTTACAACAGCAAACCATATCTTGCTGCTGCGTTTGCTCTGAATATTTCTGACTTTCTGGCTGGATGTCATTTCCTCCAAACAGGGGACCCTGATCAGAATATTCGACACCTCTGCTGGCCATCTCATCCAGGAGCTGAGACGGGGCTCACAGGCTGCAAACATCTACTGGTGACTTTCTGTTATTATGCGCATCATTTTCCCACATGTGCATGAGATTGCCCACTTTTTGTTTGTTTACCATTGTAATTATTCTGGAAATTTCTCCCTCTGTGGCGACAGCATCAACTTCAATCAGGATGCCTCGCTCATATGTGTGTCCAGCGACCACGGCACCGTCCACATATTTGCTGCTGAGGACCCCAAAAGGAACAAGCAGTCCAGGTATTTCTCAGATGAACTGAAACTTATCAAACTGAAAAAAATGCTTTGATATGCGTACTCTATCCTATCCCATTTTATTTGGCATATGAATTTTATTTAAAGAAAGTTATTCAGTCCTCTTTGTTTGGCTTCAGTTAAGACTATGCTGAGTGACCTTCGAATGAGTTGATGGTCAGATTCAAACTTAAGAGACCACTGCAAATTTGAATATGACAGTCAACTCATTCGACCATCAACTCATTCGAATGTCACTCAGCAGCCGTAGGATGACATCAGAAAAATGTGCAGTGGTCTCTTAATTTTTTCCAGAGCTGTATATGTCACAAGGGGGTTAAAGCCCATACTAAGACTGCTTTTTTTGTTTACCTCTATGCCTGCAGCCTGGCATCAGCCAGTTTCCTCCCCAAATATTTTAGCTCCAAGTGGAGCTTCTCCAAGTTCCAGGTCCCATCTGGATCGCCCTGTGTCTGTGCCTTTGGAACGGAGCCCAATGCTGTTATAGGTAAAGCACTGCTTGCCAACATCCCATACCCCTCTGCTCTGTAAACCATGAGTGTGTGTGTGTGTGTGTGTGAGAGAGAGAATCAGCGTTTTTCATGGACACCTACAGTAGACTTGGATTTCAGCTTAGGCAGTGGGGTGCTGCAAGGACAGCGTTGTTGACATTTTCGAGACAAAGTCCACTTCCCAAGTGCAATCACAGTGTGTGTGGAAATGACTAATATACAGGTAAAGGTCAGATATTCAGCAGGTTCTTTTGTCCAAAGTGAATTACAAGGGCAGATCTAAAATGGATGAATATGAATATGCCCGGCTGAATTTGAGTAGAGTTGGAATGCCTAGTATAACGGTAGGAAGTAGTATGTGGAAAATATTTCCTGGGTAAAAGATGTAAAAATGGTGTACGTGTTGACCAGCCCTGTTTTGTTCTACCCTCTCTCTTTCCTCCCTTTCAGCGATTTGTGCTGATGGCAGCTATTACAAATTCCTGTTCAACCAAAAAGGGGAGTGCGCCAGAGACGTCTACGCACAGTTTCTGGAAATGACAGATGAGAAGATTTGAGACCTGTAACTTGCATGGGAGGATCTGAATGAATGAAGGGTTTTTGAGCTTATGCTTGTGTTTACAGCATACCAGCTAAAATAATAACACGAAAACCATGAACAGGAGTGTTACTTGTTTCTCTCGATGAATAGCACCAATGCCAAGTGATGTGCTGTGCTTCTCACAGTTCAATGGAGACTGAGAGACCAAGAGACCTTTGCTGGACTAATGTTTAGTCCGCCTTGTGACAGGGACATACAAATGAAAGACTGGATACCTGAAGGCACTAAACAGTTTTGTTCTCGCTATACAAAGTGAGAATTGGGAAACTTTATTTTTTGGAGAGGACTATCGTTACTTTTTAAAATGTCTTCCATGAAACTTTTCTTTCAACCGTTTTTTTTTTTTTTTTTTAATCCTAGCCTTCACTCTGCTAGATAGTTTGAAATACATTGTCCATAAACATCACCTAACTCTAACCTGCCTGAGTGCCTCTGTATAGATTGAAGAGGTCCAGGTCTATGTGTGCATAATGCACACATATGTGTATGTAATACAGTATTTACAAACGTTTGTACAAACAAACATAGTAGTGTTAGACTCTGTTTCATCTGCTGTATAAAACACGCAAAATCAGGCATCAAAACATAACAGCTGAATCTAAAGCATTTATGAGATTCATCATTGGTGAAAAATATTTCTCATTATTGTTCCAGTGTATGTGCAATATTGTCCTTTACTTCGTTCTCACTCTCTGCTCACGCTTTTCTTTGTCAGCTGTGGACTGATGTGATGTGAATGAAGGTTCAAAAATCAGAGTCTTTGTGTCGCTGGCATTCATCCACTTTCAGATTTAAGTACGCAGGACCATGAGAGGCCATCACACTTCTGTGTGGTGTCAAGAGGAAGAGGAAGGTATGCGCTACTCAAGAATCTTTCTAGATTTACAGCATTGCTCATATATAAATCTGTATATATAACTGCCTAATTTGTAGCCTTACAGATGACAAATAATGGATTATTTAAGCAGGCATTTGTCCCTTTTAGATATTTTTCTCCCTTAATTAAAGAAACGCAAACCACGGATGTGAGCTATTTTACTCTCTTGTCACAAACTATCAGAAAGGCTGTCTCAACTTCATTGCATATTCTCAAATTGGACATATGAGCACAATATTTGGGCAATGTCCTATGCGTTGTCTACAAGCCACTGTTGCCTTTGTTTCAAACAGTTCAGATAAACTAACCAATGCACAGTTTATGATCCTCTTTTCTGAAAACATTCATCCAATTGTCCTACACTAAATAATCTTGTTAGTTGATAACAGCATTTTTGTTATGACCGCAATTGCTGGAAGACATAATGTGGACTTGTCAGGTAACAAACACAAAAAAGTGCAGTTTAGAACTTGAATTTGGACTTGCATCTATCAAATTTCCAGATGCCTGTATTATACATTAGAATTGCTTTTGAACCCAAGGAAATTAATATGAGGGGGTAAAAAGCTTTACTTTATATTTCTGACTTCTTCCATTTGTTACATTGATTTGTTTATCACTGAGTACAGGAAAATGTGTATGTGTTTGTTGATTTAATTGTTTCTTTAATTGTTTCCCTCCAAAATTACTTGCTGGTCAAACAGCTTTGTTCCATTTCTGAGTTCTTGCTGGAAGACAGCATACTGAATGCATTTCATGCTTTGATTGTAATTGTGATAACACTATAAGTACACAGTCAAATAAAAAAAGTCTGATATACTATCTGTGGGTAATTGTACAATAGTAAGCTACTGCACAAATTCCATATTATGTGACAACAAAACTTTTGAAGTTATGAGTTATTAAACTATCTCTGTATTTGACAGTATCTTGTACACGTTATTATGACTGCCGCACAGCGAAGCGGCGGTCATATAGGTTTAGTGAGATTTTTTTTTTTTTTTTTTTTTTCGATGCCCAAATTTCCGTCAATGATTCCGGGACACTGAAAGACCGGGTACACGAAACTTGGTGGACATGTAACCCCACATGGATAGCATGGAACCATCGTTTTTCGTTTTGATCTGTAGCCCCTCCGCTGAATTGGACCCCCCGAAAGGAGGGTAGGGCAGGGCAGACACAGTTTTCTGTGAATATCTCAAAACCGTAGGGTTTAGGAGGACCATTTTTTTTTGTATGTTGATCTCAAGGGGCCATGTCAACCCATTCCATAACCACTCATTTCATGTATAGCCACCTAGTTAAACAAAAAAAAAGTAAAAATGAGGTGGTGTAATTGAAGGTATCTGTGACCTAACATAGTCAAAACCGCACAAAAAATTGGAAGTGTAGGATCATTATGACACCCTATGTATGCACGCCAAGTTTTGTGGAATTCTGTTCATGGGGGCCACACAATAAATTAATTTATGTTACTATACACCAACTGGCCTGTAGGTGGCCGGAGACAGTTTTCTGTGAATATCTCGAGAACCGTGGGGCCTAGGAGGTCCACCTTTTTTTTTGTATGTTGGTCTTAAGGGGCATGTCAACCCATCCCATTACCACTTATTTCATGTATAGCCACCTAGTTAAAAAATTAAAAAGCAAAAAATGAGGTGTTTTCATCTCAATATCTCTGGCTGACAAGGTCAAAACTGCACGAAATTAAAAGAGTAGGATCATTATGACACCCTCTGAATGCATGCCAAGTTTTGTGTACTTTCGTTCATGGGGGCCTTACAATAAAATAATTTATGTGTACATTTAGTGACGTACACCAACAAGGATTCGGGACACTGAAAGACCGGGTACACAAAACTTGGTGAGCATGTACCCCCACATGGATAGCATGGAACCGTCATTTTTTTTTTTTATCTGCAGCCCCCGCTGGACTGGACCCCCGAAGGAGGGTAGGGCAGACACAGTTCTCTGTGAATCTTTTTTATGGTATGTTGGTCTCAAGGGCCCACATCAACCTGGCTCATAATCACTCATTTGTGATTTGCCCCCGGTAAAAAAAATGAAAATCAGTAGGATTAAAAGAAAGCCAAAATAAATATTCATCATCATCATCATGGCTGCATTTTCAGTATTGGCGAGAAGTAGTCGTTTGTCCACTAGATGGCGCATCGTTGCAGTGAGACGTAATTTTGTTGGAAGTTAAAAGTGGGTTGGAAAAACAATGGACGCTTCATACAAGGACTGTAATTTACGAGTTTTAACATCTAATAAGGATAGGGACGATGTTCACATGAAGTGTAATTCCCATTTCTTCTTGAAGCCGAAATAAATCTAAGGATGTTTCCGGACATGCTTGGTTTTTACTGCAGGAACGCGTTAATCTTGTAATATCAATAAGGACCTAGGTAATGTTACCTTTAGCATTGGTTGAGTGATGGAGGCATTTGATTGATTGCATTTGTAGAAAACTATAAATGCGGTTATACCAAGCAAATTGATAGCAGCACTGTTTGTATCTTTCGACTGTCATTTATTGCACGTGCTACAAAATCATTCTGTGCAATGGAAGATTTACCAACGTTACACCGGTCTGATACAGTTTTGCCTATACATGCGTGAGACTGAGACGCCTGTTTATTTTGTTTTAAGTGCGTGCAGGGTGTGAGAGGGGAATCGATGTGCTTTGATTACAGCTTGGTAGTTGTAGTCTGTGAAATTAAAAAAGCACGGTGTGTGAAGTATCCAAACAATGACACCTTCATTTCATTATGGCTGCTTTAGCAAAACACCTTAAGCTACTGTGTAGTGGGTCCCATTTAGAAGTGGCTACTTCATTCAAGGCTTTCCTTGACTCATGGAGCTGCGTGAAGGTTATTACAACTTTTCGCCCCACGATATGACAGTTTAAGTCCGCTTGATACTGTAAGGCGAAGCCATTGGTTTCCAAAGGAGATTTTATTTGTGTCGCTAGCATAGCCTATTGACAATTTATGTTGTCAATAGGCCTACCTTATAATCCTACCTGTAGCTTAGGGAAGCTAACAACTTTCTATTAGGATCTAGTTTGTTAGTTACCGTTTTGTCATAACTCCCTGATGCATTTTTGCATTTAGAATAGCCAGAGCGTGTATATCTCAATCGGAAAATTAAACAATATCGGGTGCCTATGGACTAGGCTGGGTGAACCCAGCCTGATCTGCCCGCTATTTATTTTTTGATTTCTTAAAAGATTGAGCTTGGTCTGATGAAAGCCAGACTAGCCATGGACCTCAGTTAAACAATGCAAGGGAACATGAATCAGCCTATATTTGCACTAACAATAACGGACAAAAGCTTTTCAACTTTTGGCCCGTTAAAATGTGTATGAACAGTCTAGCGACGATTTCATCAAGGCCCATTTGGACATGTCAGTTATTTGCACCACTGGTTAGATGTAAAACAGCATTTCGTTTCAGACTAGGCTACTGTTACTTAATTTGTGCATTAACAATAACGTTTCAGACTACTGTTACTTAATTTGTGCATTGACAATAAAGTATTACATGAACTAAAGATGACTAAAATCTTATGTAGAAGAAGAAACATTCACAAAAAATCCATCCATCCAAAAATGACCTTTGTTTTTGATAGCTGTTGAAAACGGCATGGAACTGACAGAGATGTTTTTGTTTATAAATACATAAAAAATACAATGTAGCCTACAGGTGTAAGTGACCTTTCATCAATCCAGTTGCAATGGATGAACTGTGATGAACTGCCCTACTTGTGATTGTTTAGAGATTTTAAAGGTTTTATAACAATTCTACATCTTCTTTGGCTATTCTACAATCTATTCACCTTTTCAGCACCAGTAGGGTACTTTCTGTGCAGCCGCACACACACACTCAGGCATGCCAAACAAGCATACACAAAAGTTTCAAGAGTGGGGGATGGAGTAAAATATGGAGACAAATTGAAGTGTGATTTATTTTCGCGGAACGGATGTACAGGACTGAGCGGCGGTCATATTTTGTACCGCTATGCGGTACATCTAGTTGTGGCTTAATTTAGGTATCTGTGCCATTCCATCTAGTTGTCATTTCAAACGTGGACCCATAGGAGGCTATGTTGAAAGCTCAAAATACAGTTAATGGTATTTTGTAACTTAATGATTAAACTGACGCTGATCCCTAATATGCCATCGAAAATGTATGAGTCATGTACAAAACATTTATCTTGCTTCATGTAGGCCTACAAGGAGATACTTGCGCGGAATATAGCTGATTTTAGCCGTGTGGTGTTCTGCCTTCAGAGGCAAAGAGGGAGGATTTCGACGGGGTTTATCAGGCTTATCGTGTTTTGACCTCCACGCTGCTGTCTGCAATCTTCGCTACTACATCCGTGATGCTCACGGACGCGCCGGCATGAAGTCGGTTTTCAAACGAACGTAGGCTACGCTGCAGAAACGTGAATGTCTGAAATCTCAAATTGAGTTTCGCGAGGATAATGCGGATTATCCCTGTACATATTTAGCCAGTTAACATATCTAAAAAATAGAAGGGCAATCAATTACAATGTGATGGATGGCTCTCCCCTCGTAATGCAACCCCAAAATACATTAGCTCGTTATTTCCTTCTATTTGTCCCAGTGTTTAGAATCATAGACCTGTTCAACACAATCCCGAATAATGTAATATGGTACAGATATTGATTAAATGCGTGACAAATGCTGCCCCATGTGAGTTTTCTTTCCGTATTTTGTAGAATACACGGATCTGCGTGTCACGCTGCAACTCAACCAACCTCAGCTCTCTGTGTGTCTTTATTTGAGGCTCCCATTGGTAGCTACGATTTCCTTACTTTGCGAAACCGCCAGCACATTGGTTGCGCACGCGATCAGTTATAAACAACCCACCCCTTTTGTTTGTTTAGGAGGTTCTGTTGTACCCTCTTTCTCTCTGTCGCGGCGGTGTGTTGGAGCCGCTGTTCCTGGGCTGGCACGTTCCACGTTATATATTTTGTATCAAGACATAACGTTGGAGACCGTCTACGAAGTATTTAATTGGAAACAGTTTATCTAAAACATTTAGCTATTTTCAGCTCCAGATTCCCAACGATTTATAAATAAAACACCATAAAATGGCGGTGGTGAGCGGGATGTCAGGGTCGGCAGTCGCCCGGCTTGAGGGCCGAGAATTCGAGTATCTTATGAAGAAGCGCTCGGTAACCATCGGTCGAAATTCTTCTCACGGGTCTGTGGATGTCAGCATGGGTCACTCAAGTTTTATTTCACGAAGACACCTTGAAATATTTACTGCGGGCGAAGATGGCGCGGGCAGCGGCGACTTCTATCTTCGATGTCTCGGCAAAAATGGGGTGTTTGTGGATGGGGTGTTCCAAAGGCGAGGGGCTCCTCCTCTGCAGCTTCCACGAATGTAAGATGAACATCTAAACAAATGTCAGATATCCAATGTAAATGGCAAACTAACGTTTTTCTTATTTATTGTTGGTCTCCCGTGTTATTGTTTTGTTTCCCCATGTAGCACGTGCTCTGCGCAATCTTTGGATACCGGTTTCATGTCGCTAGCTAAGCCGATGCGCGAAGTTAGCATGATTTGCTGAGCTAACAGACCCATGCGTCACTGACGCTAACTCTCTGTTTGATAATATCATCCATGCGTTTAATATGATCACTGTCACAATTACATCATTGCACAATCATTCATTGTTAATTTATGTGGCAAAGGGGCTTTCCGTGTTTCAGTTACTTAAAACACCAGGCCCCCCGATGTATGTCAGTATGCGCTAGCTATCATTAACTAGCAAATGTCCATAAGGTCAATATGATTGGTGAACGTTAGCTTACTGTTTACATTCGAGATGGGACCACGACTCTTTTTTTTTATTATTATTATTATTATTATTATTATTATTATTATTATATATTTATATATTTGATGTTAGCCAAACGGTCAAGTACGCCGGTCTTGCGTTGTCCAGAAGCACCTTGTTGATTTACTGGGGTTGTTTATGGCTCGGCCCGACCCATTGTTTGTTTCCCCATTGACGGAACCAAGACTTGTTTTGGCGCACACACTAAGCGCAGACTGCTGAGACCGGACTGGGTTCGTATAAACTTGAGCAATGTTAGATCAACTTGGCTGTAAACTGAAAGCTCATGGTTAGTTTCATTTTGCCAACACCGTTCCTGTTTCCTGTCTCCTGTCTAGCACAGTTTCTCACCCATGTAAACAAAACCCAGATAGGTCAAAGCCCCAACCTAGAGTCTAGGCTCCTATGCCGTACAAAGTCATATTTATTGTGCATGGTGTTAAGTACTCTGTTACTGCGCTTAACCCATTTTAGCTAAGGGGGAAAACACTGCAGCCAGTGCTCTGTAGTTTCAATTATGAATTTGGAAACCAGTCTGATGTTATTGTCTTGCACAAAACTGAGCTATGCAGTTGTTTTTTGAACGAGAGCCTTCTAAGGTGGGACTTCACTTGACCCTTGCTTTCAGTTGCCAGTGAAGATGCTTGTTATCCTCACAGCAGCTATAATATCTCACTCTCTGTCTCTCCATCTCTACTTTGAAGGTGCACTTTCCGTTTCCCCAGCACAAACATCAAGATCACTTTCACAGTTTTGGCAACTGACAAGAAGGAACGAAGGAACGCCCCCGAGTCCCCAGTGAAAGCGGTTCAGCCTCAGATATCCCCGCTGACCATTAACATTCCGGACAACATCACTCACCTGATGAGTCCCCTCCCTTCCCCCACCAGCACCATCAGGTAACCCTTCATACTCACATCATGACATCAGCACACACTTGCCAGCAGTTTCTTATGATTAGTTAACCAGTAGCAGATATGCAGTATACGCTGCAGAGCAGAAAAAATATCAACACGCATAGTTATTTGACTTGAAAAATGTGTTAATTCAGTCATTTGGCACAAACGTGACTTGGCTGAAGCTTTTGTCGTTGTCGTCGTGTTTTCATGCAAGAAATCAATAGTTTGAGTGGTTCTTTACCTGAGATGAATTCGGTGAAAAGCTCATGATTGTCCTTGCTGCAGTGCTGCCAACTCCTGTCCGTCCAGCCCCAGAGGGGCGGGGTTGTCCAGCTACAGGATGGGACGCGGACTCACTGCCGAATTCATCGGGGACAACTCTCAGTCAGAGAATGACAAAGACGCCTCAGGAGGGGACAGTCCAAAGGCAAGTGCCTACTTGTTGTTTGACCTGTGTGTTTGATACTAAATCAATAAACCATATCTGGTTTTAGGGATCCAACAATTAATACATTTTAAGGAATAACGCCTCAAAATCTTCTGATTGCAGCTTCTAAAACTTTAACTCCTCTGTGACTGTAAACTAAATAGCTAGGCGTGTGGACAATATAAAGTATTTGAGGGCATAATCTTGGGCTTTGAGAAGCAATGATTGAATGACACATTTTTCACCTTTTTCTGACCATTTTATCGATCAAACAATTAATCGTTTAATTGAGAAGGTAATCCACAACTCCGTTATGAAAATCAGTAGTTGCCTCCCTATCTGGGTTCCTGGATTGACCCTGTCCATTTGGGCTAAACAAAATTATTCTGAAATGGAAGTAGGAGCAAGATGATTTGAAGTTGGTACCCAATGTACATTTGTATTTGTCCATTAATAAGCTATTGTGTGTTTATTTCACAGGATGACTCTAAACCCCCTTACTCGTATGCACAGTTGATTGTCCAAGCGATCACAATGGCACCAGACAAGCAACTCACATTGAATGGCATCTATACGCACATCACTAAAAACTACCCGTATTATAGGACTGCAGATAAAGGCTGGCAGGTGAGATGTGAAGGGGGCATGGTGATTGGTTGGGTGGCAGAATGTGTTTTGTAATTGTTCTAATATTTTTTGTCAGAATGATGCATGCTGATTGGTTGGGTGGCAGAATGTGTGTGCGTGTGTGTGTGTGAGACTTTTAAAGACATGACTATTTGTGCAGCCACAGGGATAATCAGTGCAATCCTATATTTATTTAATGTGTCAATGGGGGCCCTAACAGAGATGTAAGGGTGTCTCTAAGTCATGACAATTGCAAAATAGACCACAAAAAAGAGCTCTGGGATGTTTTGCCAAAAGGCATTAGTCAGAACTGAAATAGGCAGCCGTTGCTTTTTCTATCAGCAAAAAAAAATAAGTACAAAATAATCCTACTTGTTTGTCTTTCTTAACAATGTTCCCTTGGCCGTATTTACCACTAACCTTCATTTCCTGTTGCAGAACTCAATCCGTCACAATCTGTCACTGAACCGCTACTTTATTAAAGTGCCCAGATCCCAGGAGGAACCAGGCAAAGGGTCTTTCTGGAGAATAGACCCCTCATCGGAGGGCAAGCTCATAGAGCAGGCCTTCAGGAAGCGAAGGCCTCGGGTGCCGTGCTTCAGGACTCCGCTAGGTCCCCTTTCTTCCAGGTAACTTGACCAATGCATGTGGCTGTTTAGAAGAGTCATCAAACATTTAAGAATGGGCAATTCCACGCAAAACTGTAACGTCCATAACGCCAACTACCATGGCATTGTGTTGCCGTTATGGATGTGACAGTTTTGCACATAATTGCCCCATTTTTTTTTTAAGTTATTCCCAAATTCCTGTATGTTTGCTATGATCTGTTTATCTTTAGTCTACATTGAATGTATCAGTAGTGTATCAGTATTAAATGTCTAGACATATTTTTGAGGCTGGTACTCTGCCTCACTTGCCTGAAGGCTTTGTTTAAAATTAGCTCCCTGTTAAAGATGTTTATCTCTCAGTGTTGGAGTGTTGGTGCAGACAAACATAACAAAGACCAAACCTAAAACAAAACAATTGTTCCATTTGTAATGCTTACAACAGTTCCCATGTCTGGTTTGCCTCAGGAGACCAAAACAGAATTTGTGCAAATCGAATGTGCTAGAGTTTCGCAATGGCACTTGAAAGTGTTAAGTGATCTTTTATTCTGCATTGGTATTAACTGTTGCCTAAGAATTATTTTAGCAATGTAAAAACAAACGGCAAAAGACTTCCAATCTCACCAGTTTTAGCAGCACTATGTGCATCCTGAATATGGCTTAAATGTGTCATCCAGGTGCTTTTTCAAGACCTGTCAGCTTAATTAACAAGTAACAAGCTAATCACTCACTAATTGCTTCTCCTGTTTGTCTCTCAGGAGTGCGCCCGCTTCTCCGAACCATGCAGGGGGGCTCTCCGCCCACTCCAGCGGGGTGCAGACCCCCGAGAGCTTATCGCGAGAAGGCTCTCCCATTCCCATGGAGCCTGAGCCCACCCCTGCCCCCACTCCAGCCGCCGCCTCTACCGCTCCTGTCCAGCCCAAGCTTGCAGTCATTCAAGAGGCACGCTTCACCCAGAATGCCCCTGGTGAGAACCACTTCCCACACCAACATAGACCTCTAAAGTTTGCCTACAAAACTCCTTATATGGGCAAAATGCCAGTTTTTGGGGTCCTTTTGTAGGTGAACTTCAGAGGTCTAATGACACAGCCTTATGTATTTTGAGCATATTTTTAGATATAGCGATATGTGTGTGGTGACACTATATACTTAAGTAGACCTTCTGAAGTGGAGCATAATTTCTAGGGCAGTCATTGTTGTTGGCCTTTCACTAGCAGTGGAAGGAAGTGGCTGTCTCACTGTAATCTAAAGCAGGTTCAGTATGACGTTCAGATAGCTAAAGCCTATCTTCATGATGCTAGCGCTTTGTCACTTCCAGCTTCATCTACACTCTTTTTGAAAAAGGTGGGGATTCTTGTCTGGGTTGTCACAGTCGGTTTCTATATTAAGCTGCTCCAGATTCATAGTGATTTTAAATATAGCGTTTCCTCGTTTCCATAACCACAATAAAATATCTGAAAACAAAGGAGGAACTCGGGGACATAATATCTTAGCTGTCCCATTATCATTTAAAGCTCGTCTGATGCGTTTGTGCTAGAGATTATACTTAATCATTCCTTGCTTTTTAGACTCATGTCTAAATGTCTGCCCAGCTCAAAAAGGAAAAATGATCTTGACATGAATTATAATGGCCTTTCTTCATGCTGTCTTAACCACAGTCTTGAGCGATGCAGCACACTTGAATTGCACAGAACTGATAAGTGAAAAATGTTTGCAACTTATTGGAAGCCACCGGTAATATGAAAGCCGGCCAGTAAAAACAAACCTAACTGAGGGTTGTGATCATGAAGGCAAAGAGTATATGATGAAGGCCTGACCTTGCTATGAAGCAGGGTCAAAGATGTCCCATTTCTTTATCAGTTAGACTGTACAAATCAATGAAACAATAACTTTGGTTTATTGCAAAGCAGTTCCGTTCTTGCTTGATTAGTTTGAGTTGAAAGTGGTTGTTAGCGTAAGGCTCATCCAGGTCAGTAGAATAGACGTGCACAGTAAAAAAAATTCCCATCACTCAGCACACCAGCCAAATTAATAATTCAAACACGTACAGACGTAAGTGCATTTGACTGTCGCTGAAGTATTCATAAAGGCTAACAAACAAGGACGACAAGCGGACAACAGCAAATGGACAAACCGAAGTAGACCACCGGGGAACGGCCTGTGTAGAGCTGGGTCTGTGGTTATTGCTTGATTGGACTGGATTTCTGGAGTTGGAGTTGAAAAACTGTACTGATTAGATTTGCCTATTTCATGAACTGCCAATTTTATATAAAACAATTTTGATCTGAGAAGAGGGCTGAACATGTCAGTTGGATGAAGGTTGAAAAGAATGGCTATAAAATGACAAATCGATATAAAATGCTGCACGTGTTATATGCTGACATGTCAATCAGCACAGCCTCTATTATTGTTTATATTTTTATCAAAATAATACCCTTGGTACCTGATTGCTATTAGCATGGATTATCGTAACACTACTTCAGATAGTATTACTTGTAGATTACTTGGACAGATCGTTACTTTGAATCAAAAGCTTTTGTTTAGAATCTTTAAATTGTTAATGTGTTTTTTTTTTTTTTTGTACAAAGAACCTTGGATCCTTCACAGCTGAAATTACGACGGAGTATTAGGGCCACACATGAAGGAAAATATTTTTGCCATGTCAACATTAAACTTAATAATAAAGTTGAAATGTAATATCGACTTTAATCTCGACGTATCGACATTAAACTCAACATTTTGAGAATAAAGTTAGTTTGGAGAGAGAATGACCGCTCGGGACGATTGAAAGGGAGGACGAATGAAACAATGCAACAAGTGCAACAATGATTCAGAGTGTTTGAGTGCAACAATGATTAGACATAGGCCTATATCATGTGGACAAAACATAGAACATATTAACCTACGTTGCTCAGCCAAATACTTTGCTGTTAGGTTCTTATCACAGAGTTACAGGCAATAAATGCGATGGTCAAAAGTAGCCTAAACGTCATAGCGGTTTATTTATTTATTGTAGGCCTATTATTAAAGTAGATATGATATTTCAACTTTATTCTCGAAATGTCGAGTTTAATCTCGCCATGGCAAAAATATTTTTTTTTCTTCATGTGTGGCCCTAATACTCCGTCGTATGAAATATCTCCGTACATGGTTAAAATAGAGGGTTTTTTTTTTTTTTTTTTTTTTCTATTTAAGCGACTTTGCACACACACACACACACACACAGGTCCTTTATATCTCTGTCCGCCATCTTTCCTCCAGGGTCTCCCATGGCCGGCCAGCCAGTCCTAATCACCGTTCAGCGGCAACTCCCCCAGACCATTAAGCCGGTGACCTACGCCATGGCCTCGCCCGTCTCCACCCCCTCCTCCTCATCATCCTCCTCGCCCCAGCCCACCGTGGTGCAGACGTTACACGTGGTTCACCAGCTCCCGGCTGTGGCAGTCACCACGGTGGCCAGCCTCACCGCCGGCGCTACCTACACGGCCAACGCCGCCTACACTGCCAACGCCCAGTCGGGGCAGCAGAACGGTGGTGACCACTCGGAGGTCAAAGGTGAAGGATTACAGCTTTTTCTAGTCTGTCTCCCTCTCCCACCCCCACTCCCACATGCACTCCGACACTTAATCACTCTGTCTCTCTCTGTTTGTGTGTGTGTTCCTGTGTGTGGTGTTTTTATGTGGTTGCTTTTATGTGTTCCATTGTTCACAAAATGGTCAGTAAAACTTGTTTTTTTAGGAGAGTGGTTGTATGATGGGTTGATCATACGTGGCTGTGCAGTGCATCTGCTAGTAGCATTTCATTAAACGTGTTTTTTTTGTTTTTTTTTTCTTCCTCCATTTTTGTATTTGCAGTGAAAGTAGAAGCGATGCCTGCCATCTCAAACGCCTCTATAGGTGGGGCCAGTCGCTTCATTCAGACCTCCCAGGGCACACCCCTCCAGACTGTTACCTTGGTGCAGCAGGCTCCATTGGGTCAGCACCAACTGCCAATCAAAACCATCACACAGAACGGCACGCACGTAGTGCCCATCAGCGCTGCCATCTCAACTGCAGGAAACACGGGTCAGTGCTAAACCATGCTTATGAACTCTGTCTTTACAGTCAAACTTGAAAAGTCATGAAATATCTTCAAATGTATGCTTCAAATATTTAATATTGGCTTGTGGTAATATCTTCAAATGTATGCATCAAATATTTAATATTGGCTTGTGGTTTAAGCTTTAACGTTGAATCCTTTTAAGCCATGAAGTTTTGCATGTGCTGCTTGAACAGCGGTTGTAATGGCTAGTATGAGCTAGTTGGGGCAGCCGTGGCCTACTGGTTAGCGCTTCGGACTTCGAACCCCAACCAGTAGGCCATGGCTGAAGTACCTTTGAGCAAGGCACCTAACCCCTCACTGCTCCCCGAGCGCCGCTGTTGTTGCAGGCAGCTCACTGCACCGGGATTAGTGTGTGCTTCACTTCACTGTGTGCTCACTGTATGATGAGTGTGTTTCACTAATTCACAGATTGGGATAAATGCAGAGACCAAATTTCCCTCACGGGATCAAAAGAGTATATATACTTATACATACTTATACTTAGTATTTTCCTCAACTCAGTTCTGTCACCCCAGTCTGGCGGAGGCTAATATTTGATGGCTGTTGTGCATGCAAATCACTTTGCCTGTGATGGTAATATGCTCTGTTTTGGGATTAGATAATATGCAGATTAATGGTTTATGAGACTGAAGGACACCAAAAAATGCGGAGGTGTATCCCTCAACACTGCATGGTAATATGCCAGTATGTTGGAATGGCGCAAAGCACTGCTCCGTTGCATGAAGGGGAAATAGTTTCCCTGTGCAATGGAATGAAAAATGATCATGAGGTCTGGAGATCTGAGATATCATTGATGCATGTGAACTGCACATGCATACATACACTGAGTAGATTATATGAGGGTGAGCTGTGTATATGTACGGGTTTTCCACTACTTCAAACTGGACAGTCATTCCATGAGGCCACATGTAAAAGTGTTTGTCCCGTGAGCATGGTCTCAGCAATGTTTCTGTTTGATAGGAATGTTATAGAAGGCCAGCACTTAAGGGCTTATGAAGCCAGAAATGTGTTGCGGAGTTTGCTTGTTTATATAGTACAGTTTACCAGCAGGCTTGTGAGGACCATGCCGTCAACAACTGGCTGTGGTGTTGACTTTAATTATGCCATATAGAGGCACAATGCACTTCACCTCTTAGTTGTAGAATTCTTTTTGAATATCAAACTAAACCTAATTCATAACTAAAATAACTACTCAAACCAGCATAACTATCTGATGTTCTCCAATCTCCATGGAGACCGTTGTGTTTACAAAGTAACTGAGTTTGGTGGCCTCTCTTTTTTTTTTTTCTCTCAGCAGTGGCAAGTCCCCTCCACTTACTGGCAACCCACGCCTCGGCGTCGGCCTCCCTGCCAACCAAGCGCCAAAACGGAGAGCCGTCAGATCAGTCGGAGCCCAAGAAGCTCAAAACTGAGGACGAGACGGAAGGTGGAGGAGTCTTCGCCGTGACTACAGACAGAGACAAGCAGGCGGTCAACGAATAGGGCTTCTCCTTCCATTCTCATCCTGTTACCCGCGAGTCTCTCATTTCTTGTTTTCTCTTCCCCATTTTTTTTTTTGGCCATAATCATTTTCCATCATTACTTATTTCACCGATTTCAATGGTGCCAAAAAAAGGAAACCACATGTTTTAAGAACAGATGGATTGGGAAAGTGTCATCTCTGAGTTCGTAGGCGAAGTGGAAAGACAATGCGTTTGGTGCAAAAATGACCAGGAAGGCCGAGGAACGCAAACAAAAGGAAGGATAACTTCAAGTGTACAGTGAGCAAAGCACATGAAGCCTTTACACATAACCAGAAATAAAACTGTATTTGAACCCCAAGGCCTACCTAAACTTCATAGAACAACCACCCAGGTCTTCAGGAGGTTCTAGAACCTTCCACCTCCACTACCTCTTTGTGGACTGGAAATAAAAAGGCAAAGGGATGATGGTTGGACCTTTCCAAATTTGAATGACTTATCAGAAAGCATGACACAATCAAAACACTTTAGAAGTGAGAATATGTCTCTAAAGTCGTCATCCAATGCTATTTTGTATGCAGATATTCACAGTGGCTTACAGCCAGTTTTGTTTTGAAGTGGGGACTGCAACTTCTTTACCTGATCCATGGACACAACCATACTGCTGCTATTTATGAAGTCCTTTAGAAAAGAAGTTGCAGTGGATGAAGGAGCAAGTCTTCAAAGCGTCATGACCATGTTGTTTGTTGACAAACAAACAAGCAAGCAAAAGTTCTCATGTTGTGTAACAGATTGGAATATCTTCTATTCTATTTAGTAGCATAAAAACACCTAACCTTGGAACCGCCAAGGTGTTCCAAATTAAGTTCCACAATAGGAGAATGTGTGGAACTATTGTCCTGTACCATGGCAGCTAGCCTTTATGTAAAACCTACCTAATGCAGTCCTAACTAGATATGCAGTATTTTGTGGTACATGTGTATCATAGTCTTATTTGTGTGTGTTTTTCCATTTACCAAGGCACCCAAAAGCAACTGGGACAACACCAGAATGGGATCTTCTCACATTCACAAGCATTCAAGTTTTAGGGTTTAAAAAAAAAAAAAAAGAAAAAAAAAACAGACTCTAACTTTATCAGAATGAATGTAGTTTCTCTGTAAAAGAAAAAAAACAAAACACTATTGATACAGTGGATTTGTGTTTATTTTTCTGTTGAGTCCAAATTATGTTTTTTTTTTTGTTACATCTAAAGTTTTTTTTTTTTTTTTTTTTTTTTCATATTTTAACAAATAACCTATAAGATAAGAGATATATTTCCATTCGTATTTGAACAAAACACTTCATCTGAGCTTGCATGTTTAATGAGTAGAGAAACCTATACAGGACCTGAGCAGAACCCCCTAAGGAACTGTGAAGAAACTTAAAAAAAGGAAATATTTTCCTGCGTGATTTCCAACCAGAGCTGCACTTACCTTGTCCCTATATCTCTGACATCCTCTTTTCCCTCTCCTTTTAATTCTTTTTTTATGTTTTCCCTGTCTGCGGTGTTTGTACTTTGTGTTGAAGTTGGCAATGTCTTTGCCCAATTTTTTTTTTTTTTTTTTTTTTTTTTATAAAAGTCTGCTCAGATTGGACAAAAAAAAGTTTATTCAAATGGTATATGTTCCTTAAGGAGAAAAATAAGTGATAGATGTTTGTTCTGCTTCAGTGGGTAAATGCCTTTTATATATTAAATTAAAAAATAACTAATGTATGTATCTGTCCTTGTGTGCATCCATTCAATACCTGAGAGGTCTACTATGAAGCAAGGTTACTGGCCTACCCAAGTAACTTCAGGAGTAACAGCGGATCTCCAAACACGGCGCTTAAGAAACATAGCTGATTAGTGCAGTGTTCTTTTAGAGATGAACGGTTACTCCCAATGTTATCTGGGTCAGTCAGCTACATACATTTGTAGCACACCCCTCTGAACTATACATTGAACATTAGTGTATTTGGTATTTATATCCATTATCTGGTTGGATAATGGATATAAACAGTAGATGGCGCTCTTGGCCAAGTTTGTCTTGGTTGAAAGCTCACACCAGGCCTCAGATATGAGATGACTACCATCAGCCGAGGCTCAATGTGGACGAAACGGCAAAAACGGCTTGAGAACAAACAAGAATGAGGCTCGTTGGCCTAACCCTCAGCGTTTTTAACAGTGGAGTTTGTTTATCTAGAGTAGTCCCATGCTTATAGATCTTTTTACTGGTGGTATACTTTAATCTTCGCACTGGCTCTATAATTAGTGCTCCAGTCTCATGTCTGATTAGTGGTCAAAATGGATGAAGGGGATAAGCGTCCACTGCACACTCTTTGTGAACATGTAGAAGGTTGCCTTTTATCACCAACCATTAATATGGAAAAGGTCTTCTAAACGAAAAGCTTCTCTGATCCGTACTCACCCTCTGTATACACCCTTTGTGTGTGTGTGTGTACATAGATAGATAGATAGATAGATACTTTATTGATCCCCAGGGGAAATTCAAGAACATGGCTCACAGCTCAACGCAACCATCTGAGCAAGCACACCTTTTCAGAGGCTGGTGCTTAGATATCGTATTTCTGTTTGATGTTGTTATGGTAAATGACTGCACACATATGTACAAGAATCTGAATACAAAATTGTAATCTGGGACAAAAGATTTCTAATGGCCATCCTCTGCTTAGTTTAAATGTTGCTGGTGGGAGAATGGCCAGTGGAAACAAATTAATTTGAAGATGACAACAAAACACAAAACATGTTGCACCAATGTCTCTAAACTTACCCACCATTGTATTCATTTTGGGGGGACACTGACTTTAGCAACTGTTCATAACTATACCATTGCACTATTTATAAAACACTACTTACTTAATATATGCAGATGTGAAGTTGTAGCCTGTGTTTCAATAAATTGACATAAATGGTCACAAGATGGTGGGTTTTTCCCAATAGACTCATGCAGGTGTGTCAACAAGGTATTGCAATAATAAAATAAATGAGCATTTACAATCGAAAAATAGCAAACAGGTTGTGATCACTATGAAGGGGATCACCAACTGGGAGAGTTTTGTGTGATAATGTTTTTATGCAATCATGAGAATATTATATATTATCTAGCTTTGAGCTTTCTATAGTTTACAGTTAGTTTTTACTCTCAAACCATTTGACTTGCACAAGGCTACATGTATCACTACAATAAAAAGCAGTCAAAGGCTTTATTCTTTACATCTGTTCAAAAAGGTAAGGATGTCGAGTAGCGTGCAAAGGCCTCCCATTATGAATTGTGTACTTTGTCATTATCTTCAGGTTCTTGAACAAAGCAGTGATGGATCTGCCAAGCTCTCCTCTCTGCTAAGATTACCAGACATTATTCTACTTCAAACATCAGCTGAGTAGTGTAATCATTAAACTGCTATTGAAACTAAAGCAAATGGATCAGCCTATCGATATAATGAATCTGCAAACAATGACACAGCAGGCACAGGGAACATTTAATCAGTCTGTGGAAAGGGTTGTGTCTGTGTGACTCATTTGAAAATGATGATATGCTGTTGATATTGTACACACAGGCTCACTAATGACAGCAGACTGCTAGATACCTCGCTGTTTTGTAAGGCATCACAGGACTCTTAATATCATATGCCTTACAGTCAAACATTTTGATGCCAGTGGGTAACACAGGTGAAGAATTCCCTGAATTCGGCTGCCCTTTTTCCATTCATACTTTGGAGTGAAATACGCAAGGACATTCTAACCCCCTCTTCAAAATGCATTCATCTTGAAAATGGAGTGAAAGCTGTATTCAAGTTTTTGACAGGGCATTTTACCCAGCCCCTTCTCCCCGAGCCAACAACCCCCTGCGTGTGAAATTGTGTCAGAAAAGGGGCACCTCAGCACATGCCCACTTGAAATGGCTTTATTCTGAAATGTCACCAGGCGTTATTTTTTTGTCGAGCTGACTGAAGTAACATAAGAGGCTTTCTGGGAGCCGATTCCCATCCAGTGTGTTTATTTTGCCACAAGGTATAGTTTGTTGTTGGTCCTACCATGGTGGTTGCTGCAGGCTTGCTGGACACATTTCACTGCTATGCGCTTTGCTTTTCAAACTCGCCCTTAAGAGAGGATCTGCTGGTGTGTTCCAACATACTGATAGATTTGTTGCTCAGAATATCTGTGGTTTGGTCAGCTGGGAACAATAGCTTTTGTGATGCCATAGGCAGCTTATGATGAGATCTTGCCGTCCCGGTTCTGTCTGTAGTCAGGGGGGAACTTGATCTCACTGTTAACAGTGATGTGCAGGGGTGTCAGATTCACCTGCCAGGCCAGGGAGGTGGGCCAAGCGAAGGTGTCGGAGCTGGAAACCCAAAGCCCTGTCCTCTCGACACAGTGGTTGTGAATAGGGCAATCTGATCTGTCTCTGAACATGTACTGGGTTACTGAAACAACAAGCGTCACTTGACACAAACACAGCTTGATTACTCAAAGGCACGCAAGCAGCTGCAATGAATAAGTGATGAATGTCTGACTTTTCTACCTCTCTCTCCCTCCTCTGAAGCTTTTCCACCAGCTCTGTCAAAAATGACCCCAGACAGTTGATGCTCCTGTGATCCTATGGCACGAAGGCCTGTAAGTAGGCCACGGAGCTTATTATGCTCACAGTGGGGACATAAGATCATTAATGCATTTCATCATGAATGAACCACAACATACATATACATTATTCTGTATTGCTCATTCAACACAGCATGGCACACTGATGACGACTCCCTGACCAAAAAATTGATCTCAGAATTTATTTAGTTACATTATATAGGCCTACAATCATTTTAGATTCCCATCGAAAATCAGCACACATTAACACAATAGAGAGATATTAGGCCGAACTTGCAAGCTCCATGGCATATTTTAAGCTTCTGCTTTAAAGTCAGTCTTATTTCCTGTAGGCTATGGTACTATCAAAGGTTCAATGTTTTCTTCAGGTGCATGTTTTCTTCGTGGCAAAACAACTACAGTCCTGTTTTGCGGCTGTCACGAGAAAGGTGATTGGAAAATCTTCCATTTCTTCCTCCACTGCCCCAGTAAGATAATACATAACATCAGAGGGTGTGACACTTCCAGACAAACAGGTTCCTCATGTTAGTGGTGTTAAAACTCTGGTGTTAGGCTAGTGTGTAGCATGTCAGCTTTCCCCCATCCCCAATTCTCAGTTCCTTGAGAAATGGTCATCACATTCACAAAATTCTATATGTATTCATCTTTGATTATGTTTTCCCTCCTTTGGTTTTCAGAAAAATATGGCTGTTTCTATACAGTGTTCATGAAAGGGGCACAGGTGTATTCAGCAGTCTTTATGTAAGCCAATAGGATTTTCAATGTTATGTCAGTAGGCTACACACTTAACTTTGCTGATGACAACAGCTGAATTGTGGATAATATGATTAAATGTGTATTCTAATATATTGCCACACTATGAGGGGTGGTTTTCTAGACATAGCCTAGTCCTAGATTAAAAGCTATCTTTTTTTCTGTCTACGGGCTTAATCCATGTGGAGGATACCGTCCCTGTTTATCCCCAGAACAGTCTTTATGTGAGGGTAAACACACCTTATGTTCGCTGGGAGGTTATAGGGGAGATTGAAGTTTTGTTTTTGTTCTTGGGTGAGTCATCTGCCATTTTCTTAAGTCCGCAAGTCTTCCCCTTGAGTCTATCTCCAGTGCAATAAACTAGCAGCAGTGAAATCCAGTTTCAGACAGACACACACAAACACAACTTTCTCCCCACTCGCGTCATTTCACAAGAAAGTCTGACGCCGGCACCACAAGGTTCCCCAGGTACCAAAATATCCAGAAGATAAGGCTGATGAAGATGACGAGAGGTCCTGAGAGGACGAAGAAGTCCCAGAAACTCAGGGGAGCAAAGATGCCGAGGAAGAAGAGGATGAGGCCGATTGCGTCGAACGCCACAGCCAGGAGGAAGAAGCCGATACAGTGGCCGAGGTACTGTGTGTAGTCCATGTTCGGAGAGATGTTCCTTTGTCTGTCCTCTACCAGCCGTGAACTCAAAGTGGCAAGCTGAGGGAGAGCTCTCTTGAAGGACAAGGACGCATTCCCGCAATAACAACACTGACATGTTCCGCATAGCAAAAATCTTGAACTACAAGTAGATCCACTTTAAGATGGATGAGATTCACCCTACAGTCTTTGTTTTAGGAAATGTGATTGATGATAAGTCCTTGTACACCGATTCCTTAGTGTCACAAGTTCCCAGATTAGTGGCCATACACCATCATATGGAAGGGATGTAGGCTAGGCTACGACTAAACTAGTCTTCAGCTACTGTAACACAGCATGTGATTATGTTATGAAATATAAATGTCATAAAATGGCAACGGGTGCTATGACTATGCTGGATATGCCAGCAGTGTCATAACTTAACTGATCAACTATATTAACCACCCTAATGAAAACAAATGTATATTATGCAGCCTACAGTACCCTCCAGAATTATTAGCACCCTTGGTAAAGTTGACTAAAAACAGGAATGAAAAATAATCTCAGTGATTTATTGTAGGGCTCACAATGAAAACAATGAGGAGGGAAGCAAATTTATTCTGAAGTAGGCCTAGGCAAATCTCAAAGAATTAAATATTTTGAACGAAAACACGTTGCTCACAATTATTGGCACCCCTAAAAACCTTATACAAAACAGAAGTATTTTCCTATCTAATCTCAACGTATTTAAAGGAACACGCCACCCAATGTCAGTATATGTTCTTACCTTAGGGACTGTACGATATTTACGGGGGGCGGAACAAGTCAGAGCCGGGCCGGGGGCGGGGCACATGACCGGGCCCTTTATTAAACTCATCATAACATAATTTTACAACATGAATACACATGCCCGTAACAGCGGGTGTTACAAGCGTCATCGCCACGGAGAGCAACTATGTAATTTGAAAGTCCATCGAACGTACATGAAGTGTAACCAAGAGAACAAGAAAAACATTAGGCTACATGAGCCCTAATAATAAAACAATAATAATACGCAGCACTATTTGAAGGGCATACGAGCCTTGCGCTCCGCGAACTCGTCCATGATGCTCTCAATGGCCTATGTCCATTTTCTTTGCTCTCTCATTCTCTATGGACAACATGGCAAGTCCACTCAATCTCTCCTGTCCCACTGTGCTCCTCGAGTGGTTTTTAATCTCACTGAATGCAGAAGTTACTGCTGGGTGGTTGCATTGGCGGAGCGAGGGGGTGGTTTCGGGGGCTCAAGCCCCGAATCCCTTTTTAAAAGCCCCGAATCTTTTTTTGTAGGTGTGTGTTTTCAATTTCCAACGATTTCTAATTTAACTTCCCCTCGGTTTCTCTATAAATGTTACAAAATATAGCCTAGGCCTACTATTACTGAGCAAATATCCCTTACTTTCAAAGCCCAATATGTAAGGGATAATGGACGACACGGTGGTCTGTTCACAGAAGTTAATGCACGGTCGAGGTTGTAAAACGGGAAATTCTAACAATGGGAAATTCAACCAAGCAGTGGAATAATGACAGATAATCTGATTTCCCACACGATGAGTTTAGGCAATGCCAGAGCCGAGATGTAGCGGTTTACGTCATAAACCGGGCAGGAAAGTTCAGAGCGGCGCAGTCAGTTTAAACAGCAAGCCGGTAAGAAAAACTATTGTCAAGACATTAGGCAATTAGGCTTGTACCCCGGAATCCAAAAATAAACTTCAGAAAGACAGAACGTTTGTTGTACTGTATTCTGTAGTCTGTATTCTCAATGACCGAATCAGTAGATATACCTGTTCAATTCATTTATTGTAGGCTAGTAGCCTAGGCAAATATGAAACGGAGATGTAACGTACCGGCGGGATTTTGAACTTGCATGTTTCATGCATTTTAAGGCAAAAAATACCATGGGATTGATGTGTTCTCCATTTGAGGAACGTAATCAATTGCGGACGTGCGCAGACAGCTCAGACACAGAGCGCATAGGCCTAGGTTAGGCTACTTTCACCTTCTAGAGCGCATTAGTTAGGCTACGTAAAAGATGCTTCATACCAAAACAACGATCAAACATTATCAAATGTATCATGACGTGTTGTCACAAAGACTTACTCCAATTAGAAAATCGAAACCAAAATCATGTAAGTGTAAGTGTTCTCTCATTAACGACAGGAGACAATATCGTTGATCCAATTTTGTAAATTTGCACGTCGTAAAGTTCAATATGAGAGTGAAAATAAAGCCAGTCATACAGCAGAACATTTTATTCAATATTTTACACCTACTAAATCATCAAAGTAAATTTCAAAACTTTTCAGCAACCGTGAGTCATAACTCGTCCTGACTGGGGCAACCTATAAGCCTAATACGTCCCACTCTGATGAAAATGATTGAAAATAAACCGTTTGCATGATCTTAGCTCCTCCGGCTTTGTGCCGTGGAGAGGCCCGGCCCCACCTTAGGAGGTGGGGATGATGGGCCCCGCGACCGGCCCCTACGTACTGCCCCTACGGGTCCCGGGCCGGGGGCGTGCCGCACCTCCCGCACCCCCTCAAGCTCCGCCCCTGCTATGAGTCATAAACAAAATATTTGAATGATATTCGGGTCATTTGCGGGCGGGTCAGTTAAAATTAATTAAATATATATTTTCTACAAATAGGCCTACTTAAAATATCACGAGAAGGCTAGGATCAATACAGTAAAGCATCAATACAGTACAGTAAAGAAGCTGAAGACGCGGGTTAGGCCTAAAATAATAAAGACGCCCCTTCAGGAAAAGCGATAGCCTAGGCTATGGGAAATATTGGGAAAAGTTCTTAAAGAAGATGACAGTAGTACAAGTTATGGTCTATGTAGGCCTACTTCTTGCGAAGCCATTTAAAAGTATGACAGCCAAAACGGGCAGCCTGCAGGAATAAATGTTATGGCACAGACTACACAGCCATATCTACCGGTATGTATAGGTTCGCGCATGCATAAAAGTTACCTTAGTTCGTTGTGTTTGTGACTTTAAACAGTGGATGTGCTTTAGTAAAGCTTTGTGCTTCATTCAGCATTTTAAACCACTTCTTACGCGTTTTGATCAGCAATGTATCTCTCTTGCCTACCTTGCCTCACTATTTCTGTTTTCGAAAGAAAGATGTATGTCCATGGCCAAATCTTATCCTGTTCTAATCCTTGGTGGTTGCGTGCGTGCTTACGCTCTTATTCTCATTCTCTCTCCTGCGCAAACATTATGTCCTGCATGCCTACTGCGTGTAGTTCTACTGCATAAAGTTTCGCAAATAAATTAGTTTGTTTTACAGAAATGGACTACTGTCACACTGCATGCAGGCTATAACCAAAAGCACACATTTTGTAAATAAGGGGGTCGGATCGCGGGTCGGGTATAATTTTGTCCTAATATTCGCGGTCCGAGTTGCGGTCGGCTTGATTAAAATATCGGGCGACCGCGGGCCGCTTGTGACCAAACCCACGCAACACTGGTGTGTAGCCTACCCGTGTGTGTGTATGTGTGCTTATGACATTTGCTGGCCGTTTTAACCTTGTAAACGTAATTTTTCGACCAGTTTTATTTGATTCACGTAGGGGGGAGGGCCTAGGAGAATTTTTTTGAGCCGGGGGGAGGCCCCTGGAAAAAAAAATTTGACCAGGGGGGAGGGCCAGGCAGAACATTTTTAACCGGATCGTCTGGCGACCGCCCCCACCCCTAAATATCGTACAGTCTCTTAACTTTCACGAGTTGAGTCATACCAGAGAATGTCTAACTAGATGTAGAGCGGTACAAAATATGACCGCCGCCCAGTCCAGCACATTTTTTCCACAAAAAGAAATCACGCTGAAAGGCCTATATGATTCTAACTGTCTCACTAAATTGCATTACCACACTCAATTCTCACTGGTATCTGCTAGACAACAAGTACCAAAACATGATTAGTTCATAGATTTCACATGTAAAATTAATTTTATACAACCTCACCTCCATCTTGCCTGTTCATAATTCTGAGAAATTCTTGATTGTTTGTGTTATGTTATGTGTGTGGGTGTGTGTGTGTGTGTGTGTGTGTGTGTGTGTGTGTGCGTGCGTGCTTGTGTGTGTGCCTGCATATGTGCCTGTGCATGCAAGCGTACATATGTCTACTGTGTTGGTTGCAATGCAACCTACTGTGTGAGTATGTGTCATACGTATGATTACTGTGAATGTATGTGTGTGTGTGTGTGTGTGTGTGTGTGTGTATCTGTTTGTTTGTGCACATGTGTGCACATGAAATGGGTTAACATGACCCCTAGAGGCAAACATACGGAAAAAAATGGTCATCCTAGGCCCTACAGTTCTCAAGATATTCACAGAGAACTGTGTCTGCCCTACCCTCCTTTCGGGGGGTCCAGTCCAGCGGGGGGGGGGTTACAGATCAAAACGAAAAATTACGGTTCCATGCTATCCATGTGGGGGTACATGCCCACCAAGTTTTGTGTACCCTGGTCTTTCAGTGTCCCGGGAATCCTTGTTGGTGTACGTCACTAAATGTACACATAAATTATTTTATTGTAAGGCCCCCCATGAACGAAAGTACACAAAACTTGGCATGCATTCGGAGGGTGTCATAATGATCCTACACTTTTAATTTCGTGCAGTTTTGACCTTGTCAGCCAGAGATATTGTGATGAAAACACCTAATTTTTTGCTACAGATCAAAACGAAAAACGGAACGGAAATTTGGGCATGCGAAAAAAAAAAAAAAAAAAAAAATCTGACTAAACCTATATGACCGCCGCTTCGCTGCGCGGCTGTCATAATAAGAGGAGAACTTTCACTCTCGGAACTGAGCTCCAACCATCTGGTGAAGTTTGCGGACGACACAACACTGGTGGGCCTCATCACTAAGGGCGATGAGGCTCACTACAGAGAAGAAGTAGACCTGCTGGCTAAATGGTGCAAAGACAACAACCTCCTGCTAAATGTCAGCAAGACCAAGGAGATTGTTGTCAACTTTCAGAGAGGCCACAAACAACTGCCACCACTGTCCATCGACGGAGATGCTGTGGAGAGAGTGAGCAGCACAAAATTTCTGGGGGTGCACATCAGCGGACGACCTCTCCTGGACCACCAACACAGCATCACTGGCTAAGAAAGCCCAGCAGCCTCTACTTCTTGCGCCAAATTGAAGAAGGCAAGTGCCACGCCTCCTGTCATGACTACATTCTACAGAGGGACCATCGAGAGCATCGTCTCCAGCAGCATCACAGTGTGGGGCGGAAGCTGCACAGATCAGAACAGGAAGACCCTCCAGCGCACTGTTAACACAGCTAAGAGGATCATTGGAGCACCACTCCCCTCCCTGCAGGACATTTACACCACCGCCTCACCGCCAAAGCACTAATGATTGTCAAGGATACAACCCACCCTGCACGCGAACTGTTCAGCCTCCTGCCCTCTGGAAGCGGTACAGGAGCCTCGGCTCCCGCACCACCAGACTGGCAAGTAGCTTCATCCACCAAGCAATCAGGATGCTGAACACTCTACCCACTCTCCCATCACTGACAGCCCCCCCCCCCCCAACACCGCCCTGTGGAACTGCACTGTGACTGCGCAGGCTAACGTGTTGCTGCTTCACATCAAGCCTGATATACTTGAAATTACTGCATACTGCATATCAATGTAAATATACAGGTCACACAAGCACAAGTTTAAACTTCATGTAACTGTTAAGACTATATAAATATACAACACAACTACCTCTATTTTTTTTATACATATGTCCTATATTTCTTTTTCGATACATACATGTTCTATATTTCAGTCTTGCACTTTAATTTAATGTTTATTGTCTATGGCTATGTCTATAGTATGTCTATGTCTGTATTTAAAGCATGTCTATGTCTAAATGGGAAAGTAAGAAACGAAATTTCAATTCTTTGTATGACCAGTGCATGTAAAGAAATTGCCAATAAAAGCCGACTTGACTTGACTTGAACTCTTCCGGTGTGGTACTGCATCTAGGGGCGCTCGCGGGCGAGTCCAGAATGAATGGAGGTTTATGAGCTGTACCCCTCAAAATCCACTTTTCTCGGGTTATAATTTTTTCTCAAGTAATTTGAATATTGTATTCGAAAGGGGAGGCAAAGACAATACACATGGTTGAGTATTATAAGTCACTTAATTGTTCTAAAAAGCCTTTCAAACGTGTCAATGGTCATTCATTAGCATGATCATAGCATAGCATAGCATCAATGCTAGCGTGTTATGGGCAACAACGACCCAACCTGTAAGAAAACGAAAGGACAAGGATTATTTCACTTTTGATTGATAATCCATATCCATTTTGCGAAAAATAAAATAAAATCTGAGGGTTTCAGTTGTTAAATAGGTGAAAACAATCACTTTAGCCATGTAGCTACATAGGACCCCATGTATTTTGGACTCGCCTGCGATCGCCATCTAGGTGAACTAGGTGAGCTGCAGCCAAATTCGGTTAGTGTGGGATTAATAGAGAGTGGGGAGGCTCTCCGTAGACGGGCTCTGGTCATACCTCTCCCGTGTCGGTATGTGCACTCAAACGCTCTGGTGCGCGGCGCAAATGTGTTAGCATGTTGCTATGCTAGCGGGCTCAGACGTAGCCATAGAGGGAGGTAGCAGTAATCAAAAACATCCACGTTTTCCCTTAAATACAGTCGCACGATTAGTTGATAAAAATGTGTAAGGTCACACAACATGAAACGTAGCAATTTTCCAAGCGAATAAACAGGAGAACTACAATGTGTAGCGCAATAGCACTTGAGAGTACTTCGACCTAGCGAAGTAATATTAATTAACACCTAATTGTAGATCCTATCCACCACAGCGTTCAGCCGACCCCTCAGCCTCCCCCTCCGAGGCACACACAGTCATTTCCGTAAATAGTGACAACATGTTAGTTTGAGCTGACTTAGAAAAGTAGCAGGTAGTAGTAAAGTAGATGTGAACAATCATCAAAATCATGTCATTCGGATGTGTTTTGAGAAAGTTCGATTTTACAGTTTTTAGTCAAAACTCGTTAGCCTGGAAGTGACCAGGGCATGTCATTTCGCCGCTACAAAACGCTATTTTAATACCTCTTCTACTCCTACGGACTTCCCCCTAAAGATGCCAGCTGCAGCAGTAACATTTCCGGAAAGGTACCCCCTACTCACTACCACGTAAGTGTAATGTTGTTTGGAACGGTAGAACTGGTGGAACTGTGGAACTGGTGTATTTACAAACTTTTCAATGCCTCGTTTTATGAGTAAAGAACATAGTTGTACTACTGTAGAAGTTTCGTACCATTCAGGGCATTATAAGTGGAGTAATTTACGAGATAAAAGTTGGTACCGTTACGACTGCAGAAACTCATTAGTGTCTGACAGCGCTACTCGACCAGGGTTCGACCAAGGGAAAACAGGTTCCTGGAGGGTGTTTGGCTCTGGGTCATGGTGCAAAGGACCCTAGGGTGAAATTACTCCGAACCATCGCTTTAAGTTAATCAGAGTGTCTGTGAACTTTCAGAAGTAGATCATGACTTTCTTTTTCACTAAGGTATGAAATTAAAGTGACACAGTGGCTAAATCCTCTAGTCATTTTTCAACATAGGAAAGACAAGAGAATACACTAAATTTAAATAAAAAGAAAGTGTGTTGACATTTTTAAGTTTGGGAATGTCTAAAGCAATGATTCAAATGTTCTAATCAAGTGGAAATGTGACAAACATGCTCAAAGACCCATTGTTATCTTGCCCCCGCACACAGTATGGAGGATGGTAAGAATCCCTTCATTCATGCAGGCAAAAAAATCCAAAAGAACCCTTGTTGGAGAGTTACAGAAAAAGGTGTCATCTTATGGTCACCAAGTCCCCCAAAAGTGACCTCACTGCTAATAGATTATTTAGAGGGCATGCTAGGTAAAAGTATGTCCAGTCATTAAAATTACCAATGTAAACAGCAGGAGTTACTGAATGGTAGAGACTTTGTCTGGAAGTGTGGTCTATTGTGAAATTAAATGAAAACAGCACTATTTGGCTAGAAACACTTTAGGCTTGTTTGGCGTACATATATGACGAATGACTACCTGAAAAGAACCTCATGCCTAATGAGAATTATGGTGGAAGGGCTGTGCTATTGTGGGGCTGTTTTTTATTCCCAAAGGCCTTGGGAACCTAATTAAGGTGCATGGTACATTTTCAAAGGAAATCTGTCAATCTCTGCCAAGACACTAAAAGTGGGTCATGATTGGATCTTTCATCAGGTCAATGAACCAAAACAAACATCCAGATCAAAACAAAGATGGTTTACTGCAAAATCAAGCTTCAGCCAATGCCATCTCTACCCCCTAATCTAAACTCCATAGAAAACATGTGGGGTGATTCAAAGAGGAGAATGCACAAAAAATTGCTTCCCTTCAAGATTGGATTTTTCCTTCATTGTTTTCATTGTGAGATTACAATAAATCACCAACAGATTCATTTTTTATAGTGGTTTTTGGTCAACTTTATCAGAGGTGCCGATAATTCTGGAGGGTGGTGTATGTATGTGCGTGTGTGTGTGTGTGTGTGCGTGTGTGTGTATATGTACCGGTATGTGTGTGTTTATGTGTGTATGGCTGTTAATTTCTGCTGAGAAGTTCTTAAAGATAGATTTTCTTTTAACTTTGCTGGCTTGTTAAGTCAAAACATTGGGAGGAGAGCCTGAATCATATTGCCATCTAGCCCCTTTATCAAAGGCTAAGTCATATAAGCTAGGCAATGCATACAGCATCTGTAATAGAAACATGAGGCAAAAGCTTCATTAAGTTTTGTAATAATGTGAAGACACCTGCTCAATCACTGTCAAACGAGTTTTGTTGTTATAAGTTAAGTGTCTGCATTACTGCATTAGTGTCTTACTTCATTCTGCACTCCTGGATCAAATCATCCAATTTCATGTCTCTGTTAAGGGGGTTCAAACCAAAGATATGTGTCGAGATGAGCTGCAATGTTCTAAAACCTTGCAACTGCGTTGGTGTGAATTGGGCCTTAAGCATTAGACTGAGGTGAGGCTGAATAAAGGAGTGTTATTACCTGAAGCGTGTTCTACATAGTCCGCTGAGACGGTGGTATGTTCAATATGGAGGTATATTTGGTGCAGTTCAGTCAACACATAACATTTCAGGAACCTGTGGTTTCATGTGGACAAAAGATATTTTTATAAAAAATAGTTTTTTATTAACACATAAAATGGTAAAAATAATTAAAATGTTCAAATGAAATGTCCATATACACTGAAATGTGCAAGATTTTTCTGAAATGAGAGCAGTGATTCAGAAGACCCATTCAAAGAGAAAAAAAGATATTAAAAACATTGATTTGCCATCTTCAGTCTTCTAAGTGCTGGTGTGCAAGAGAACCAGTGACCACCTGAAAAATAAACAAGTCCTGAGGTTAAACCTGTGCCAGCTATCAGAATACGCGATAACCTCAACTCAAATTACAACTGTTTTGTGTGGTCAAAAGAGTCTAATTGCAGTGAACAAACATTGCACAAACGATTGTTTCCCAACTGTACTGTTGATTCATGGGTGTTGCCTCTCTAACCACCAGTGTAGTCCTATACTGTTGGAAAATGTCCATGCAACTTACAGGAATGCCTTCAGGGAAGTGTTTGCTTCCTGCTGGGCCTAACCTACACAATATGCCAAACAATCATGATGGTTTAACAAAAAAGGGGGTAGAGGAGCGCTTCCTGGACTTGAAATTTGGTTAAGTCAGAGGTGCTCTTTGGATGGGAAACTAAATGCCAAGAATAAAAAAACTTTTTAACTTTTTCAAGAGTGCCTTGGAGTTTTTTTTATTCTTGGCAATCATGATGGTTTCACTGAATGAAAGGTGGTAATAACCTCTCCTTTCCCAGCATCCTGTATCTGTGAATGCAATGCAATCATCTGTAGATGCAATAAACTGCTCAACATTCAATATACACTGACACAGTTACATTGATTTAAGTTGAGTTCAAAGACTTCAACCTGTGTAATTGAAAAAGCAGCAACCCTGTTTAACAGAAGAAAGGTAAATTGCATGTTGGGACAATGTCATGGACAGAGGAAAGGTAAATTGCATGTTTGGAGAATGTCATGGGTGTCATAGTTCTGTACTGTATGGCAACAGCATCATAAATACACAATGCCCTCAAAATTAAACGTAGGATATTTCAGGAATGGAATAGACATTGAATTTGTTCTAAATTCTGTTACGTACGAAGGCTAGAGAAGACGTTCGACTTTCCCATCTTCATTCATCTGCAACAAATCTCCGGAATTCTTGAAAGTACCCAGTTCCACATTTTTTTGCACTGGAGTGTCAAGATTTCGATCATATCCTTCGTTATCGTATTCAAGGACTGCTGGACTCTCCCAGCTTATTTTTGTTGCCGCCTGCACTGATACAACTCCGTTGGTCGTCTTGCCAATGCATTTTTCTCCTGCCTCCAAAGTTTTAATACCACTCTTCGAAAGCCTCTGGGAAAACTTTCTAGCCCATTGTGTGAAACTGTCCAGACTGCTCTTGTCATAGTCCACAGATGTGTCTTTGATGTTTCCTGCGTACCACATTAGCCACCAAATCAAACTAAGAAAGACGATGATTGCGCCAGTGTATATTAAAAAGTCTCCATAAAACCTCCCGTCAAGACGCAAATTTCCAAAAATTCCCACCAATAAAACTGTCAAACCGACGACGTCGAAAATTATTCCGAGAATAAATAAAGGCATACAGGCACCCACACATTTCACTGTGGCCATGCTAGAACTCTCGGTGTTATCCCGTTGGTTAGCATTAGGGCAACATTTAACATGTTGTTCAAGGCATGTATTTCCCACCTGCACAACACACCTGTTTAGCGCCCCGCCTTGTTTGATGACGTCGTATACAACTCACACAGAAATCACAGTCAGTGTCAGTGCCCATCTCAGAGAACAGGGCACACAGTAGTTGATCATAGGCTACTTCATATGTATTTCTTAGTTATCGGGTTAGATCATGAACTCATTTCTGGCACGTGAGATGTGTTACTTTTATACGTTTATGTGTGTTTTTATGAAGGTTTTATGCATAAAGGCAAACGAGCACTGACACGTCCTATTCGCATATTTTGTTTCTGACCGTTTTACAGGTCACTTTAACACAATTAAACTTCAGCCCCGACAAAACAGGCTGTAGGTGAATAGCCAACAACTTCAACATGTAGACCTAAAGTAACAGAAGGAGTTCAAACAGGAAAGTGTGGATGATAGCGCTGGTGCATTGATAGAGGGCGCCAGTTACCTTTCTAAGAAACCGACCGTTGCATTTGGAGAGTGCGCAGATTTCATGCAGCTATACCACAGTACCATCGACAAGCTCACGCGCAGTTTACACAATGGGTAAGAGGCTTTAATTACACCTTTCCGGGTCTCTAACTAATCATCAGTTTTCCCAATGTAATACTAAAGTCGCATTTTTCTTTCCATAACGGATATAAAGCCACCAAACATGGATTTGACTCTGATATGAGAACCCTCTCTCTACACCCTCTTATTAAATGTTCAACATATATCGATCATTGTTCATTGTATTTATCTTATTATTGCAGTTTATTAAACTGAAATATTACCATTGACCACACCGTGGTGATAGTGCCATAGGAATGTGTGGTGCGCGCATCAGCCAAGTGTATACCCAGAAGTCGCATAGTAAGGCATATGAAATAATTAAGTCCTTGGGGAGTTTAAACTGCGAAATGACAAAGGTTCTCTGGAACTCGCTGGAGCCTACTGAAACCTCCCAAAAGATGCTCTTTTTTGCGTATAAATTATGCTAGTGCTGTTTACGAGATGCTTGCGTTTCCCCTCACTCTCATTCCTCAAGCATGTGTTGGATAGGCTTTGCTGCCACTAAAACTATACTGGAAAGCAATATATTCTTCCAGTCTTATGGTGGTTTTGTGAGGTGGTTTTGTGTAATAAGCAATGACATTATTTACTCCATAAGACGCCCGTCCAGCAAAGCAAGTATCTGATAATGCAGAGGGCCGTCAAATGAAATACATCAGACCAGTTCCACAGTGTCAAATACAAATGTTCCCTTCTGAAAATGATGACTGAAATAATAGCAGTGTTTGCACTATGGAAGTATAGGCCTATGATAGATTCATGAGACTGTTTAATCTAGAAATGGCCACTCTCTTTACCCACAGTGTGTTAAGCCTCTGGAATCTGTAAAGGGAATAGGTGCAGAAGAGTTTTCATTTGGAGCCAAATTTGATCTGAGACCTCTCTTGGCTTTACTATAAAGGATTGCATGTAGTTATATATTTTATATAGTTATGTAAGACCACACTTTGTTCCCGTACAATTTCCACATGAAATCACCCAGAGCAAAAAAGGAAAGGATGAGGCAATGTAATTTCTATTGTCTTTTGATAAACATACTGTAGGCCAGTGATACATTTGTCTTCCTACAAGTTTCATTAATGTGGCATCAGAAATGTTTTGCACATACGTATGTAGCATATAATGGACTGATCAAAATCACAACTGTGAACTTTGGGGCTGCTCACTGAGGGAAAGTCATAGGCATCCGTTGACTTTCGTGAAGTCCCCATAAAGTCCTTTATTTGCTGCCTTTAGATTTTCATTAATGGGGTTATAGAAAAGGTGAATTTACATTTAGTGTCGGAACAATGTTGGCTTGTCATGTCAAAGGTGCTCATGAATGGTGCAAAGGTGCTCATGAATGGTGCTCATGAATCCCTTGACATCTTGCTTTTCAGTAGTGGAAAGCAGTTTGGTCCAAGGGGGGATGTGGAGCAATTTTGAATGTACTTCCAGAGATGAATCTAAAGTTTAGTTGAGAACTGCTTTTCAGTAACTTGTTTCATGGTTGAAATCACGTTAAACAATTCAGCTCAATGGGAGATGAAGATCTAGATCAATAATGCCCAGGGAGCTACTCTCATTAGAGTAAAGTTTCCCAGTGAGCCCTCAAACAGCCGCAGAGTTGAACATTAGATTTAACTTGACAAATGAGCACCACTTCCTATCTCCTCCTTCAACAAGCGCACACGCCCAGTGTGGATGTCAATTTGGAGCGGTTGGTCTGGCTTTCGCCGTTTCGGGGGTGTCAGATCTCGGCGCTTGGAGCCGAGGCTCCTTTCCGAGGATGCTGTCTTTCTTCCCAATCCTTGATTTCCCAACGGAGCCGCAGCCTTGACACGCATGAGCTTCCTGGAGCATTTAAGCAGACGTCTTACCCTGTTATCAAAGACAGTTCCTCCTCGTGGTCTCTCTCCTCCACCCCCCCCACCCCAGACACGCTGCCTTCACATATCTCCCTGTCTGCGTGGTGGCAGATCACCAACTCATCCACAACCTCTTGGGGAATGTTGTACAGTAGATGATATTAGAAGTGGCTACAGAATGAGGTTTCCCCCCCCAGGGCAGATGTCGGTGTTTTCTCGCGGCAACCGAACAAAATGTGTTTTGCGTCTCCCATTAAGGACAGTTTAAAACTGCTGTGGGGTATAATTTGGAGAGGCGAAACTGAGACTTCTGATGTGGGGAGTTGAGAGAGGGTGAGTGGTGGGTGAGGGGGAGAAGAGAACGGGGAGCAGGAGAATTTCTACAGGTGCCGCCTGTCAAATGAGAGGGCAGCTCTTCTCGTAGTCTTTCCACTCAGTAGCCACAAACAAGGGTCCTTAGGGTCACATATTTATAGACAGTGACCGCAGCCACAATCTCTCTTTGTCTGTCTCTCTCTCTCTCTCTCTCTCTCTCTCTCTCTCTCCCTTTTTTACCCCCCCCCCACAGACACACAATCCCCTCTCTCCTGCTCTAGCTCAGATGAAACTGAAAAAAAGAAGCTGGTGAAAGGTTCATTCCTCCCTTCCGCTCCCTGCATCCCATGTCATCTGCTTTGGTCAAATAAATCAGTGCAGAAAGGCAGCGGGGAGGCACAGGGTGTGATGCTTATTCCCCATCCATCACTCTCAAGGTCAACTCAACAAATAGAGGGGACCACACAGGCCTGACTGGAGAGCATGTTTGTGGCACTTCTGTGTGTGTGTGTGTGTGTGTGTGTGTGTGTGTGTGGGGTGGGTTTATGTGTGTGTGTATGTGTTTGTACTCTGTATTTATTGACCATGTCTCTCCATACAAGACATCTCACACACAGTGGCACATGTCTCGTGGTGTGTGTCCTTCTAGTGCACACTATCCATCTTCTGAGACCCTCCACCACCACCACCATCACCCCCACATCAACACACATTCATAACTGGGAAAGCTTGCTCAGCAGCAAGGTCAGGACCACTTGACCTTTGAACCCGCAGCACACACACACACACACACACACACATGGTCTTGTGTTGAATGCACCACACCCACGCAGGAGGGTCCTTTTCAATCCAAACACACACAGGTGGCTGCCTGATTACCGGCGCATGATAAATAGGGCCGAAGGAGCCCCGGAGGCAACAGGGAAATGGAGGAGAAAGCTTCTTATCTTGCCGTGCAGATACATGCGTAGATTTTCCCTTGAATTATTTAGACTCGGCTCACCTCTTTCCAGGCCGGCCTTTCTTAAAAAGAGGACGCCTTCTGGAACTGACTTGTTTCTGACGCCACCCCTTATGGCTGGACTGAAAACCCAGCTTGGATTTAGATGACAGCTGTGGATGGCTAACTCCGTCCTCCCCTGTCAGCTTTCTCGAGGATACAGAAGATATGAACAATACATATCCTGTTCCTTTGCTCCATTCAAGCTTCACCTGCTTGGCGGCTGCAAGAGGCCGACCAAGGAGCATTTTCAATGTCGTCTCCGACAGCAAATGGGAGAGAGATTGGAAAAGGTGTTGAAGCCACACTCCATTCAGTGTCTCAGAGCCGCATGGGCCAAGGTCTTACAGCCGAGGTGCACGGCATCTGCTGCTGCTGTTCAGACTGTTGTCACGCATGCTGTTCCAATCGTTGCCTTTTAAAGCCTAAATTATAATGCAGCCCCATAATCCAAAAATAATTAGCGACTTCCTTGGCATGAGCCAATTCATTGAATTGTATCACTAATAGGGAAACATAAATGGATTGGGCAGCGAAGCTTAAACGGCCCACAACAGAAGTAATTGTTATTCACAGGCCATGCTGCTAATCAGGAAATAAATAAATGGCATAAATCTTTTCTCCTAGGAGGCATTCATTATGAATTTTGTCGAATGAGAATGCCATTGATAACCCCTGCCCCAGCTAAAGACAGGAGGAGAAGGGAAAGTAATAACTAAGTGATAAGACAGTATGCATAGTTACAATTTTCACATCACATCCTGAGAATGTTTTTCATTCTCCCAACGTAGGTGTGAGAATGTAGGTGTAGGAGCGCATGCAAATACAGGTGTCATAGGAGACACAGCGCTCAAATCCAAATGTGTTTTTGTTAAAAAAAGAGACCGCTTGTTATAAGAGATCATCAAAGAGATACAATAGCTCTCAGCCATCCAACACAATGTAGTATGCCAGATATGCAGGCTATAAGTGATATTTAATCATCATGTCTGCAAGCGTGTGAGATGGGGGGGGGGCTGATGTGTGAGGCAGGTTGGCCAGTCTGTTGTCTTACAAAATAATCAGGCATGTTCTTTTCTCCTATTTTTTTGCGCAACATGCCAAATTCCACTACAGTATCATTTTTGTGTTTGTTTTTCCACCTTCGTTTTTATTTTGTTTCTTTGTTTGTTTTCCTGGCTGCTCCAAGAGATCTTTTATGAGTCTGGGCTCCCAGGAACACCCTGCGCCTGTGGGCAGCAATAAAGAAGAATCCACCATATTTGTATGAAGAGAGGTGAGGGTGTGTGTGTTTGTGTGTTTGTGTGTGTGGGGGGCAGTGAGACAGCTTGGTACCTTTTTTCATGCTAAACTGCCAAAGTACTTTGGCAGAGAGAGAGAGAGAAAAGCTTAAGTTCCTTTGTTTGATTTAAGATTTCTGAGAGCTGAGAAAAAAGTGATACAGTGATCTTTTGTGAGTCATGTTTCGATAAGTGGATGCGTGATAAATACTGTGACTTGGCCTTACTTTTCCCCAACTCAACTGCTTCAGAGACTTTATAACCGTTTATCTGAAATATTGCTGGACTTAATCATAGCTTGGACTGTTATTTTAAAAGTAAAGTGACTATAGCAGATGCTTTTATCCAAAGGAATATTACATAATGAAGAATTTTAATATAAGACAGCATTAATATTTGCTTTGGAAAAAGGATTCAATGCATTTTATTCTTACCACACAGATGTGATGAGAAGCATTCTAAATAACATTGAATAATTGGAGTAATTCCATGCATTCTAGCACTGTTGATATTTGATGTGAATTAATCAACCACTAGAGCCCAAGAATACAGTATGTGTGGTAATCGGATAGAAACCTCAAGCAGCGTTAGCTCCAGCCAGGTTCATGAGAAAGACTGTAGCACCAGGTCTCCAAGGCAACCAGTAAGTGCTTGTGATGGATGCTGGTTCTCAGCATTAGGCTCTATCTATGGAGAATGAGTCACTCACCACTGAACCCGGCTGACCATTACCAGGGAGTCCCCTCAGTGCTCATAGTCTTGGTCTCTCTGAGGTCAATATTTTTGCTGTTAGCGACTGGACTGCACCACAATGAGTGTTCACTGATGCCAGTGTTTTATAGATCAACCTTTAGCATTCAAAACACTGACAAGAGTTTCACATATTAGCTATGGACATATCAATCATGTGCCCATTACTTTTCAATAATGATTTCTATTTTTCCTTCAAATAGTCTTTGCCCAGCTAAAGACACACACTCTCTCACACACACACACACACACACACATACACACACACACACACAACCACCACCACCATCATCACTACCCATTCCATACTCATTGGAAATTAAGTAGTAAGCAATTTAACATCCATTTGATTCTGTTGTGATAATCCTGTGGGGATTCTGCCGTAAGAGCAGCTGAATTATAGGCGGATAATTCTATAGGTTCCCTTCTCCTCTGGCCTGTGCTATTCTTGCATTCAGTAATCCTCTCATTCTGTGCCACTACCACCACAGGGAGAAGAAGAAGATGAAGAAGAAGAACCAAGGCTTTCGCCTCACGTGTAGAAGCACCATCTCTGAATATCACGATTAAATTCAAATTAGTGGATACTTCTTGGAGGCATGCCTGTTTTGCATTTTCAAGACCCTCTCCAGCAATGATTACCCTACACATTACTTTAATGGCTTCACATCCTTGTAATGCTTTCTTTAAATTAAGGTTAATTCCCGTGCTCAAAATTTTTCCATGTTTATAAGCAAATTAATTTGTGCAGAATTAAGACTTCCTGTGTAAATTATGCTATGCCATTCACCGCGACGCCTTCAGAGAAAGAGAGAGGTGATTCCATTTCTAATGGAGAGGCTCTCGACTGCATCCGACGATCCATTACTCCATGCGGCGAGTCAAGGACACATTGTGTGAGGCCCTTGTGACAAGCAAGGCGGAAAGCAGCCGTGATGAGATTTCTCCAAGCTGTAATAGGAGACCTCACTGTCACCAGTAGGCAGATAACTATAAACATGCCTTACCTCTAGGGGTGGCAAGCCAGGCTCTCAGACACAGAAAAAAGAAAACAGCATATGCCAGCGTGCGGGGGGGGGGGGGTGGGGTGGGGAGGGGAGGGGGGGTTGCAAGATGAGGTTCATTCACATTCAAGTGGAAATGCCACTATTCATGTGCATTCTTAGATTTGAAGACTGCGGCTGACATGTTCTATACAAGGCTTCTTGTCAGACTAAAAATCGTACAATATTCACCTGTATATGACAGTTGTGTCACGGCAACTTCCATCCAGAAGTACCACAAAATGATCTCACTTTCTCAATTTAATTCCATATACTTTCTCATTGAATGTAAGCTATGTAATACCAGAAGCTGCGAGGAAATATCTATTTTGTAAGTTACATATTTAATGTCCTATATCTAAACAACTAAACACTTCTTGTATTTGTGTGGTCTGTGAGCTGGGGGATTATATTACAGGGCATATGAGTCATTAAATAAAGAAGTCAATGAGGCTGAAAAACAACATGGCCGCTGTTAACCTCGAGCGCTGACAGACATGTAACTGCCTGCACTCTCAGAAAAGGATAGAGCAATTGTCATCTTCATCGTTAGCTGCCTTGCCATGTTAAATACGGAAATCTTGAATACAGCCCCCAACCTAACATGACACATCAAAGAAAAAAAAACAAAACAATTCTTTTGTTTGACTTTTTTTCTGCATTGTATGCTTGTCATCATGACAAATGACCAGCTAATAATATGAAGACATTCTATTGATTAAGTAAAGGCACATCTCTTATCTCATTTCACTGCATGGGAACAATAAATAAACTGCTGTCAACCGCATTAAAGGATGGTAAGTGGCAAAAACAGAGCCATTTACAACCATCGATTCACCCACAGACAGGATTATATAGCACTTAGCTTGCTGGTCAGGTTTGGGGAAAATTCCATTGCTGTGTAGCTGGGTTATTGAGGCGATTCCATTTTGGCCTTCATAAAAGGGCATAGTGAGACTGGAATATTGATGGCGCCATAGAGTGCCATTCATAGCGCCGGCCCAAAAGGTCCAGCAGCCCTTGTTCTCAAGCCTCTCTCTAGGTGTTTTGTCACTCACATTCTCCTGTCAAGTGTGCACCGCTCGCTGGGGAGAAGGCATAAAGTCTGGCTTTAACCTTCTCTCAATCCTTCAAAAGTCTTTGTGTTCTTTCACATGAAATTGGGGTACGTTCAAACCTCACAACTTTTTTTTTATTGACGTACAAGAGAAAAACAGGAGACAACTATTGAGAAAAATAAGTGTAACGTGCCAGATTTGACACCACCTCAAACACGTTTCCTAGACAACAAACAAATGTCAATAAAGAGGGTGGGCTGCTTCATTTTTACTTAAGAATCACAGGAAAACACAAACTGACAGTTTGCCACTAAGCCTATGTGGGTACACAATCTGTTTCAGCTGATACAAGTCATCCCCTACCTCCCCACAAATAACCCATCAGGATTAGTAGCAGGGTTTTCATCTAAGCACTTTAGAGACTAACATGCCATTGAATCTGAACTACAATATGGTGCTAAATCACTTGATTAGCCTCCCCTCAGGCATGCGGTCTGCCACCCAGCATAAGTTAAAGGGGCTACACTTGTTGGCCATTTCGTACCAACAAACATTAAGGCAGGGCTAGAGAGAGAGAGAGAGAGAGAGAGAAAAGAAAGAAGGAAAGAAAGAAAGAAAAGGGGCTTTCACTTTGCCTCAGTCACCACACTTTTTGGCTGGCAGCGAGATCAAGGCAGGTCCAGATTTACGAGCACAGCGAAGGAATGGATGGCTAATTCAATCAAGTCTATTATTCCCCGGGCTGAGGCAACGCTGAGGCACTGTTATCTGCAACGCAGCGCAGGCGTTTTGATGCATTGCCTCTCCTCAGAACGCCATCCACTCCCCTGAAATCAAAGCCTCCCTGCCACCCCCGCCCCCCGCACACACACACACACACACACTTCAAGAGGTGGTCGGTGGAATACATCAGCATACAGGCAGGCGGAAGACGGGTTTGTGGGGTGTGGGTGCCTGGGGAGGGGGAGACAACATTCCGGTTGCCAGGAACTGACAGAATTCCCGGCATTCCGGCGCAGTGAGATTTACCGCTGTGTGGCCACTTGCCGCTGGTGGGCACGTGCCAGCGAATCACCTTGGGATGCAGAAAGGCTCAGGTAACAAGCCTTTATTGTAAAGAGTTAATTAGGGTCATTGAGGCCTTAGCAATGCGAGAGAAAACTGAAAATATTGTCTTCTTACCAATTGTCACCAAATCAACACTTATCTTTCTCTCGACTTACACTTATATTTCTCAACAATTTGGTGTGCCATTCCAGACTAAGATGTGAACACAAATGCTTCCAAACACCATATTATTGAGTTTCCACACTGACTAACTGTCAAAAATAAGAACCGCTTAATTACCCAGAATTCTAGAGGGCTGTTGCACGGAGCCTAGCTGAGCTCTGATATAGTCACTCTGTGTTTCGCCTTCTAAAAGGTATGACTCACTCCTGCTCTTGTTAAGCAGAAAGACACCAGGCCATAGAATTTCATGTTCCAGAAAGGGAAGGAAAATTGCCTTTCTAGTGAGGGCTCCTAATGAGAAGGACTTGTGCAGGAGCAAGAAACGAGGTTCCCGCTCCACTTAAGGGCTGTGCTAATCACTTCTAAGATATAGAGGAGGATTCTCTGAATCAAGCACTGTTGATTACTGTAATCATCGATTACGACTGTCAACAAGCCCCCTACATCTGGGGGCATTTAAAAAAATCTTCTGCATATCTGGGAGACATTTAATTTACACCATGAATTACCAGTCACCGTACTCACACCTCATACCAACAAATGTCAGACACTGACGGTGAAACTTTTCCCGCAAACAATGAAAAAGGACACTGATGTGTGTGGCTCATTTTCTAGACATCAATTGGCTTGCCTTTCCAGGCATCAGCAGGTTGTCTGACAATGTATGAAAAGAACGATGAGTTTTTGTGGAGTTGGCAGTAAGATGGAATGGACTCCTGTCTCCCTTCTCCGCTCTCTTCCAAAATGGAGCTTGATTTAGGGCAGTGAGTCATCTGCACTACCCCTCACAGGACAAACGGCCATTGTGAAAGCTTAAGAATTGGGAAGAGAATGGGGAATGATGACTTTGCTAAGGAGCCTGCTGTGTGCCACCCGTCTGTATTATCTCACGGAAGAGTTCAGTTTTCGTCTCTGCCCTCCTCCTCCTCCCCTCCCTTCCTCCCTCCACCCCTACAGGCCCTCCATCTTTCAAAGAGGAGGAGGGTTCGTTCATTCGGCACTCTGATTATGTCACTTCTCAAAATTGTGAGTCAGCAAGGTCAAGGGGGTAGCAGCGGGGTGCCCGGTGCCGGGGCCAGATAATTTATTCTGGACTTGATAATCACAAGGATTTTGGAAATTGCCTTCAATATGACCCCCAAGAGATGAGGAAAAGCTGACTTAATAATTTAGCAGGTGCCATTAATACGAATCAGGAAATAAATGTATGATGAGCTGGATGCAAATATCACCTGAAATGAAGCTGCACACACAAACACATACGCACACACACACACACACACACACACAAACACACACACACACATACACATACACACACACACAGGTCTTAAGTGAGCCATTTGTTTTCTCAAAAGTATTTTGAATATGAAATGCAGTTCCATGAAGTCAAATCATCAGTCGTCATCCAAATACAGATTCTCCGTGCAACTCTGAGGCTTGTGTCATGGGGTTTAAGTACCATGTTTGTAGAGTATTTTGTATTCCTCCTCACTTAAACATATGGAAACACATGTTGCGAATGGTAATGATGCTTAATCTTTTTAAAGCCTCTACATATACATTAGCATCATCATCCATGTAGTGTTGTGTATTATGCTGTCGCACTTCTGCTGTGTCCTGATTTGACCGCTAAAGTCTTCAGTCTTCCCTATCATCCAGGTAAGAAAAGCGATCATCAATTCATTTTTGTTTTAATGATTCTCTTTGTAATACGAGTGTGAGAGTCGTGACACGTTTTCCCCTCAGCAGCTGCTGGAACAGATGCAACAAGCCTCTCACTGGAAGGGGGGTGGGGAAAGGGTGGAACTCAAGGTGTTCTTGGCAGTTCAATATGTCAGCCCTCAAGCATCATCCTGATAGCGAACGGCTACATCCAGATAGCGAATGGCTTAGCACGCTAACCTTGCAGCCAGCACAGAAACACTCAAACCATCCCACAAGTCGGTCTGGTGCATAAACTCACACCGCAGGAAAGGATTTGATCGTGTGTGTGTGTGTGTGTGTGTGTGTGTGTGTTTTGTAACTCTTTTCTCAGTGACATAATTCAAAATATGGCTGACTGTCTATAGTGTTTGTTCAGCTAACTATCCTGTCACCGGAAGTGTCCCCCTATTGTCTTAAATCCAATCAGTGATATCAGCATAAATAAACACACCCCTTCTATATGGAAATCAATTCATAATGTGCTGTGTATGTCAAAGGCTCAGACCAGCCTCCATTATCAACGGCTATTGCCTGTTTTCTTATTCACCTTTCCATTCCCCACCCACCCAACCCTTTGAGCATTGATTTTTATTTTGGCAGAGTGAGTTCCATTAGAGTGCCATCTCTGCCAGCTGTTACATCAAAAAAGTCGCAGTCTCCTGCTGCTCGACACACCTTGACATCCCATCAGTGAAGCCGAGCCAAACCAACTCACCTTCCAGCTTTGTCACTATAGTCACTGTCTGTTACTATGGCAGCCATGCTTGCATCTTCACCTTGTAGAATGCAAGGCGGGGTTGCTTGTGTCATGTCATCATCATGGTTTCATTTATTACCATTTCGAGAGAAGTGATGGGTTGGGGAGATAAAAGTGTCATTGCTGTGACTGAAGTGTTTTTTGCTGATCCAATAGTCAGATGTAGATAACGGATGGCACACTGTTCAAGTGATGCTTTCACCCAGTTAATCGGATAAAGCCATGGCAACTGCCCCGACCAAATACAGAGATGATAAATATGATACGGAATTGAATTGCAGTGGTGGCCCACAAAGTCATGGCATTGGCAAAATACTGTTATTGCTGAGGTTGCTCATGGAGATACATGTATAACAAAATCTGCTGAAACCTGCTTGCCAAAGTAGGAAAACAGCTAGCGGTACCCTTTTTAGTAAAGTTTGCTCTTGCAATCCCATGTTCTTTAGTATTTTTGTCCATATAGCTCTACTCTAAGCTATCCTTGTGGTACTTAAGTCAGGCATTTGACATGTTGTCTTGATGTAACTTTGAGTTGCATAATATGCATGCCAAGGCACAGAAAAGTCATGAGAGGTCCTGGGTCCCATAATTATTTCATGTTTAACCTCACCTTGACTTTTGACTGTGAGGGTAGGATGAATATTCAGTCAGACTCAAAGAGTATCATCTGTAAAATGTAATTGTGATGTACATATGATTTCACTCAGGAAACCAGGTGCGAAGGCTACATGTACATTAGGCTCATTGCATATTGAAAGCACCTTGGCTACAGCCACTTACATCCCTGAAATGTCCAAGTGATGTTCTGTCTTCCTCTGTCCCTCTGATGGTCTGTCTTCTTTAGTGCTCAATGTCCGAATCGTGCCAAAAAGTTATCAATCATGCTTGTAGCCACTGATAGATTTATGTGCCCTCTTTGAAACAGGTACTCCAGCCATGCCCTTGAACACTTGAGCAAATAAATGGAACCATGTACCAATCTGGAGGTATTTTCTCTCTCTCTCTCTCTCTCTCTCTCTCTCTCTCTCTCCTGGAAATGTCTGTCATTCATTTTACTGCATCGTGTCAGTGCATAAAAGACACGGACAAAGACATCATTTCACTTTTTCAGGGGAAAAAACAAAAAGCACATAAAAAGCAATATAAAATGTCATATTTGTGTTGATTATTGCAATTGTTGGCACATCATGATTTGTCAGGATAGAGCGAGCAGCACACATCATTCACGTAGTCTGATGACATATGACTATACTACAAAATGGAGGTAAATGAAAACAATGTAATACATATTTCATCAGATAAAGAAAAGAAATCTTTTATCAAGCATAAGGAAGTTCATCATTCCAGTCTTGCCCATAGGGTTTGGATTGCAAAAGCAAATTATGTCCTTAGGCTTCTCTCTCAGATGAAAAGCATTCAAATGAAATGAATGCATGCTAAATTATTTTTTTTATTATTTTAAGAAAAATGTCTATGACCTCAATTGCTCTGGATAAAAGCTCACCATGATTACATGTCTAAGAGAGCCTGGAGAGGCACTTATCAGGCCGGTAAATTTTATTAGAGACATTCTTTTTTTTTTTTTTTTCAATTTGTTTTTTTTTTTTTAAAAAGAAACATTAAAAATGGAAATAAGATCTGAAAAGACTGAGCAGACATTCCCAGACAGAGTCTTAATCCTTTTGGGTGTTTCCTCAAACAGCGAAAGAGGAATGCCATCCATTTTACTCACACTAACAGGTACACAGATAGCAGTGGAAGGACCTCGATGATATGAACAGCATGTCGTCTGTATGGCAAGATGCACACTCTCATCCAAAAGAGACTCTCTCGCCTGAGGATCCTGCTGTTAGGTTTAAACGTAAGGCCGAGGCTAACTCCCAACCCCTGCTATATCCATCACAGAGCCCCTGTCATCGGCAAAATCCCTCTCCATTTAGCACGGGGGATGAGAAAAGCTGTGAATGAGGCACTGTCGTCAGTGGGCTCTCGGTGTTTTAAATTCCCTTTTGATGTGACTCATGAGCAGAGAAAGGATTGTCTGTGTGCTCTGCCACTAATGGCTTCCTTTACTGAGTATTTGATTAGGCAAAATGCGTCATTCCTTCGGTTGTTATGGACCTTTAATAGCTTTCAGTTCTTTAGTCTTTTTTGTGTCAAAGAAATTGTATTTATTTATTGAGTTATTAAAAGCTTTTTTATGACGCCATTTTATGCTCGTGAAAAAAGTGTGCTTGCTTGGTTAATGCTGCTGTCATGACATTATCAAATTACATTGTGGACATCTAATCAAATAGCCTCTAACAATATGAGGTGGCATTAGATTTGAACCACTTGTTTCACCACAAATTTGTCTTATATTTGTGTTAACAGACATGATGTTCCTTTCTGAATAACATAAACCTTGAGATAAATCCTACTCTTCCATGAAATTAAGTTATACCTTTTAATGCTGCTCATAAATTAACAGTTCTGTTATAATTAAGGTTTCTTGTAACATGATGAGATACTTACTGCTCAATTGCTTGTGGATAGTGATCCAGTAATGGTCACTCCTCATATTTAAATTAGTACAGCACACACCATTACATTGAAATACATATGCTCAGTGTAGCATCAATTTAAGTTCAGCTGTTTAAACTTAATTGTTGATTGTATTTGATTGTTAGTGTAGAAGAAGTATTTCTGTTTGTATGAAGATGGATCTGCCTTTTTGTGGGATGTAAGAAAATCCACATTGGCCCATTACCCCTCTCTTGGCCGGTATGGAAGCAGACTATGAGTATTAGAGGAACTAACTGCAGGCTACCTGCAGCTTTCTGACTCCCCTATCTGTTATCTACAAATGAACTGGGATATGGTCTCCTGACAAAAAGGGCACTTTTGCCTCCAGATTACCTTATCAATACCTACCAAATACAGAGACAGAGAGGGGGGGGGGGGGAGCATTTTGTCCCTTTTGCGCCAGTACAGTCCAGACTGCCATGATATGAGAGGAAGAAAATATGTCTATATGAGATCATATCACTTCCTTATATTTAAGGACAACCTTGGCAATATCACAGTAAACATGGAGGCAGGATATATATTGGCACGCTCCTCCTGTCCTGCATATGTGCTGGCGGTTGTGCCAGTATGTCTGGAGAAAAAAACAGATAAGTAGCTGCCACTCTCCTGATGTCTTGAGTGACCTTAACAATATCCCTTGAGAGCATGCTTATGTGGCCTGCATGTCACAAATCACCACTGGCCATAACAATGTGTGACTGAAAACAAACTAATCAGTATACCCTGTGCTAGCCAAAGGACAGCTGCCACCTAAACATGTGAACAACACATGTAAACAGATGACAGATAGATAGATAGATAGATAGATAGATAGATAGATGCTTTATTGATCCCCAGGGGAAATTCAAGAATCTAACATGTAAATGTTACATGTTACATGTACATTCAAACATGTAAACATTCAAACATGTAAACAACACATGTAAATTACCTGCAGTAAATGGATATTAAAATTAATCAGTTTATCAAATATGTGTGTACTGACCATCATTCATGTTAAACTATGATGAACCCCTGGCAAGATGTTTCCAGGATGTTTCATTGGAGCCTTACAGCAGCATAACTGGTAGAGTAGATGCTTTGGAATCAAATCTGATCAAACTCAAAGGAAGTGAGTATTAGTAAAGTTTAATTTATATAAAGATGCAGGAAGTCAGCTTGATTTTTGAAACCAAGAATTCCACAACATAGCATTCTGTTACAATCTTAGAGGCTCTTAAAAATGAAAATGGGTGTCCCCATTTTAAGTTCATTTTCTTCCTGACAGCAAACAAATGTGACAGTACTCCACTAATGTAGTTTCATTGTCCTGACAGTCCTTCGCATTGAGCCATCATAAGAGACCGTGTTATACAACTGGGCAACATTCAGCAATGTTACTGTCAATGTTCCATTCTTCATAACCTAGGACACAATGCTCTCAATTCTCAATCGGTCTCCAGCCTCCCACTGATTCAACTGCATAAGTGAAAAAGATGTCAAATGTCAAAAATATGACCAAATTCAAAATTTGACATTCCTTGTCAATTTGTCCAACAAAAAAAAAAGATCCTTCCTTCACATTCAGTTCAGTTGCTTGTTGTGACCAACATGATCAAAGAAATCCAGCACTGTGTTTTGTAGAGATGTGTATTACTGCAAAAACAGATTCCCATTTCTGCCCCTATACCCCCTGCAGCAATTCCCATTCATGCACCTATACACCAGCAACCCCACTCTGAGCTGCGTTCGTTATCGGCACTGTCCAACCAAAGGCTCCAGTCAGGATGGACGGAGGTGGTTAGGGGGGGTGGTATCTAATTACAGATGGCCGATTCACTCCGTTACTCCTCAGCCCACACGCACACTCTCCGGCACCTTCTTCAGCCCCCCTGTCACCGTGGCTACACACATACACACCACACACACACATACACACACACACACTCAACACTCTCTTGCGCGTCACATGTCAGGTTTCTGAAGAATGCAGCTTGCCTTCTCTCTCTCTTCTGGCTCTGTGTGAGGAAGAGATGCTGTCCCTTGTAATACTTGATCCACAATAAAAACTTGCCATGCCCTTTGTGGTCAATATATTGCAACAATGTAAAGCCCCCCTGCCACTCTCTCCTTCACCATCACCAGCTATCCTTGAAAGCCTGCCATCATTTCTGATTCTGATTCTTATTTTCTTGCAGGGGCTCTGGGGGGAGGAAGCTGCTTGTGTGTGAGATATTTGATGAGTGGAAAGGGGATATGTTCAGAGCTGGAGAAAGTTTTTCTGGAAGCCGGATGTAAGATGAACCTGCAACCAAGGACAATAACGACTCTTCGCCGTCAGGCAGGCTCCTCCTCGGTCGCAGGACCGGGAGAAATAGAGTGCAAGGGCACTTTTAAGGCTTTACAGTGTGTTTTATGAGTAATCCTCTTTCCCCCCCCCCCTCTTATAATTAAATTCAACACTGACGCAACCACAGATGCGGCATGCATCCAGCAGGCAGTGAGATTGGACTGGGACTTACGAGGTCCTCCTCTTTGAATCACTGCGCTATCTTTTAGTAGATATCTGTCTGCTTGGGCTTGATAAATGGCTGAATCCCTGTAATCTATTTTCATTTGTTCCCCTTTTTTCTTTCTAGTGTTTCCAGCCACTCCTCAGTCCAGCCGCTTTTCACCAGTGAGACCAACGGCTTGATGGAATTCTAGCAGCTCCACCACACCAGAAAGAATAGCTCTCTCTCTCTCTCTTTCTCTGTGCCTCCCTCCCTCTCCCTCTCTCCTTCTCCCCTGCATTCTCTCTAGCACCTCTTTTACACCCTCCTCCCTTCCTTCCTCTCTGTGCATCTTCCTCTCTTCACTGTATCTGTGTGAATTTCTGTCTGTTCATGTTTGTGTGCCATTACTTAGTTCTACTCCCACAGCAACCTCATACAGTTTGGATTGAAACTGTAAGATGGACATTAACCATTTGCGCTACAATGGTTTATTGAGTAGTGTATGTCTCATACCTTGTGTCGTCATGCCAAAAGAGGGATCACTTACAGTTGAACTGGTCAGATCAATGTTGTAGTAACCTACACTTGAATTTAGCCAAATAATCTATTTAGGGTTAGGGTTAGGCCTTAATCTGAGCATGAACCCAATGACAGAGAGAGTGGTCAGTGTAGCAATACATCCATATCCAGTGTAGTTTGTTTGTGTACCTATTTGACTTCAACTCCAAATACTTGAAATGCAGATATTGCTTGATGTAATGTATTCTACAACCTATAAAGCTATTCATTTTTACTGAATATGCATGGCGACGTGGGGGGTTAATGCTTAGCAACCGAAGAAGCCCTCATCAAGCCATTTCATTCATATTTCCCTGTGACCCAATTTCCGTCCATTTTCACTGCATAAAAAGGATTTACCACAGAAGTAATTCCCCTGAGCTCTCAAAGTTCAAAGTTTTGCAAAACTGGAAAAGGTATGACACAGTTCTGCACAGTTCTATGATGAATACATGCTCTGTGCAACATGTTATCTATCCCATGTACATTGGCTACAAAGATAAATTATCATAGCTTTCATGAGTGGCTAAGATGAGACATGACAAGTCTTAAGGAGGGACAAATGCAATAGTGGCAATCAAATCATCTATCAGTGACTGTGTCATTGACAATATTTCAGTGAGTAATATTTCAGTTACTTCAAATGCATATGTATGTTTCGGTCCTAATCTAAGAAATGTAAAATAGATGCAAATCAGGTTTATAGGCCAAGTACACTTGCGTAAGGAATTTGGTCTCTGCATTTATCCCATCCGTGAATTAGTGTAACACACAGAGCAGATAGTCACACAGTGATGTGAAGCACACAATGAGGTGAAGCACACACTAACCCGAAGCAGTGAGCTGCTGTGGCAGTGCTCGGGGAGCAGTGAGGGGTTAGGGGTCTTACTCAAGGGCACTTCAGCTGTGGATGTGGGCAGTGCTCACCACTTCCCACATTTTTCCTACTGGTCAGGGATCGAACCTGCAGCCCTTTGGTTTTAAGCCTGAAGCCCTAAACAGTAGGCCACAGCTGCCCCCTGTCAATGTCCTCATTACCATGTTCTTACAAATGTTTCTCATCTAAATACATGTTATTACATATGACTAATCCTAACCTGAAACCCGCAAGTACCAATCTTGTATAAATGTACATTCAGAACGTACTTAATTGTACATATTGTACAAAAACCTAGTGCTTTAGAATAGTTCATAGAAAGTGGGACTGCTTTCTTTCTTTTACATATGCATGATTACAATTTTTTATTTGTGAATGAGTCAGCGTGTTGGTGGCAATGATGACAGTTACAGAGCTCAATATGGAACTGGACCTCTGTGTGTGACAGATGGAGACTTTTTGAAAACCCGGAGTTTATTTTTTTTTCTGCATTGATTACAGGGACATTTGAAATCAGTTCTGAGCGGCTTTAATTAATGAACTTCATTGCAATGGAAATAAGCCTGGACATTGATTATTGACTTTGCTAAACGAAAGAACTCAGTGCGCCAAAAGAATCGGTCGGGCGAGTGTCCAGAGCCACTCCTTTGCCTCGTGATTAATTTGTGTGGTGAAAAAGACCTCCGAGTTCTCCCTCCCATCAGATAAAACTAAAGACCGTGCTTCCAAGTGATTACGAGTTCCACAAAGCTTCAGTCCGCAGTGGTCCACTGCACTTGAGGATACACCAGGGCCACCTCAATCACATCATTGGAGCCTATTCAAACATTTATGATATTCTGGAACAGAGCTTGGTAAGCCAACCCCACCATCCCCCTACTTCCTCAAAGGCAAGTCCAAGTATTGTCTAAACAGCATGCACATGTTAGATTGCCCTTTGCTGGCCGTTGTTCACTATTCTCATTTACTGATTTGGTCAGTTAAGATGTCATTATTATGAGCTACTGATCCAGACGATTGGACAAAGCCCCTGATGGTGGGGGTGGAGTTGAAGATTTCAGTCCATAAACACTCGGCTAACACCCCCACCCACCCACCCACGATGGGTTAAACTCCAAATAATAATAAATTACTTTTTTTTCCTCTGTTTTTTTTTTTAAGATTATTTTAATTTGCCATCAGAGCAGGAGGGGTCAACAGACAGACATGGAAAGATTCAATGAAGTGGATTTCTCATTATCTCCCATTCACTTGCATTGCCAATCTTCTTGTAATTTCATTTGGGGGTTTTATAGACGGGACAAATTATTCATTTGTGAGAGACACATTTAAAGAAAAAAAAATCTTTTCAATTTCTCACGCTTCTGACCTTTATGTGGTGGCATTTGCTCTTTGTTCTGTGTATTAGCATGAGCTCTCCAGATATGGGTCTGAAGTTTCATCATGCTATAGTTACAGTTTCTGTACATCTACAGTTTCTGTACATTCATGTCCTCTTGAACATGGTCTTGGCCATATCTCTCAACAAAGTATTCACAAAGTATTCAGATATGCTTTAGATCAGAGAAGAAACAGAAATCCCTAGCTGGGTCCTGATGTATGACCACGTCATGAAATAATCATGAACTGGATGGATACAGTGTATATGAAATCCTTTGGTACGTTCCCTAGGTATTCTCTGCAGCAAAGGTTTCAGTGAAATATTATGTTGGAGGTGGATTTGCATACTATTATCTTTTTTTAACAGATGCATGTTTACAAAAATCTAGAAAGATTTAGAATCAACAAGCAAATCTCATGTGCAAAAATGCATCTTACCCTACTCACAGATACAGTCAAGTAGAGAGAGAGAGAGAGAGAGAGAGAGAGAGAGAGAGAGAGAGAGAGAGAGAGAGAGGCGGGGTATAGTAGATACTCTATATCCCAATGCCTCAAACTATATGCATTTTCTATATGTTTAGTACTTCTTATGGGAATCCTCTATGTCACCACTAAGCTCCTTAGAGATATACCAGTGCTGACATCACCAGATAAAAAACCCTTATGTGGATTCAGTCCTATCTAATCTGATATATCATTCACTAAGGGTGGTTGGCAGAAATGTTGACAGATAGGGACATGAAAGAGAATAGCTACAATATGTTTTATTCCATTGGTTTCAATAATAAAACGGGTGATAACCCTGCATAAATGCATTACAGCTGGGATTGCAAATGGCAGAATGTCACGCCGCGAGGATTTGGCTTCCATGTGTTCCATGTGCGGCATATATCCGACTGGATAATCGTGCACATAATGTTTTAGCAAAGGAGGAATGCATATATTTGTAAGGCTAAGGGTATAAAACATTTCGCCGCTAGGGTTGCTGTAAATTAAGATGAACCATATGTCTCATTAATACATTGGTACTTATTAAAAAACTATTAGCAACTTATCCACTAACTATGGCACACTGAAATGCCTTTAATTTCAGGGATAGATAGATAGATAGATAGAGAGAGATAGATATTCAATACAAATATAGTCAAGATATAATTTCTAAATGGCTTTCATTCTCTTATGTGTCTAATTTTATCCTTCTAGTCAAGTTTGGTGAAAGTGATGGGAGAGAATGTCTGGAGTTGGACAAGCAGCTTTCGTAATGAGGAAAAAAGCCGCTGAGCCATAGAGCGGTCTACCTTCAGTCAGGAGAGCTAAATTAAAGGACCAAATGATGCGTGCACTGAATTTCGTCTAAATCTCCAGGGCTGCAGTGTGCTGACTGGAATTAAACGTGTTTCTGAAAGACCCATCTGCCTTTGCGAGTTCAGTGCCTCAGATAAGGAGCCAAACTTTCTGCCTGGTTCTATGTGTGTCGTGGTTATGTGGGGTGGGGAGGTTTCTGTCTTCACTTATGGGACTCTTTTTCACACAAGCCTACACAATATCCCTTCTCACACACGTTGTGCCATAGGCTATCTCCGTCAGAAATGTATTCATTTCACATTTACAGATATGCATTTGGTATAATTATACATTTAACTTTGAGAACATCTATGTTAAACGCTGAGTTATCATATAACATATTTGCAACAGCCATTGGTAAAAAATAAAAGTAAACAAACATATAAATACAGTCAATGGCATGTTAAAAGTAATGGTAGTAAGTGACTGGTAGTCAGGAATGATTGAGTGTAGAGGGATTGGTAACTATTAGAATGATACTAGGGTGTGAAATGCTTCAAAAGTGCCATCTTGACATTGCACCCCCCACACACACCACTCACACCCACAACAGACACCCCAGCCACCCTTATCTCTGTATGGCCTCGAGACTAAACTAATGTGACAGTGTTGTGTGTGTGTGTGTGTGTGTCTGTGTGTGTGTGTCTTTGTGTGTGTGTGTGTGTGTGTGTGTGTGTGGTGTGTGTGTGTGTGTGTGTGTGTGTGTGTGTGTGTGTGTGTTTGTGTATGTGTGTGGTGTGTGTGTGTGAGGGTGGGGGGAGTGCGGAGACCCCGAGCATCAGTGTCTCAGTGGGCACAGCTCCCCGTGAGCGTGTACTGCACTTCCCTGTTAAAGAGTCGCACTGCTGCACGGCCATGTTCAACACGCCTCTCACAATTGGCTGTGTAATAATCAGCCACTACACCCTGCAGGAGGCGCAGAGAACGTGCCAGTGGCTCTGCATTTAAGACCCAGTAGTCCGTGGGCTGGAAGGCTGCGGTTGTGTCTCAGGAGGTCTGCTTACTGTTATTTAGGCTACAGCAAAGTTCTCAACGACTACTGTCAATTATTTTTGTTCCCTGTTCTGTCTTTTATCTGATACAGCTGATGCAGCACATTTTTCGATGTCCATTCTGACTAAAACTGTGAGGAATATGTTTCTTGTGTATTTTGTATCATTTACAGTATACACACAAAATGAGGGTGAATTCAAAACACTGGATAATCTACCCCAGTATTCTATTCTCAACAAACTAAATGGTCCTCTCACTTATTCAAAACAGAAATGCATGATCTATTCATAAGTGTTATGGCTGTAGGTTCATGAAACATGTAAGACATAAGAGCTCTACAAACTCTTCTGCACAGTTAAACACACAGTGAACATCACAGGCATGGAAAGGGATGGTAAACTCAGGCCCCACATGAAATGAAATCTACATTGTAGAGGTGGGATGGTGGTGCTCAAGGTTTAATAGACTGTCATTTTAACAGAGTCATAGTAGAGGATTTTATGCAGGATTTCAGGATTTCCTTTTTATGGGTAATAATACAAATGCTTGCAAATAAAGACACAGCTCACAGTGCAAAGGGTAATTAACTACTAGTTTATGTATACTATATTCTGAATCTTCTCTCACATGATGAACAACAAAGTAATTCAATATACAGTAAAGACTAAGCCCTGTGAAATGTAGCATGTTGGACCGTGTGACCATGGTACACAGCATACTTTTGAGGCATCCTAGGGAGCCCAGCAAGACAGCTTTTAAACAGTAACAGACTGAACTGTTAAACTGTAAACTGAACTGTAAAACTGCAGCAATGTTGATATCCACCAGGTAATGTTGTCTTTTTAGCTGCTATTTGCTTGTTTGAAGTTTTACATTCACTGCATTCACAAAATATTCTATTGTAGTGATAAATCTCCTACTTTCCCACTTTACATGTGGAATGATACCATGAAGGCTAACTACAACACTACAATGTTTGCATGTTTATGGTGCTTATGTGCTCGCCTCATCGTCACGATCCTTTGTTTGCCATGGTGACCATAGCTGAATAATATATTTTCATAATGAGAGCAGACTGTATGTTTTTTATTTTTATTGTCAGTCATGAAAAAGAAAGGATTTTGAAACCTTTGTTATTTCTGACATGCAGTGTGTTCTTAAGGTGGCTGTTTTAATTTGATTTAGTATGACCTTAATTAGATAGAAAGCCTGTGTCACTAATGAGGATTATTGATGAGGGCTGTTCAATGTTATGGGTGACTGCTCTTTAATTATGACTGTTATTCATCATCAAATCAAACAGCCATCATTTTGCCTTATGCTTTTGTGCGGTATGCATATATATATATATATTTCGCGGGTGTTGTGACAATCTTGCCTAAATGTCATTTAAAGGCACACTATGCAGGTTTTTTAGCTTAATATGCAAGTTTTTTAGCTTAATTTACCTTAATTTAACAGCCTCAGAGTCATTGGAATGGTTATATGACTTTATTCGGGTTGAATGGTGGCCGTCTCGCTTCCCCCTAGCGCCTGTGAGCGGAAAAACCACCCTTGCAACTGTGGGCCGGCGGGCCGACGGTCTCAGTGTCAGGAAGTATAACGAGTGTAACAAATTGCTTTACTGCATTCAAATACACATACATGCCAGGCACCGGCTAGAAAAGGTAGCGATGGAGTTTCTCAGACATTCGTCATGACAGAGCCAGCGAAAAAGAAGCAAAAACCGAGAAAACAGTAAGGAAATTGCCAATACTGCATAGTTTACCTTTAACTAAAAGATTAAAAGTTCAAAGTTCAAAATTATGGAATATAAAAAATAATCCATATGCTGAGCTGATTCCCTACTGTCATCTCCTATGGACTGACATACATTCACATATCAGTCACAATCATGTCATTCCCTCACCAGAGTCCAGCAGTAATACTCTGCTTTTAGCTTTTTGTGCCTATGCAAAACCTGTTGTACCACTTCCATTTTAAGCTATTTTTCTGAAAGGAAATTAGGAGGTGAACATGGCTGCAATTCACCTAAAAATGAAGATAAGCTGTAAGACATATCAGGTTGAGATTTGTTGAGCCAATAGGATAGAGCCTAATCCTAAATGCCTATTGAGGCCAATCTCACCTGTATCTGATGTACTGCACAGCACTGGCTGCCCAACACACTGTCTGTTTCCATTCTGACGAGTAATCCTCGGACTGACCTCCTGTGACATTCAATTTTTCAAAAAATATTTATTTATTTATTTATTTTTCATTTGCTGTCACCTGGGATTTACTGTCTTCCGACCGCTGCACTGGGGCCCCAAAAGTTCTCTCTCTCTCTCTCTCTCTCTCTTGGCATCCGTTTCCGAAAAGTCACTCCCCCAAAAAACAGAGTTGTTTTTTCTCGGTGTGTCACTAAGAACAGCAGACGGGTCTGTGCCCCGGTAGAGAGATGCTCTTTATCTGGCTGTGCCAAGATGGTAAAGAGTGACACCGCATTTCAGCGCGCCGTCCAACAAAAACAGATGGTGGAGTTTGGCAGCCACGGCAGGCTAATAATTGCACTCGCAATTTGATATGCCCATTATTTAGCATACTGTCGCTAAAAAACACGATCAGGATCAACCTCAAACTTATGGAGAGCATGCCAAACTGTGTTCTGCTGGGAAAATGTCTTTTCAGGGCCATCTGTTTGTGCTTGGCTTTCCTGCGATGGCACATCTTTCTCCATACCTTGAGTGAAACCACTTTTGTCAGCAGGAATTCAAAGGTTTTTTCTTTGAAAGTAATTAGCTCAACTGTTGGTAGCAGAGAAAAGGTGCTCAAATGCTCGAAAAAGTCCAACACAAGTTGCTATACATAATGCACATCACTCGATATGAACGTTTCTCCCTTTCTATTTCATTTTAAAGGTGCATTTCACTTCTCCCGAAATGGCTACAATCAGCTTTTATCACCCTTGAATTGTGTGCCACAGAATTTGGCTTGCCCCCAAGAAACGGGAAGATATAGGCCCCCTGATTAAACATCCAGCAGATGCATTAACGAGAGAGCAGTCAGCAATCACCTAATACCAGCAGCAAGCTATAAAATGGAGGCTGCTAAAGGTGCAATCACTTTGAGCATTAGGCCCAGTATTGAAAGTGACAGAGCAGATACGCTTGGCTTTGTCTTTCCCCGGTTCTCAGCGTCGCTGATCATCCAGGTGCACTTCAGAATAATTGCACTGTGTGGAGGACCCGCTTTTCTCCCAATTAGCCACATTTAGAAGATCAAAAATGGCCCGACTGTGTTCCCCGTCGCCTTTTTAAAAATCTCTCGTGCCAGTGGAGGTAGCCGTAGTTAAAGAAGACATCAAAGATGGTTGTACTTGTTACCGTATGTCTAATAGTGACTTTTTGAAAAAAAAGAGGAAAAACACTAGGCTTTAATGACAGCCTCAGCAAAGTTGTTTAATCAGGAACTGAGTTTAATGGCACATCCCCAGCTACAAACAAATGAGAAAAAAATCACTGCTTTCTGGCTCCATGCTGCCATTTATACTGTGTGATCAGACAAACTGAATAACATCAAAGAAGAGACACAGAGCTCATAAACTTCACACTGATTTTCACACAATTTTAAGAAGTCAAAAGAAGTTTTATCTATCAACAATCACAGGTGTTGCAAAGTCTCACTCAAAGTTGAGAGATTAGTCAATGCTAGAATCTGCTGTTATTCTGTAGCCATTATCACAGTAGGGGTTGACCAGCTCTAATACTAATCTCCAAGAGACGCATTGTCTGTCACACCACCCGAAACATGACAAGTATGGAAAAAATGAGTAAATGTAAAGTATATTTCACTTGATTTGGCTCAACACACAGTAACATAATGCAAGATTACATTCTTATGTCACAGGCAGAGCTTAAAGTACTGTATGTTCAAATAAATTATCTTTCGATATATATATATATATATATATATATACTTGTCGCAGCGTGATGTTTCTCACTGTGCCCGATCCCTGTTTCATGATGGACATTTGAGGTGAATGCCTCTGCAGAGCTGAAGTCAATCGTGTCAGTCTGCAGCACAGACATGTCTAAGAGCTAAGTGCAAGAATCACCACAAGGCTACTTCAAAGACCATGGTGGTCACTTCATATCAATCTAACCACTGATGTCCTAAAGCATGAGACAGCTTTATAGTTCAGGTTGGACTCACAAATGACCAAATGATGACCATGGCTGCCAGTAGAGTGAGTGTGTGAAAACCTAAGTTAACTCCTCAAATATATACCTGTTTGTGCACACCTCACTTTCATTCCAAAGTGTTAGAGAGATGGAGGCCAAGTTGCACATGCCAAGAAACTGACTAAAGACTAAAAATGTTGCCGATGAACTTGACTTGTTTTTCGAAAAGTGATGGGGACACATCCACCGCATCCACTCCACAGGAAGAGTATGTGAGGTTAAGCTCCTCTCTTTCTGTCTGCGTACGAGTTACAATGACTGTCCCCATGTCTCTGGCGGGAGGCAGATGTCTGTGGACAGGACGCCAGCAACAGCCTCATCAGGAGAAGACACCTCCGCGGCGGCGGCTAACTTAGCATTCCAGGCAGCAGCCCAGTGTAAGTGGCCAGACACACTTGTGCGGACGTGACAGGGGTTCCAGGCACGCTCAGTACACCAACCGCAGCAACAAGAGCAGCCCCAGCTCAACATCCCCACAGAAAGCAAACCACAAACCACTAAGCCGCCAACCCTCCCACCCCCAACCCCAACATCACTCACTGTATGCAGGTATCGATTTATTAAGGAATGTGTGTACAAAACCTTTCCACATACTTGACCTGAACTCCAAAACAGAAATGTCCAAGCTAAACTTTTTAAAGGTTTTGTGGAGAGTTACGTCTGTCAAACAGTAAAGTGACTTGTCTATTTTGCAACACTGCTGGCACAGTTGTTTTGTCATTGATATTGATATTGAGTTTGCACCCAGATACCTTGAATAACTCAGCATCAGAGTGATTTGAATGGATGAGTCTGTTCTGTTCTCTTGGATAACACTGTTCAGCTCTCCAATATTTATTGTTTTCTCTATATTGCTAATTCATATACCTCTGTAACTTTGCTGTCACCCTCACTGTAAAGATATGTATAATGCAAACCTCGGCGCAGTATAATGGTACTAAACCATATGACTAGAGTGTTGAAGATGTAACGAGAGGGAGGGACATTGGGCCTGCAGTGGTGACACAGTGTGGCCCGGTCGAGACACTTTTAGGAAACGTTGGCGCCAAATTCTCTCATTAAATCCCAGCCTAGGGGTGCTGTCATTGTCACAGTGCACATAAACACGATTGCTAAAATGAGAATGTCATCTCAATCTGAAAAAGCGAAAAGGGCATTTTAGCAGTAATAAATAAAAAAAAAAAAGTGTTTAATAATAATGGAGGTTAGAGGCAAAAGATTATGCTGCAAAGTTTTCCCTGTCTGCACTTTGTGACACTAAAAAGACAGCCCCGAGATTCAGGTCCATGGTTTGGAGATAATACAAATATTTTTGATCTTTAGTAAAACCCAAAGTTTGTGAATATCTAATCAGGCCGAACCCCCCTTTCCTGGCAAACACTACGGAAATGAACACACTATAAATAAAACAAAGGAAATCCTCTGACCAGGTACTAGGCCACGAACCCGAGATCTCCCTCATATCCTCGTTATGCAGAGTCACCGTGCCTTTTGGACTGCATCCATTTTCCGCCTTCATCGACACGCTCATGATGCTGCGGAGGAGAGGAGAGAACCGACAAAATACATCTTATCCACTGAGGGATTTGGTTAAATCCATCTGCGCAGAGTGTATTCTAATGAAAGCTTATCAGATTCAAGTAACTTAGTGGGAGGGTGACTTGCAACCAATGTCCTCGTCCTTAGTGTCTGTCACTGTTGCTTTTTTTGCAAACTATTGCTGTTTAAAAAAAATAAATAAAAAAAAATTCATCATCGAGGTCATACCCAAAAAAACATGATTCGGCGATGTCAACAATGAAAGCCAATGAATGTAATATTTGCGATGAGCCATCGGTGAATTAACAGTTTTTTGTAGCGGCGATGAAAATTCATTAACGTTTTCTATGGATAGGGAAATCAGCCATGTCACCCTTTCATAACATATAATCATATCTGTAATGGATATTGTGATTGTTGGCATTGATCCCTCAGAGCACACAGTCATGGATAATGCAAAGAGACTTATGCAGGGACAGACACAGATAACAAAGGCATTGATCCCTCCTCTGTAAAAAAGGTGCTGAGGCAGCTTTATGTGTGTTTTTCTTGATACCCCAAAAGAATGAGAAGCACAAACAAGGAGATGGCAAATGCCTCAGTGATGAGCACACTGGTGTCTTTTGGATGAGCAGACCATATTTTGTCAATCCACAGGGTCCCATACCCCCACCCTCAAACACACACACACACACACACACACACACACACACACACACACACACACACTTTGTCCTGTCTCATCTATTATCTCCTGTCTCTGTGAAATCCACAGTGAGCCAGTGAGTGAAAATCTTCAGTCACCTCTTATTTACTCACCTCCCTTATTTAGCCTTTTTATGGCATCTTAATTCACACAGACCACACTGCTTGGCACACACACACACACACACACACATACTGATGTAACTGATGGAGAGTTTGCTGCTCTCATGCGTGTGGTTGATGGCAACAGATTAATTTTTATGCACTTGAGGTTCCACTGCTGGCTATACTAACATGCTGTTACACTTGCACTAGAAAGCAATGATATATCATGTGTGTTATGAGAAATGGATTTACACACACTATATGACACACACACACACACACACACACAAGGCATGCACACACAGCCATGCACTCTCTCTCACACAGAAACATGCAAGTACACACACAACAGACATGTGCAGGCACTCTCTCTCTCTCTCTCTCTCTCATGTAAGTGATGTCCCACTCGTGTGGTCGCATGTCTCTCTATCCTTTTAGCTCACAACGACAGTGAAAGTGAAACTTGGAAAGTGGTCTCTCCACCGAGTGTCATGTTACCCCATGCATTAACGTCATGTCACTGCTTGACTAAATGAAAAATATAGGCTACTGAACATGGACATCGTCATAGTTGACAGAAATTACGTTTTGTGCCAACATGTTGTAGAAACACAAACACAGCCTTTATTTGGTGCAAATCTTCTCCTTTACTTTGGTTATAGTATATTCACATTAACTGTAGGCTATCACCACAAGTGTATACTAAACGTTTTTGCCCTAGTTTGTGTGCTGTCATCACATTTTGCAATACCTTCCAGTTGAACTTGATAGCCTACTTTTTACCTGCATCGACTCGCGATTGATTGCATCTAATGTAACACTCGGTGGAGAGACCACTTTCCAAGTTTCACTTTCACTGTCGTTGTGAGCTAAAAGGATAGGCCTACTATATGGGAAATACTTTGAAGTTCCTTTTGAGTAGGATCAGCTCCAAAAATGAATGGGTTTTCTTTAACCTGTGCTACACTTTTCCACCAAGTTGTGCGAAAATTGTAGGCTACCCGTAGTTTTTTTTTATGACAGAACCGCACTACAGCAGCCTACATGGTTCAGTAAATGAGCTCTTGGTAGCGCGTGCAACTAACTATATAAAACTCTATAAAAACAATATATTTATGGAATAAAACTAGACCTCTGATTGCTGTTTACGGTTAAACTGCATTAATGTGAACACCAGCCAGCGGAGGGCACTTATACAGCCTAGGCTACCATGCACTCGAACTAGCGGCTGCTTGGACAAATCCACTTGAGGGGTGGGGCAGGGGGGCGCAATCGTAACACACACTGAACCTGTCATGAAGAGGCCAAAATGATTGACCTGTCACCCCCCAAGCCAAATTGATGCAACTGCATTTATAAGCTAGGCCTAGGCCTACATGACAGGCTGCAAATAGGCAAAATAACTTAAAAAATAACTTAAAAATCGTGACTAAATTCAAGATGGCTGCAAACGCTAAACTTCGTGAAGATACTGTCTGTATAAATCGTCTTGTGAGTAAACTACCAGTGCAGATTTTGGAGTGCAGGGGACAAGCCGAGATGGGCTATGAGACATACGTTCACACTCGGTATCATGTTTCAACACACTTTAGGTCAACAGGGGCGCCTGCAGGAATTAATCCTATGGTAGTGCATTACACCCATCACCCCAAAAAAAAAAAAATCACTCGTGAACAATATTTGTCCGTTTTAGGTCCGTGCATTGGTCAGTCAGCAAAAAAGTAGCCTACATAGCATAACAACATCCACATACAATAATACAACGACAACGTCTACAATGACCTATTCATTTGGACAACTTGATACAGCCCTATACAGGCTAAAGTTACCTCTAGTTTTGTTCTAGTTTAGCGTGACGCCTGGCTTTAGTGCAGTCTAACGTTCTGACAAGCACACCAATTGCCTACCTTGTTCTTGTCCATCTGGAATAACTCCTAGCTTTGCTGCCTCCATCCTTTCTGTTTTCGTTGTTTAAAACTTGTGATATCCATGATGAGTATTGAGTTAGTGAATTAGCTCAACATTGTGTGCTGATAACCATATATAGATAGCCGAGTAAAAGAAAACAACAAGTAGCCTATTGCGTTCCTGCGTGCATATTCTCTCTCCTGCCAAAACAAAATGTGTGCACGTTATTTTGATAACGTGTTCACTAACTTTACGTAATAGAAAATGGTAAATAGCCTGATGGCATGCAGCTAATGGGATGCTGTGCATAGTTGGGAAGGTATGGTAGGCCAATTTGGTGTGAATACACACACACACAAGGGAAATTTTCTCTCGCTGTTGAGTAGCCTGATGGTACGCACAGTCGCGTCTGGGATCGATACACCTGCAAGGCCTGTAGGTCAATATCACACCGGAATTCTCCTTTAAGTCAGCGGTGCCTGGAAGACGACATTGGGGGCATAAAACACCATCAAGCAGGCATTACGGGAGAGGACAGCACAGGACACATGGCCCAGCTGTGGGCTTTCAAACGGCAGCGAGCCTCCTCATGCAGAAGAGGTCGTTCGCCGGCCTCGCTCACGGCCAGACCCTTTGATCCTCTATCCATCATCAAGCTGCCCGTGAAAGAATGAACAAGCCTCTTTTCTCTCTCCCGCTCTCTCTTTTCTCTTCTTTTTTCCCCTCCCCTCTGCCATGCCCTGATGCCACGCACCGACAGCGAGTTGACGGGCAAACTGGCCACCTCTGGAAATGGAGGGCGAAACTGGCTGCCAAAGCCAGCCTCCACGGCAGTTAAATGATGGAAATCGATGAGTCCTTGTTCAACAGCCTTTAGCTATGACCTTGAGTTAAAGTTAATAAATATACTGTGTTAATCCCCTCTTATCGGCAAGTCAAGCTAAACACCCATTTGAATCTGTATGTATATAAAAACGTCCTCACTACATACACACACATACACCCCACACACACACACACACACACACACACACAGAGAAAGAGTGGGCACACACACTCACACTGACAAACAAACCCACACAGTATCGAAATAATTTACATTTTGGTTTATTTAGGAGCAATATCTACAACACAGTTTGTGTGTAAAATGCAGAGAAGTGGGAGGCAGGAAGGGAGTTTAGCAAATGACAGAGCGGATTTGTTCTGCATGACGAAGTGATATGGAAAAAAACGAGTCAGAGAGAGGGAGAGAGAGAGAGAGAGAGAGAGAGAGAGAGAGTAAAACGACGGCGGCAAAGTGGGAACCCTGAGGTAATTTATCTTCTCGCCGAGCAGTGTGGAGGACGTGAATTCTCAGCAGCCCTGCAGCCTGCCGACGCCGGCTTCAAATTTGACTCACAGGGAGAAAGAAAGAGCGAGAGAGAAAGAGAGGGGGATAGAAAGAGAGAGAGAGAGGGAGGGTGGGTTGGTTGTGGGAGGGGGGCATGGCGAGGAAAGACAAGGTAGTTGGGATAGAAGCTCCTCACGGTAGGCCAAGGTCTTGGTCTAATCAAATCTGCAATGCATGAGAGAACAAGCCTTTTTGATCCTGTGAACTTAACTTCACTAGTGCACATGTTTGTAAATGTTTGTGTGTGTGTGTGAGAGAGAGAGAGAGAGAGGGAGAGAGAGAGAGAGAGAGAGAGGGAGAGAGAGAACTTCATGTGCTACTTTGAGTCTTCTGTGTACAAAAGAGAGATGGAAAGATTAAGGGAAAGAGAGATTGAGGCAGTGAGAGAGATTGAGACAGTGTGAGAAAGTGTGAGAAAGACAGAAGAAGGGATGGTGGCGAAGGAGGAGAGACAACGTCATCTCCCATTTGGCAAATGAATGATTTAACATCCAGCTTCCCTGTGCACTTGCACTTGCGCTCAGAAGCGCACAACGGAACGTGGGAGTGGTGGTAGTGATGAGCATGATGATGGCAGCGACAATGATGATGATGATGATGATGATGGGGTGGAAGCATAATGTTACTGCTACATGTGTTATAACAGCTACATGGGGTATACATGCTTATTCAATTTTTACCCCATACCATCCTCACTCACCATGACATGCCCTACCCCTTTTGCCAGGAAAGCCCCAGCTAGAGAAAGAAATAGAGAGAGAGAGAGAGAGAAGGAGAAAGATAGAGAGAGAGAAAGAGAGAGAGAAAGAGAGACTGGGCCAGGCTACTAGGCACTCATCCCGGCAGCTGTGACCCAGTTAATTCATTCATCCTCAACCACGTCACAAGAAAGAGAGATAGAGAGAGAAGAGAGAGAGAGATAGAGAGAGGAAAACAGTGGCAGCTGTAACACTGAGCCCTGGGGACGTATAGCACTATTAGAGTATATGGGCCCGTTAGGTGTCCCCACAGTGCATCCCAGCACTATTAGAGTATATGGGCCCGTTAGGTGTCCCCCTCCACCTCCTGCAGGGCACAGGGAGCGAAAACGTTATGAGTGCGTAGTTAATGACGGAGGCATCAAAAGTGGCACCTCGAGATGCGTTCGTAAATATGGGTCAGGCTACCATCAACTTCAAAAAGGAAAACGTCTCTGGGTGATTTCAGCTCCACTCCGCACAGGAAGTTCCCTGTCGCATATGTCAGGATGCATTTCGGAACGAGGCAGCAATATGTTGACGAAAAAAGGGTTTTAAAATTAATTTTTAATTAGAAAAACACACACACACACACACACAAAAGCAGCAGCGACAACAACAACAAAAATGCCGGTAACCCAAATGGGAAAGCACAGAGGCAGGTTAAAAAAAAGCACATATCAGTGAACACAGCTGAGACTGTTGCCCTGGCATCACATGTGACAGAGTGGGGACCTGCCTGATTGGCTGGCCAGGGAGCATCTGTGTTGCACACTTTTGTAAAAAGTATATTAAAAATATATAAAGTAAGATTACCTATAATTTAGCAATTAGTCACACATATATATATATAGCCCATATACTCTAATAGTGCTCGCTCTCTTCTCTCTCTATCTCTCTTTCTATATATATAAATATAGGAAATATGTACCCAGTAGACCATTTAAAAACACATAAAATGTAGATTTGTTGTTTTAGCAGTGTTATAATGACAATTACCCAAGGGGGAACCTCTTAATGGAGCTGTCATTCACCACCCAGGCCACTGATGTGCATGCCTGGCCTGCCAGAAGCTGCTGTTAGAAACAGCTACGATGGGGGTCTCAATATCATCTGCTGACTTGTGTCAGACCCAGAACCAGTACCAGTACCAACTGGCTTCAGCTTCCCCCTTGCGAGATGGGTCATTATAACACTGCATATAACCTATCTACTGGTAATTAGTTTTTTATATGTCCTCTATCTTCTGGTTAAATTCTAATAAAGACAATGATAAATAAACATATATGGTCATCACAACATTGCTAAAATAACAAATGTAATGGGTGCCTAATACTTTTGCACAGTATTATATATAAAACCTACATTATGCTAGTGTGCATTATTACATTGTAATTACTAGTGCAGCGCCTGCACAAAACCTACCCATTCCTGTAGAAACCCATAGCATAAACGCATACCACCACATAGTCCTTCTTTAAAAATGGTATTGATGGTTGGAAAAAACATCATTCCAATTAAGTATTCAATAATGCTAATAAAAAACATCCAATAAGCATAATTTAAGCATTATTTCATTTGTGACATTGTTTTAACAGATCAAAATGGCATCACACTAACAGGGCTTTGACATAGGGTTAATGCTATGTTTAATTCAATAACTTGATGGTAGAGAAGATGATGAACACCATTATTGTGGAATAATTCATTATCATCTGAAATTTGCAAGTGCCTAATCTTCCCAAAATAGTCTCTGGGATAAGTGACGTCACACTCAGCCACTCTGTTTCTTTTGTTGAAATGGCCAGAGTTGCCTAACTCTGCTCTTCAGTATTGTAACACTCCTAATTGTTTAGTCAAATGACAGTCCAACAGACAGATATACATTCCTGGAGTTGGAAAGATGCTTACGTAAGGCCTGCGAGATAGCCAAATGATGCTGTTTAATTAATTAACCTCTATCCCTATAGTGTAACCTTAAAGTTGGGGCATGAAATCTCATTTGCTCTCATAGCTTAGGCAAACTGTAGCTCATAGAGCTGCTGCACTGGGACAGAATTTAGCGAGACGGCATCATTTGCACGCGATGCACGCGTCCTCCTGTTGGAGGGGCATGGAGGCATGAGGTAGAGAATAGTCATCCTGCGTGTGTGTACGTACATGGCTGCTTATGCACATGGGGCACTGTACTGCCGACTTCAGGGACAGGTCAGGCGTGACAGGTTCACACAGACTGCAAAGAGCACAGTGAATGTATATGTGTTTGCCCTAACAACAATAATGCCCATATACGTTTTTTGTGTTCAGACACTAAGCAGTCTAGTTCTACTTGGGGGGAGGGTGGGGGGTGTCCTCCCTCAAAAATGTTTTGGGTTAAATGCAAATACATTAATGCAACAATACAGGAAATTAAAGATAATAAAATGGTCAAACAAATGAAAACATGAGGGTTTAAAAAGCCTTGGTTACACTTCACTTGACAGTATCGACATAAGAGTGACATGACACTGTCATGAACATGTCATAAACAATTCATAAACGTTTATGACATAACACTTCTGTCATTAAGTGTCATTCGGTTTTTGTCATAACAAGTTAGGGTTTAGGGTTAGGTTTAGAAAAAGGGTTAGGTTAGGATTAGGGTAAGAGGTTAGGGTTAGGGTTCATGTGTTCATGTCACTCTTATGTCGATACTGTCAAGTAAAGTGTTACCAAAGTCTTTAGTATGATAGTGTAGGGTGAGAATCAGTTATGAAACCATCAGTGTGACTCCTTAAATAAAGTGCATTGATAAAGTGCCTTGTTTTTTTATTATGCACCTTGTTGACTACTTTTTGGCATAGATATGAATGCAGGCACAATGTCACTCCCTTGGAATCTAAAAATACAGGCAGGATATACTTCTAAATTTCACAAGTAAAACTACTGAAAGTTACAGGATGTGCACTGAGATGTAGAAAAAAATACAGAGTAGATGACTTCTTAGACATGAGCCCTGTCAGAGCGCTTGACTTTGACGTGAACGAAAGAGAATTAAAAATGTCAGTTCGGAGACAAGTCTTATCTCATTCCCTTTAGTCACAGCCATTGAGCACTGACGGGATCAATCGCCCGCCTCTTGTCATGACAGGTCAGCGCGGCGACGGTTCGCGCTGTAGCCTGTGAAGTCGGCCGACACTGAAAAGCTTCTGGAGCAACACTGTGTATCCAAGCGTCCATTTCTCGACGAAAACGCTATAGGGTGCAATCCGACAGCTCACTTTGCTAAATTGCAGCAGATGACAGATCTGATGGGTCAGAAAACGTCCAGAAACGGTGTGCCCCATCATGGTGTCATTACTCCTCTCTCAAGCTACTGTTCACCTCCACCACCTCAAATTACCCTTCATCTTCTCAACTTGAACTCAGTGAGACCTGTGCTCATTGATGGAGGTGCCCAGACTATTGAATATGTAGGTGGGAGACCATGACCTGAATGTTGAATAAAAAGGAGGGTTGACATAGCATAGCTTGTTGGAGATTTTGATGACATGGCTTGCCATGAGACTCACAGCGCACTGCTGTCTGACCAAGAACTTTCTGATTTTTGTTGAGGTCACCACATATACATTTTGTTCAAGGCAACTGAATTTATTTCCCTTTATGTGTAAACCAATGTTCTGTTGATTTAACTCAGAGGTTTCAAAGTAACCTGATAAAAAAGACTGTGAGGAGAAACGCTGCTCCCAATAAATCCTTTATAACTGCAAATGCAGAAGACAGTGTGCGGGAGTTCGTTACTCATGCATTCAAAGCTTTTGACAGTCAGGTTAGATTTATGCAGAAGTACTTGCTATACTTGTGTTTGTACAAAATGCATAGACAAAAATGATACATGATATATCTAGACAACCTACAGTTACACCAAGTGTAACTATTACTAACAGTATATTTTACTCTGAACACCCAAGTGTAGCTAAGATCTTGTCCAAGGTCGGAATTAAAACAATACCTTTTACATTTCAGTGCAGCAGCAGCAGTCTTGATTTGCAACAGCAACTGGCGTAGACCAGCATTGGTGTTAAGCCGGCTTTTGCATATGAACGGTATGTAATTAATGGATGCATGGGCGCCACTTACAGTACAGCTCGTATACTGTAGAAGGGAAGTCATCCCCCCTCCCCCTCCCCTCCCCCTCATCCAAGAACCAGTGTGCCTGACATGTAAATGTGGCTGGATTCACCTCCAACAATCTTTGATTCCCCCCTCTCTTTTTTTCAGTGAATTCATTAAGCTGCAAATGCAAATGATAAACCACCACACAAGGTCAAATGGGACAGACCGCAATGGCAGCTAAACGGCACTAAGGAGCGTCATGATTTGTAACGTTTATCCTCAACACCCCTGACAAAAATGATACAGAACCGGGAGACACTAGCAGCAGTCGTTTTGCTCTCTCCTCTCTCCTCAACGTTGCCTGACTACTCCACGGTGCAGTATATAAAAACCAGACTGCCATGTAAGCTCAGTGGAGCTGACACCACACAGCATCACTTGAGCTCCCATCCTCCCTCTGTCTCTCCCTCTCCCTCTCTCTCCCTCTCTCTCTCTCTCTCTCTCCTCCCCTCCAGCTGAAGATGAGCCTGGTTTGGAATTCTTGACAAAGCACTTTTCTGCGCTGGCGACCTACCACGCATACCCAAACACAAGGGGACAGCTCGCTCTTAAAAGCATCGGTCCCCGGCACTGGCTCTTCGCCCGCAATTTTGGAACATTGTTTTCAAAAGAAATTAGGTCACGGCGGCGGCGCAGTGGAGGAGCATGGCGTGTTAGTGGGAAGAGAGAGACAGAGAGAAAAGAAAAGAAAAGAAAAGAAAAGAAAGAAAAGAGAAGAAAAAGGGTTCTGCTGCCCGCTGTAAGTTCATTATTGCAGAAGAGAGAGAGAGAGACAGAGAGAGAAGCCATCATCGACGTCGCCCGTCATCTCACAGGGAAACTCCCTTTGCGAGCCTTTTTGCATGGAGGAGCAGGAGGAGGAGAACTCTCTCATTGCGAGATCCTGTCAGTGATTGTAAGGTTACAATTACATAAGAGAAGAGAAGAGGAGAGGGGGGAGGGGAGTTCTGTATTGTAAGATACTGTCAGAAATAGTACGGTTGCAATCAAATAAAAGAACAGGAGAAGAGAGGAGAGGAGTCTCGTATTGTACGATACTATCAGAAATATTAGGGGTAACAATTGAATAAAAGAACAGGAGAAGAGAAGACTCTCATATGGTGAGATACTGTCAGATGCAGTCGGGGTAAAGTCAGCTTGGAATTCCACCAGCCTGCTGCCTCCACCTCCAGGGCTGTGCTCTCTCTCACGGCCGCTCAGACCCCCTGCTTGTACAGGGTGGTGAAGTATTTGCCAGATTCGACAGTGTGAGCTTCAAGGCTTTCTGCACAGCCCTGTAAGGCCGAAACACTGCTGGTCTCTGTCCCTCTGTCCTCATCTGACCATTAAGTATTATGACAATTGCCATAAAGTCATCGGTTCATTAAACTGATATTGTTTTTTATCAGAGAAAACAAATTAGTGGAACGATGGAATTGGAGTGTGATTCGATGAACACTGGTTTATCACTGGTTTATACCGTGCATCAAAAGAGACAGTGAATAGTCTCAAATGAATTGATACAATACAGTTACTGGATAAACCAGTAAGACCTTGGTTATGCAGTATACTATTGTAACCAAACTCCTAAAATCCATAAACCTGTGTGAGAATTAATAAGGAGTGGCATGTGACTCATTTATATTCCACACACATGGTGATGAAATCCCTGCAAAATTGACTGCATGTGATTCACTCATCACTCAAAAAGTTATGCTGATAGAAAGAAGAGGATGTGTCACAGTTTCACAGTTCGATAACTGAGGAGGGATGATTATCCTGATAAAAAGGCCTAAATCTGCTAGTTTATTAATCTGTTTAACAATGAGCGTCTCATTAATGTGCCTAATAGACTTTCCTGTGGGGATCTTAATTTAATTTTCCTGGTTTGGCTTGGATGGAGCCTTGCTGTTTCCCATATTGCAGTGTGAAAACTTCACTCATATCAGCGAGATGAGACATTTTCATTATCTCTGTTTGACATTATGTTTGGTGTGTGTGTGTGTGTGTGTGGGGGGGTGCACAATGTGAGCAATACAAAGGGAACTGTTCCCAAATTAAGTTGTGTCTTGTTTTGCCGCAGTGTCGTGATGGGGGCCCTTTTTTGTACGCTGGGACAAAGCGAGCACGGGAGTCCTGCTCCCGACAAGCTGCCGGGCACATTAACAATCACACTCACACAATGCCTCACAATGGAAGCGGGGAAAACATGATATTTATGAGCCAGCATTGACCTGCCAATGCATTTTTGCTGAGCCGGTGATTTTCTCCTCCGCAAACTGTTTAACAGTAATGGAAAATAGCTCTCTTGCTTGCCCTCCCTCTCTCCATCTCTCTCTCTCTCTCTCTCTGTCAAGCCTGCTCTTTGGATTGACAGAGTGACGACAGTGATTTGCAAATGCCATCATCCGTGATAGTAAGTGGGGCAGGAAATCTGAGGGAGAGGACTTAGAGAAGCGTGTCATGTCGCTGTAGCTTTGGGTGCTCCGACCAGGTCACTGTGGCGAGTCCACCTAGGCATCCTCCATTTTGTCTCGGTCTTAGAGGTGTCCCTGGTCGTGTTGCTCACATTTGGTGTTTCCATGTGCTTAGCATCAGTCGTGACGCCCAATTGCCAAATAAAAGGGGATGAAAACGAGATGCTATTCAAAAACTCCAGAATCTTCTCTGCGTTGAACAGCTGGCACATTTAAGATAGATAATGCTAGTTTCACACCCACTCAATGAGATTGTGTTTGTTTATTTGTTTGTCTGCGGGCATGGAAATTCAATCCCTTTTTTATTCTGAAGTGCATGTGTTCGTGACGTAATGGCACAGGCCTTTTAGAAATATGCATTTCTTGGAGACCAATATATCTTTTAACGTCCGAGGGGGAACTTCACAAGGAGGGCTTAAATATTTTATCACAACAAGTATGGATGGGATAGTGAAAAAAGTGGTTACTTAGCAACTGCTTCCCAGCTTTATAATTATGGGGTTGTGTAGGCATTTGTGCACATAATCTGAAATAATAGAACGCACTGGAGGAGGTATCTGAAACTTAAGGGATTCATCAGCCCTGGCGAGAGAAGAGGCTGCTGATTTTGTGCATCGTTTGCTTCATGTAAATGATGTATTCAGAATCTCTTTCATTTCAAAACTCCTCCATCAGGCAGGCTCTCTCACTTGGGCTTGCTTACCTTTCAGATTCCACCACAGTTTGAGACAGTGGTTTGAATGAAGGATGAATATGTAATGTCATATGTGTCAAATTTTCACAATCCTTTGGGTTGTAACAGCCTATGAACCTAAGGCAAACAAAAAAGAAATTCAAGCCACTTGATATTGGCCCACTTGAAAGAGCACCATTCTCCAAAATCAAGTGTGAACCTGATGAAGGGTGAATGTTCTTGCAAGTCTTTTGATGGGCTTGGCCTTGGAATAGCCTATCTTCGGTGGCTTTGAGTAAGACACTTAAGGAATCATGTAATGAATGAAATATTTTGTTTATGTGATTAATTATAGTGGATGGAATCCACTATCTTGAAATCTCCTGGCTTCTTCTTCTTCTTATTATAACCTTTTCTTTTTACCTTTTCAAGAATGAATGTGACTCTAACCGCTTAACGTACAGACATGTTGAAATAACCGTTGTGTAGGTCTGGAGTTGGACAAGAGATGTATTTTTTCAGATTTTCTTAAAAGTTTATGCTTTTTGAGAAATAGGGGATTAAAAATGTCAAAAAGCTAATTTTCCCCCCATAGACTTGTATGGCTGTGATGTCATAATGGCCTAAAGCCTGCTGCGCTCGTTAAGCTCCCAGAGAAGTTCCCGGGCTAATCAGAACACTGGCACAGGTGTCACCTGTGAAACTGTCTCTGCTTCTAATGCATACAATCTGGTGCTCCCTAAAACTACACATTCTGTTTAAAGGACAAGTCTGGTATTTTACACTTAAAGCCCTGTTTTCAGATAGTTTATGATTAAATAGAATGTTTAAGATTGAAATTTTGACACATGCTGCTGTCCTGAGAATTTTCGGTTTCTGTGGTAGCGCCCCCCCTCCTCCACAACGCTGCATAGGTGCACTGGAACAATCCTTCCTAAAGCGCATTAAACTTTTCGTTTACAAAGACGTGAAACTCACCGAGTGGTCAGGGGTGTTCGCTGATATGCTCACACAAAAATCGCTGCAAAAGATGCTTTCCAACAGATGTTTTACCATGCGTTGTAAAACTGTGGAGCTATTTTTCCAAACACCTCACACCCGTACATTCTTCCATTGAGAGCTTGAATTATAGACACTCCAGACCAGTTGGTGGCGATCATGCACCTTACACCGTCTTGCAAATTACAAGCAAACCACTGGCATTTCATTGAATACACAGAAGAAGTAGAAGATCGCTGTCTTGAAGTATTTTGCAACAGACAGCTAAAAATGAGGCAATTTTGTGCAGTTCTGAATTGCGGGAAAATTCATAGCAAAAAAAGTTGTCACAGACTTCCTTTCAACGATCCAGAAAGGCTAAAGTTGTGGCTGGAATTTCTGGGGTTGGATGTGAGCACACCTGTTGAGAATCTGCAGAAAACTGATCACCGTGTCTCTGCGGTCTGCATTTTACTGAACTTCGCTGGAGGTTGAAAAAAATCGCCCAAAAAGCTCTTTCGCCTGAGAAATACAGCGGTTCCCACATTACCTCCTGGGACGACAGAGTTGGAAGAACTTGGGGTAAGGTTGACATTTTGTAACATAACATTTGTAACAGGCGGAAAATTAACTTATTTGTTATGTCCATAACCTGTCATGTTCACATCATAAGCCTAAACCTAGCCTACATGAATAATTTGGCTACATGATTTTGTACGTTTACTATTTTTTTGGCTGTGGAACCTTAATGATGAAAACGTAATGATTCACGTAGGCTATCATTCACATCGTGCAAGTTCCAAGGCATTTTAGCATTAGACATGGTTGGACGTGACAATAATTTGGATAGCGTAGTAGTGTTAATTTTGTCACCTATTTTTAATTTAGTCTTAGTCTTAGTCTTGTGACGAAATGTCCTTTTTAGTCTTTGTCCTATTTAGTCATTCAAATATCATTTTTGTTAGTCAAGTTTTAGTCGACTAAAAGTCTCGTCATTTTAGTCTAGTTTTAGTCAAAAGAAAACTAAAGTCACTTTTTAGTCTTAATTTTTTATAACAAATTATTTCTGATTACCATTTGAGTCAAATAGTGTTTCACACATCTAAATTTTCCAACAATATTGTGTGTCCGCAGGGCTACTCGTCTGTTATAATTACTCATTCTGATTTTTTTGTCAGTCAGTATGTTTACATGCACAGGTAAGTCGAGCTACAGTTATAGCTCGGCTGGGATTTGACCATAAAAGATTTGACTGTAAAAGATTTGACTGGACCACTGTCATATTCGTAGACCAGTGTTTCTCAAAGTGTGGTCCGGGAATCACTGGTGGTCCGCAAGCTATCCCAAGTGGTCTGCGAGCAGACGTGGTAAAATATAATATGAGTTGTTTGCAATATTGAACCAACTTGTATGTAAAAACAGTTCTGCAACACTGTCTATGTAAGATATGCCAGTTTAAATCATACAGTATGAATCCACACAATAAGCAAAGTGCAAAGACAATAAGCAAGGTGGTTCAGTGAGTAGGCCTATTGTGTAGACTAATTATAGGCTACTGTTGAAGTAGGTCTAATCTTTTTTTTCAGCTAGGGTTAGTTAAGCGGTCCTGAAACTGAAAAAGTTTGAGAAACACTGTCGTAGACCAAAGTATTAATGTTTTACTCCGCCTCGCTAGATGGCGATATGCGCCCAAACACAACACATTCCCCAAACAGACTCTCCATCTTAGCCATAGCTAACTTGCTAGCGAACTTTCCATATTAGCTTACTTGCTAGCAAACTTTGCATCATCAGTCTAACTAGTTAAATAGTTGACATTACATGATGAACATTTTCGTATGGACATTCTGGGGGATGTTAATTTGTATGAGAGAAGCTTCAACTTCTGGGTATGTAGCATTGTGGCATAAAGCTTAGGTAGTTAACTTGCTAACTCTGGCAGAAATCTCCAGTGTTCTTGTTCCATGTAGTTTCGTGTTGCAGCCACAGGGTTGCAGCAACAGCACATAGACTAGCCTACAGAAAAGCTGTTGCGTATGAACTCATTCGGAATATTTTGAAAACGTAACAGCTAGATATTCTGTCTTCTCATTTTGTAGACGAAAATGAAGAGAGATTTTATCTTAGTTTTTATTTCATGCAAAACATTTTAGTCTCGTCTTTTTTCGTCAACAATAATGCATCTTAAGATAGTCTTAGTCAGTGTTTCAGGACATTACTGCCGTCTCGTCATCGTCTCGTCTTAGTCATGAAAAAAAAGGTCGTTGACGAACATATTTCCTCTCGTCTCGTCTGACGAAATTAACACTATAGCGTAGTAGCCTACGATACCGCGACTGCATAAGACTACAGAAAAAATACAAACAACTCCATATCCGTTTCCGGCAGCGGAGTAATACCATACCTCACAGCACATCCAATACAAGTCAATGGAGTTGGACAAAAACTACGATAAAACCTGTTGGAAAGAATCTTTTGCAGCGATTTTTGTGTGAGCATATCGGTGAACACCCACGACCACTCGGTGAGTTTCACGTCTTTGTAAACGAAAGTTTAATGCGTTTTAGGAAGGATTGTTCCAGTGCACCTATGCAGCGTTGTGGAGGAGGGGGGGCACTACCACAAAAACCGAAAATTCTCAGGACAGCAGCATGTGTCCAAATTTCAATCTTAAACGTTCTATTTAATCATAAACTATCTAAAAACAGGGCTTTAAGTGTAAAATACCGAACTTGTCCTTTAAGTGTTTCCCGTGTCAAAATAAAAGTCACAGCCATATCTCATGCTTTGCACATTATATCTCCAGAATGGTTTGACGCATATGCTTCAAATTTGGTACAAGTGTTTGTATGGACTCAAAGATGAAGTGAGTTGATATTGGAGGTCAAAGGCCAAAGGTCAAGTCAATGAACACTCTGAGCAAAGATTCTATAGTTAACTAAGATGAATCATAAGACGATTCACCAATGGAACGAAATGGCACTAGTTCCGGACTCCTAAATAGGCGTGTCAAAACAGAAACTTTTCTCTGAATAAGCAATAATAACATATAAATATAATTTTGTATACTATTTTACAGTCATTGTTTGTGTGCGATGCCAATGAAACACTCTTTCGGACACGGAATGAATAATTTAATTTTGCCCCATTAACCGAGCTAGCTAGCTAGCTAGCTAACGTTAGCACAGTAAACGGAAAGTGAATGGGAATGTTCGCTAGCTAGCTAGCAGCTAAGAACTTTGGTTAAACTTATATATTGTTGCAAACAAACCTGAAATAACATACGTTCAGCAACTTTGTAGTAGTCTACTAGTTCTAGCAAAAAATATGTTAGGTTAGTTTATCAACCATCTCTGAGTCTAGAGCCTCTGAGAACAGGTGGCTGTGCACCAGAGCTTTGAGGAGACAGTGACAGATCACGAACAAAGTTATTTTTGTCTTTATTTGTTTCGTTGGAAAATACAATGTCAGAATGTTAGGGAGACATGTGGCTTGTAGAAAATGGGTTCAAAACTTACATCGCTGAATGTAGGGCTAAGGGATTGGTCATATTCCGAGAAAATGTTCATTTCTCCCATAGGAATACATAGACACTGGACCTCCCGCTAGACTCCTAAATGGGCGTGACAGCTTCGAACCCCATGTCACAACGTGCCAGAATTTACCCTCTTATGAATCGTCTTGCTTTATCAACCGTCTCTGCTCTGAGTGTGATATCTCAAGAATGCCTTGACATACATGCCTGAAATTTGGTATGAGTATTTGTATCGATTCAAAGATGAAGTAAATTGATGTTGGAGGTCAAATGTCAAGGTGAAAAACACCTTGAGTATCATATCTCAAGAACGCCTTGACACACAAGGTCTTTTGGTACGAGGGTTTGTATGAACTCAAAGATTAAGTGATTTAATGTTTTTTTTTTCCCAGGAATTTCCCCACCAACATTAAGCCAGCAGCCTTCCATCCACTATTGTAATTCCTCTGGTATTACATTCTAGTTATTTATGATATTGAAGTGACTCATGGTGTTTCATACTTTGCAGTAGGCTATCTCATTAATATACACTAGTAGCAATTTTAATCTAGTCCTATTTGATTTTGACATAGGCCTAATGGAGTTTAAATTGACATTGGCTATCATATGTTTGGATCGCGTTTATATTTGCATTGTAACTGTATTTTGTGAACTGGACTTCCTAGAAAAGGACTGGATAGCCTGCTTTACGAGTCCACTTCATAAGTCTAGCCAGCACAGGATGTCGGATGGGTAAAATTGCTCCAAGTGTAGAAAGTCCCTCATCCTTTATTTAATCAACCCTGTGGTAATGCTGCCACAATGACCGGAACGGAGTCAGACATTATGGCAAATTAAAAGACAGCGGTCGTCTTTTCCAGCCACACCACGGCTGGTATCTGTCACTCACCGGCAGATGCAGCCTATCTGTTGGCATCTTGGAAGAATGCAACACCGATTATAAGCAGTGGGATTGATCGGCATATGGAATTCAGTGTTGTTGAGATCGGCTGCCGGTCTTTCACGGGACCAGGATAGTCTTTTAAAACAACCACAGTTGAATTATGTCTGCGTTCTGCCTGTTAAATTATAAATATTTGGAGGCTATCTGACAGCGTCTTTGCGAGTTCTATCGCAACAAGAAAGTTGCATCCTATACACAAGTCTTCAGCTGGAAGAGAATCAGACCTCCACAAAACGATATTTGTGCAGAGATGGTCATGTCGGAAACCAAACTGCTCACCATGAGTGTAACCGAGGACATGTAATTAACTGATACCTGGTTGGGTTGTGACGCTAGCACTTGAGTGATGTAAGTGTGGGAGAGAGGAGGCGGACCATAGGATCTGTCTCTAACCGAAAAGACAACCGATATTCAGTGTTATTCTGACAGGCAGAGCGCAAACAGTCGGCATCGAATTTACAGTATTTGGACAAGTGTCCTATTCCTAGTTATGGATATGAAGAAATAGTTTTCCTCTGCCATCACGATTTTTTTCTTAAATGGTAAGTGTGGCACAGCTATTTCATCAAGGTTTCGTTGTTATTTAAAAGCGTAAATCATTTGGTTATAATTGCATTAATTGCAGAATAACAGGGAAATCCTTTTCAGTGGGTATATTGTATTGTTGTATATTACTAACGACCAAATGTATGGCTGCGTCGATTTGAGTTAGCCTACTTATGGTTTACCAATATTGTTTAGGAATTTGCGAATTCTGTATTTTACTGAGTAGATATTTTCAGTCGTGCCATTGAACTATGACACGCATCAAACAGGACTGCATGCACAGAGCTGTCTAATACTTCACACCTCCCATGCGCTTGGATTTAAGTAGCTTTGCATTGCGATATTTCCTTTGCAGGCGACCGAGTTCTGATTTACAACGATTAATTAACATTTAAGTTATTTTCTCTGCTTTTCCAGCTTGGCTTCCATTCACAGAAGATGAAGAGCTTGCTTAGGCAAGAGTTCTCAACAAGGGCACCCGGAATCTTTCACCGGGGACAGTGACGCCCAGTTCGAAGAGGTGGAAAGGGAAGAAATGAATGGTCCCTCCACATCAGACTATCCCGCGCAGCGCATTTCAAGTCCTTCGGCGCAGTAACCGACCCCTGCGCAATCATCTACCAAACAGCGATGGCTATCACTGGCATTCTATTCTAATTGAATTAATGGCTTCTTCAGTGCAATCGACTGTGTCCTGTCCGAAATGCTGCTATGGGGATGAGGGTAATCGTGAGACCCACGGATGTCAGAATTGCCACAGCCTGATAGGATAGGGCTCCTGCCCGGGTAAGACAAAAGCAAAAGGGCGTCTTCGAAAGATAGAGAGTAAGAGAGGGAGAGAAAGATTGAAAGAGAAAGCAATAGAGAGAGAGAGAGAGAGAAAGAGAGAGAGAGAAGGAGAGGGGGCAACCAAGACAAGCATTAAATGAAACAAGCCATGGGTATTCAGCACTTTCTGCTTCTGCTAATTTATTTGGACCCACTGAACGTGTTCTGCGCTGTCCCCAAAAGGACAAAGGCTGTGCCAAAGAAGAAACCTAAGGAAGTGAACAGTACGGCGGCACCAACCGCATCCATACAGCGGATCGCGCAAGTCCAGTTGCCAACAGTGGTCGATTTTGACAGCTGCCGGGGTTACTACGACGTGAGCGGCGCCTATGATAAGGAGTTTGCATGCAATCACACCGACCACCACTACTGCTGCGGGACATGTGCCCTGCGGTTTTGTTGTCAGTTCAAATATAAACGGTTAGATCAAAGCGCCTGCAAGAATTACCAAAAACCAAAATGGGACCAAACGTCAACGCCGGCTCCCGCACCAACAGAAGACACCTACGACCCAAGTATGGACCAAACGAATACAGCGGTCTACATTACCTGTGGGGTTATAGCTTTCATCATAGTTCTTGGAGTTTCAGTAAAAGTTGCTTATGACAAAGCAAATCAACCACCTCAGGAGATGAACATCCATAGGTGAGATACATTTTGCATTTGATTTCAGCTAATGTCCTGTACTATCCATGTCTTTTGATCTTCAGTTCAGTGAAATCTTAAAATGACAACATTTATATTCTTAACAGCTGTTTTTCACGTTTTGTCAAATGAAGCTGCAAAAGGCATCTCATTCTGTCTTGAGAGGTTATTTATGTGGTTTCATTGCCTGGACTTGATATTTTTAAGTCCTGAACTTGACATTTACTACCTGCCTTCCATCAATTGTCACAAATATATCTCTTACTGTACAAATGCCAGTTGTCACATCAGTGATTCTCTGATTTACTGAATGCCACATTTTTAGAGACCTGTTCTACTAGTGACCATGATTTGGAAAGACAACAGCTTGGATAGATTTCTGCCCTTTTTTACCTTGTATTCTATGTAGGGTAAGGTGTGCTTCAGGAGAAGCCTCCTCCTTCATTGCCTGTGACAGAGAGCTTCTTGGATACCCTTTCATCAAATGCGTCCATTTACTCTGTCTTGAAATTGCCACCCACCCATCTCTCCTGACCCACCCCTCTCTCCTTTCTCCTCTCCTTGCACACATCATTAGGGTACACTTGTGTTGTTTGACCTATTCAATAAGTAGTATATGAGTGTAGATGGACATTTGTAAGCCATTGCTGTTATTCAAAACTCCTCCCATGAATAATAGAGGTAGGTACTGTAGGTTATAGGTTATGGGATAGTTATAGCATCCGACCATAGCCACTGCTTTTATAGTTAATCTTGGGTGGATTCAATATTTTACACTTCCAAGCCTGTTGGTGGAAGAATTTTAAACTGGAGGTCTATGTTCTGAAGAGCTCTTAATTTCAATATAAGACCAAAAAAAAAAACTGTAAATGTAAAAGGGTACCTGGTGACTGCAGGCTCTTCTTAACCTCTGTCTGAGCACAACATCTATTCCATTTTGCCTGTTGGAACACTCCTGGATTTGGATGAAGGTTGGCAGAAATGGGATCTGCATAAATTCACTTCGATTTCAAACATGTCACAGTTCGGTGGAAAGGCGGTCACAAGCCATCAGCTGAGGCCAGAGTAAAGTCAAGACATTTATTGTTTTCTGCACTCGGCCACTGTGTAAGCAGAAGCTCATTGGGCATGTGTGCTATTGACATTTCTGCCTCGCCAAGGCTTCTCAGAGTAACAGGGGCAAGAGTAATCCAATTGTCGTTCTGCCCAAAACATTGGCGGACTAAATTTTACTCTAGGCCGTCGGAATGCGGTGTGCATGCGCATGTGTGTGTGTGTGCGTGTGTTCTTTCTTCCTTTTTTCTTTTTTATTTTTCGCTTCGTTCCTCTACAGTCCCTCAGGGTCACCACTATGTGCACCTGGTGCGACTCAGGAAACATTCAAGAGTGACTCATCTACCGCACACTGTGTTCACCTCTTAAGAGCCACTGGAGGATCGCATGCACACACACACACACACACACACACACACACACACACACACACACACACACACACATACACACACACACACACGCACATACAGTATGATACCCTAGGCAAAACAAATATATGGTGCAGTCTCCATCAACACAGCCAAAGAAATAAACAGTGTCTTGTTGTTTTGTCTTCCCAGAGCGCTCGCAGACATCCTTAGGCAACAAGGACCTATTCCCATCTCGCAGTACGACTGCGAGAACTTTGCGGCCATGAACAGCTCCCCCAAAGACAACACGCCAGCCAGGACGGGATCCAAGAACCATTACACTCCAGTGCACACGTCAAAGTCCAACCACAGTAAGTAGTTGTTGGGAACACTGCATCCCATTGCGTTGAATGTGGCAAGATGATGCATTATGCTGGGTTCGTATGAATGTTTATGGGGGACATATTGAATTCTTCTTAGCTCATCAGTGTCCGAGTGAAAAGACCACTTACTAATCAGGGACACGTTTCCTGAAAAGCATAGTTACGCAACCACCATAACTACGATAGAGACAGTGACATCATTTAACGATAGTGATCGCACAACAATGCTTTTGGGAAATGCACTCCCGAATATTTGATAGGAGTGAAACGTAACATAGACGAAAGAGAATGCATATCGAAAGGAACACATATTCTCACTGCGGGAACTGACACCCTTGACGTCATATGTTCCTGAGTAACTACAACATCTAAAGAGCCCCCTTATTTGTACCAATAATGAATATCTTCAGCAATGATACATTCTGGATGGATGTTGTGTTGTATCTGAATGTGAGGCACTGCGTAAATCTATTACATGGACATGACACAGAAAGTCAGAACAAATGCTTCATTGAGTAGTTATACCCAGCCAAGACAAGTAAATACTGTGAATGTCTGATGCCAACATATGGAAAAGTGATATACTGTATATATGTGTATATATATTTAATATACAAACATCTCCTTTGAGGTCAGTGTTACAGTAAATACACAACTCCAGAGTAAACACCCTGAGCCAGACATAGTGCCTAGAGAACCAGGAGAGTTGGTGGGTGTTGAAGTGACCTGACAAGAGATTATGAATAAGTGACCGGCAAGCAGATAGCATCGGTCACAGGTGTCAGTATGCCTCATTGGTTTCGGCCACTATCCAAATTTGTCTCTGAAATTTGGTCTTGGTCAGCAGGTGTGTGTAGAGAGAGAGAGAGAGAGAGAGAGAGAGAGACATTTGTCCTTCTCTGTTAGAGCCTGCTCTATATTTGAAGTCAATAGACACTGCTGGTGTGTTTGTGTTTGTATATTTCTGTATGTGTGTGTGTGTCTGCATTTGTATGTGTGTGTGTGTGTGTGTGTGTGTGTGTGTGTGTGTGTGTGTGTGTGTGTGTGTGTGTGTGTGTGTGTTTATGCCAAGTGTGCTGTATTCTACATGCCCTTGTGTGGTCATCTCTGGGTCAGTCATCAGGCTCAGGAACCCCTCGTCACAATTGGCTTGCAGTAGATGAAGCCACTGCATTGTAGCTCCCTCAAGTCTCGCTCTCCGTGTAGACGTGAGAGACACTGACAGGCTCTGGCAAAGCGTGGTTCATTTGTGTATAAATTGCTTTGTAGTCCTATGCACTGGCAATGTATACATGCACACACACACACACACACACACACACACACACACACACAGTGACTTACAAACATACATACTGTATATCTTGAGAGCCAACTCAGACACAGAATGCATTGCATATTAATGCACTGAAAAGTGTCAGGGCTGGGCCATCATTAAGTGAGCTACACAGTGCTCTGAGGCCCCTGGGGAAATAACTGTTTTGGCTTGTGACTTGAGAAATTCGAATTTGTGAGTTCACTTTAGGAGTCAAGTGTGTAGCTTTGCACTATGTTAAGATGACTACAAACAATGTTATTTTTTTCTGTTTATGTGGGTAGTGATGTAATGCATGTACTGTATATATGAAAGGTCCACTGTAGGCTCCTCTGTTGGTTTGTGTTTGTTTAAGGGCTTAGCTGAAATCACAGTGACCATCTTTACAGTGTCGCTGCTTTACCTATTGGACTAGATGGTAGTGGGGTGACCAGAGCCTACTGCCTTAGACACACTATAGTATAACCCCCCCAGAGGCCATATGAATTTCAGCCAATCAGTTGTGCAACAGCTGTGTCTGTCTCCCTTACTTTTTTCAACAAAATCATGTGTACCTGTTAATATGATGCCCTTATGCTACTTAAAGAAGCAGTCTGTGATTTGGTTTCAAGAAGCAATCTGTGATTTAGTTTAAAGACGCAGTCTGTGATTTAGTTTCAGCTTCATGGAAGGTTGTTGATATTTGAGCGGTCAATTCCATTTAACCTGCCCCTTCCGTGCCTCTGAAGCGCCTTGTCGACTGGCTAGGACCTTTATGCTTGATCTGAGCCACTACATGCAACACATTTCATTTTGCAAAAGGTGTATGGGATTGAAATCATGGACCTTACCTTGAATTCTTGGGAAGGTGCATCAGGATTTAGCTTGACTCATTTACACATTTACACAGTTACTAATGAACCAGTGTAGAGGAATGAGATGGCAGAACTTGATTTGTGATGTGGTGTAACGTAACCTATGTTTGACTCTGGTAATAGCTCGCTTTTATGATTTACAAGTACTTGGGCCAGACTGCTGGTAGTAAACTAATTAACTGACAAATGAACTAAGATATAACAGAATGCAAAGAAATGTAAGCGCTATCTTTAAAAAAAAGATTATTTGACACTGCTTGAGGCGATTATTGTGTGTGTGTGTGTGTGTGTGTGTGTGTGTGTGTGTGTGTGTGAGAGAGAGAGAGAGTATGTGTGCGTATGCATGATGTTTTTTTTCTTTCAGATTTTGCTCCAAGAGATCATCGCTGCTTGCATGAAATTGTGCCTTGGTTATTAAACTATGATTTAATTAGTTTAATTAAGATGAGATATGCCAGTGGGCAATAACATAATGATATGGACATTTTCCCCCCCTAAATACTGCAGTCTTTTTTCCCCCACACCAGTTACTCGTAAAAATGCAAGATCTATACCGCGTACACAGAATCTATACCGCGTCCACTATGTCCACGTCCCCTGAATCTTCACTAGGCTAATTTAGTTTGGTTGCCTTAACACTGACCTACAGTGCTGTAACAGCCATAGTGGACATACCCCCCTCCAGCCTCAAAGCAGAAACAGAACATTGCTGGCAGTCATGCCATCCTCCCATGTAGCTTTCATATAGACCCTTTCAAGAGAGTTCCATTATCAGCATCATAGTTGGCCCCACAAGGCTTCCGTTTTAACATTCCATAATGTTATCTTAATGCAGAGGAAGTAGATTGGGGCCCAAATAGAACGTTCAAGCATTGTTTTTGTTTTTATTGTTGAAAGGGTCTATAATCATTTCAAATACATAAATATGCTCCTCTAGACTGCAGCTGGTAGTCAATGCTTCTCTATGGATCAGCCCCTAAGGGGGTCACTTTAATAGGCACTTATATTCAGTCATGAAGGACCTGGACTGTCAGGAGCTTGCTCACAGGACGATATATTGCCTATTTGGGACTGTTAAGATGCTGTCAGTTGTGATATTGATCCATGGATTAATGAAATAGGTTTTCCGAATTCCTAAGCCCTAACCACGGTATGGAGACATCAATTTATGTATTTGATTAGAATAGACAAGGTTCTCTCAGTCTAATCCAAAAAGGCTTGGATGTATAGAAAGATATATGCTTTTTATTTCAATATTCGTGCATTCATATGAAGTTGTTTGGCCTGTTTATTCAAACAGACCTGATGTACTGAACATTTTATCTGTATGTTTGCCCCATGGGTAAAGACCCTATGGCCTATGGTCAGCTTAACCAAGCAATTGAGTTTCAGGGGCTGAATTAGGGTTGGGCGATGTCGCCTAAATTGGCATTTGACGATGTTTGCCTTGCAAAAATATTTGAGCGCTAGAATGTCCTAGTCGTAGCCTAACAATAATAAATCTATATTTTTTGCTAAAACATTAGGCTACCTATTACGTCCAATGTAGGCTATAGGCCTGCGAGACATGTAGGCTACAAAAAGACAATTAGACTACACATTCACGTCACAGTCAGGAATTATTTGAATAAGAGGGTAGACTAATAAGTCTTTTATTTTACAAGACGGTAGACTAATACGTGATAACTGTTTGGTTGACAGCCTTTAAAGTAGGCTCAATTTCATTTTCAGGGAAAGGTTTTTTTATGTTTTAGCCTGTAACAGCAGGAATTAGTGACTGGCATGTGGGGGCGTGGCATCACGATGGTTGCTTTCCATCGTGATGCCTGTCAACCCATCACGATCGGCACAACCCTAGGCTGAATCTCACAATGGCAGAATCTCTAATCGCAACCATCATCTTCACACCTCAGAGATGGCTCCCGGCAGTCAGCAGTGGTGCATCACTATTTCAGAGACCCAAACTCTGAGACACTGGAGGTTATTTGAGTTTCACCCCACTGCCTAGCCGTGGGGACCACGACCTCTGACCTCTGACAATATTGTCTTGTCTTCTTCTCCCCCTCCCCAGGTGGACACTATGGCAAAGAGAGCAGCCGTAGCGGGGGGCATGACCTTCACAACTTTATCTCCTCGGGCTTCGTGACCTTGGGGCGAGGCCATGTGAAAGGTAGCGTGCCTCTTTTTTTTTTTTTTTGTTTCCTTTTCTTTGTTTTCATAGTTTCTACGAACAACTGGTCTGCGGTGCTGCTTACTTCTTCTACTCCATTTTTCATTTCCTATTCTCTCTCTCTCTCTCTCTCTCTCTCTCTCTCTTCTCCCTCTTGAAAAGACTTTCCTTGATACCACTGCTTTTGGGCCTCTGAAACATTGTCCATTAGTGGCTGTAAATGTTAGATGTAACTCACACTGTTTCCTTGGACAAAAAGGAAACTATGTCTCTCCACAGTGACTTTATAACCTCCAGAAATATGTTTTCATGCGTTTCCTGTCCATTTTTTTTTTGAGTAAGATCTTACAGACTGGGAAAATTGTGGTGCTAAAACATATTTCCTGTGGTTGTATAGTCACTGCACAGACCTGTCTTCAGACATGGTGCCTGGTTCCTATTGTCCTGTGACTGCACTTCAGTATTCTACTTCACTGTGTGGATAGTGGACAGTGGCTAGTGGATAGTGATTAGCAGTCACGTTATCAGTGTAAAGAAAAACAATAATATGTTTTCAGTTTTTATTTTGTCAGAAATGTCCAGGCCTTTGTTAAATATGCTGAATATCTGCTGAAATGAAACACACATTTATTGACAAATTGATCACATTACAAAGCATCACAAGTAAGGTAGAGTGAATAGCATTATCTTCAAGGGCCACAATCATGGATATGGAATAATACTTTCTCACACACACAGGACAAGAGCTATAGGCAAGACAAAGGCATAAAAAACAATGTTAATGGTCATGAGCATCTTGTCACCTTAGGAATTTGCATGTATATGAAAACATTAAAGTTCCTCCAGCTATTTATATAGAGCCTGCCACATAGCAATCTCCACTCACCCATAAAGAAGACACTCATTTACAGATTGGCGTCACGTGTGTGTGTGAGCTTCCTCCCACTGCCCAAAGCTTCATTAGTATGCATCTGTGTCGCCCATGTATCCACGGGCCCAATGGCTGGCCAAAGACCCATGTCGATAACTCATTCAAACAGACAATGAGCGGCTTCTCCCATGATCTCCCATTTTATGTCTCGCCCTTGAGTTGAGAGTTTTTAATCCTTTTTTGAAAGAGAGAGTGAGAGAGAGAGTGAGAGAGGTGGCAGAACGTGCCAGGAAAAAAAAGGGTTTGACTGCAGATTTATTAAATGTGTATGCAAATGGCCGCCAAGCCGTCAATACACGCGTGATTCTGTGTAATTGCCTGAAATGGTAAACATGTCATCAGTAAATATTTGTTGGCCGCCAGATTTATATTGCGGCTCAAAGCGCGGCGCTGCGTGGACTCTTTGCCATAAAGCATTTATTGTGTGATTGGAGTGCTCTCTGTATCTCGAGGGGGCCATATAAATCAAGAGATTCTGTTAGCGGAGGGCCATGTAGATTATGGATCTGGCCCGCCACAGAGGGTAGCTGGAGACTCGTGCTGCAGCACCTAGCCAGCAGCCCTCCCTTTTAAAAGTCCCTCACAGCAGGGCTGGACTCTCTGTCTCTCTGTGATATTTTGTTTTCCCCCAAAGTACCTCACATCAGCCTCGAAGTCTATTTCTTTTTTTCCTGGTGAGTTGTTGTGTGTGTGTGTGTGTGTGTGTGTGTGTGTGTGTGTGTGTGTGTGTGTGTGCGTGCGTGTGTGTGTATGTTCTCTTTTTCAGTGTCGTCCTTCTTTTTGTCGTTTTTCGGTTTGTTTTTGTCTCCTCACTGGCCATTTCAGCGTGACGTATTCGCTCATGTGCAGCCACAGTGGAAGTAAATGGGGGGTGGTGTGTGTGTGTGGGGGGTGGGGGTGGAAGGAGTAGCTATATTTGTCTGCCGCTCATGAAATATGAGTATTGGGAATATTGGTGCGAGCCTCCAGCTCTGTTCTCCGTTCTAAGCATAGGAAACAAATGGCCTGGCTAGTCCCTCAGAGCCCTCGCCTGCCAGGAGTCACTGTGACCCGGTCAGACTAGCTGAATTGAGAAACATTACGGTAGTATTTTTGTGGCGTTCCATCATTCCTGCTCAGGTTGAACTCATGAGTTCCTCAAAATATCACAAAATAACCCCCAACTTTAAATAAAAATAACCCCACAGGTCCATGGGCAACATCTAACTGATTCAGCGTGTGTTTTGAGATTCTTCAGGGACTTTAAATGGCTGACATCTCAGTTTGTGCAAAAATTCTCCACCTCTTGCATTCCCCCCTGACCTCCTCTCTCATGCTCTGTTCTTGCTTGTCTTCTTCCTTTGCCTTCAATGAGCTTCTTAGAAAACTTTGGATCAAAAGCGTAGTAAAACTGTCAATTATCCACTTGTGTCAGGATTGGAATTCGAATAGTTTTGCCACTGATGCGTACTCACACATCTTGTAGATATAGCTGATGTAACACCAAGCGCATAACAAGCAACACCAACATGCATATTTAGGTTAGTCCGACTTGCCTGCACTGTACAGACACACACTGCGGCAAGAATTCGTCCCAGCTTCATTTAAGTTCTTTTTTGGCACCGAAAAGTGTCTTTTTTCCTACAACATCACTTTTTTTAAAATGGATGCTAAATAATTAAGCCTCTGTTCTGGTGCCTAATTATGATGCAAGATTTTGCATTGTTATCTACTCCCTGGAGCAATGCAGTGAGGTCATATTGCGTACTAAGCCAGCTGAAAGCTTCACATATGGCTGAGGAAACGAAGACTGCACCTCGACCTTAAAGAAGTTCACCCTCGTCCATCTCCATGTGAAGGCTGAGCTATGTCTTAAGTCCTATGCACAGACTAGATGCAGCAACCCTGGCGTGCTCTGTCGCCAATCAGAGCTTGATGGGAAATAGACGAAATTCTAAAACCTTCTGATGCAGAGATGAGATGAAATTTTAGAACTGTCTGATGAACCGCCGAGGGATTGCATGCATCATTAGCGGGTGATACGTAAGAATTAGTCACTTATCCCACAGAGCCACTGCACCACAATCAGTTATAGATATAAATCACAAAGCTCATTTGCTCAACTGTTATAATGTCATAACCATTGTTACAATTTGCAGGCAAACAAGCACAACCCACAGCCTAATATTCAGATTTCAGAAACAGTCACCCGTCGAGCATGAACTCGAGTTGGGCTACATGGTGCTTGAACCACCACCACCACCACAACCCCATTGACCTCCCTCTCCCCCCTCTCCTACTTTAGACTTACACCATGCATAAACATATTTTCATTTTGCAACACTTTTAAACAGGAATATGTTATCACACCAACCACCCCTTCCCCATCTCCTTTCGCAGAGGAAGGAGAAAGTTTCCGTGATCAGCTGGTTACGTTGCGGGGTTCTGACCTTTGTTGCTGCACTGTGTGAATATGGAGCAGCTCCCTGAAGAGACACACAGACGCTCTTTTCACATCTCCCCATTAGCATGCGGCTACCGCTCGCATCATCTTTCCAGTAGCGGCTTCATAAATAAGGCTGCAAACAGTGCACCGGTCCGATGCTCATTCCCGCAGATAAATGTTATCCTAAAGCTCATCTCTACCTCTCTAATAGCTAGTTTACTGACGCACTGTGATGTTATGTATACATTAATCTGTATGTAGTATATCCTATGGTTAGTGTATGTAAACGGGGGTTTTCAAGAGGAAAGATTAAACAGGTCATTAGATAGAATGTAAATGACAGAGACAGAGAGAGGCTCCTCCTCTAAAGTGTCGGTAGAACAGTGAGTAATTTACCACAAAAACATTTATTTGAAGCAAGACCGTAATAGTTAAAGGGTTTGTAGAGTGTCCGATCATGCTTACAGATGTCATATTAGTGTGTCTTGCTGTTGCTTAAGACAGTGTTTATGTACTGGAAGGAAAATGCTTGTTTTGCTCTAGGAGCAAACTCATAAATTCCCATGGATGTATTAATCTTCTCAATACTTCCACTGTTGGCAGACATACCAATTTGATGAAAATATTCAAATGTGTGATACATTCAATCATAACTCTGTTGCTTAAAACACACATTGATTGTCAGTTTGCTGTAACTCTGCTCTTGGTGCAGAGTTCAAAGAGGAGGTAATTGGTTTTGACAAAGCTTAACTCCTCGACTGACATGTTTGCATCCCATCAATTCAGAAGAGTGTGATTTCTGTTGCAGTTGTGATGGCCTGCCATTGTCTCCCAGTGCCATAGCCAGATTAATTCTTGAATACACATGTCGTCATGATTGACATGTTGTTTGAAGACACCCGTGTGAAGCACGGGATTGGATTTTAAGTAATTAGTTATGCTCTGAATGGCTGAACTGGCTTGCTGGCTTTTTTTTCTCGGTGTGCAAAGCTAAATAGGACACCTGAGCTCATCTTCATAAAAATAACAAGTAATATTCCTGCTCTATTCACATCAGTGTAATTGCTGCGGTGACTCACGTCTGTCTTTGGATTTCCACGTCCATTTGCTCATTATGTCTTGGTTTTTGTAAGCGTTGATAAGAATATCGGTTTGTTCATGCATGTCTGTTTCTAAAACCGCTTTTCACAAAATTATGGCTCATCTGCAGTCAGAACAGTTCCCTATCAAGCCAAACCTATTGGCTTTCTGAAAGTGTGACAATATCATATGCAAGGATAAAGATCAGTGTGTGTGTGTATTTGTGTGTGTGTGTGTGTGTGAGGGAGTTGGGGATTGTCAGAGTCATTCCTCTAGTGACCACCAACCCCATCTCCCCATCTCTATTGCAATGGGGGAAATGCTGTGTGTAAGCTGCATTTCAGCTGTCTGTTTCAATACTCAGTGGTATGAGGGGTGTCCAGTACTTTGGCCTCAGGCTGAAGTACATGTGAAACAGCACTTCTGCTTACACTAATATTTGTTATACCTGAAGACAGAGTCAAAAAAAAAGATTTCGGAGTGGTACCGAAATGACAGCACTTCACTGCTCTACATGACTCGCGCCTGTCAACCCAACTCAGTATTTAGGAGATGCGTTTGTTGACTTTCAGATGCGGACAAAGCAACCATGGAAACTAGCTCGATGGTTTGGCTCGCCCAATGAACAGGAGCGAAGGCTATATGCCAGCGTACACTCAGCCCCTTCGATGACTCACTTAGGCTCTACCACCAGGGTCTGATGCTTTTCAATTAAAAACACCAAGCAGGACGTGGGAGAGATTTCTTGCCTCGGAGGTTTAAACCCAGATCCTCTAGAGTTTGAACATTTCTAATGTATATATACATATACAGTATATATATATATATATCCGACCGTTTTATATCTTCAACAGCTCATCTAGCACCAACGATGCAATTAGGATCATGAACGTTGAGGTCTCTGTGGACCAGGCCATATCTCCCGCCTTTACTCTGGAGGCCGGCGAGTGCGAGTGAGAGAGACAGGCTGCTGGTGAAGCAGCCCCGTGGAGTCCTCGCAAGTCAATTTAAATGTTCTCCCAACGAGGCTGAAGCGAAGGCCTGCAAGCACCCATTAAAAAGAGTGAAGTTCTTAATAACGAGTTGATATTATCACAGATTGGGAGAGAGAATTGGATGAGAACTCTGCTACTGTTAACTGATTTTGAGGAGGTGAATACTTCTCTCGACAGTCAATGTTATGGAGTAACTGGTTTTTTTTTTTACTGATGTAATCACATAGATTGTGCTATTTTAATTTTACTTTATTTAGTAATTTGCATTTGGAGGCACAGAGATAATATCGAGACCATGGGATAATTTTGTGCATATGGAGTATTTGTATACAATACTTCAAGAAAGTAGTGAAGTATTCTGAACTGAGGTTTTTTAATAGGCAAACCATGTTTTGTTTGTTTCATATCATATTCAATTCAGCTCAGCATTCTGTTTCCCATTCAGAATCTACAATCAAGAAAACTTCAAGTGCAACACAATGACTTGGCACATAACATGGTGCAGAAGGAAGCGAGTGTGCGACAGTTGTAAAACATATCTCCCATCAATGGTCTTTTGTGGTGTCCTGTGTTAAACAATTGAAGCTGCCAGGCTATTTGTCTTGCAACTGGGTGTGCGGCAGAGGGAGAGAGAAACACACACACACACACACACACACACACACACAAGAGGAAGGGGAAAAAACACGGCACGCAGAGAAAAAAAAAAGAAACAGAGATTGTGTTCCTTTTTTTCTTCTGCCTCCAACCAGCTCAAAGACAGTCAGGAGAAAATGGAGGACAAAGAGGGAAGGAACACTTTGATGTTTGGTTGGGCAGGCTACTCCACTAAAGTGCAACATCACTCAGGCTGTGTTTTCTATGGAGGGAGGCAACTGTCCCTGTTTTCTTATTTATATATTTATATATGTATTGCTGCTAATTAGAGTAAGATTTTTTATGCATCAGTTGAAATGTCTGCAGTTTCTTGCACAAAATTGTGTTCCCTAGATTGATAATGATTATCTTTGAGAAATCTTCTGTCATGTTAAAATGTGTAGCCAACACCACCAATCTCAACTGGAATGGAACATCCTCTGATAAAAGAAGGGAATATCTTTGCTTTGAGGATCCTGGGTTATGCTTCAGTTAGCGTTGACCTTGTTGTATTCTTTGTATGCAGTAAAGCATCTACAGTGAAGTGTAGTGTAACATAGTAAGATAAGGGAACAGCATATTTATCCTCTGCCTTTACACCATAGTGAGAATTAAGTTTAAGACTCAGCATGAATGCAAGGGTAGAATAGGAATGGTGTGCTACTCGGGACTTAATGGCACTTAAGTGCAACTTTAGGCCCTCAGGAGTGGTTAAAGTACATTTCTTTGGGGTTTTGGCTTTATTTCTGTATTTTTGGCTTTTTTTGGATATGGACAGTGAAGAATGACAAGAAGCGACAGAGATGGGGGTGGGAAATGACCGTGGGTCAGAATAGAACCCAAGTACCCTTGGCTGCTTGCACCACAGATTCCTCAAGACAAGACTTTATAGTCTACTTCTTTTGTTACAGCAACATCTTCAGCTGCACTTTGTGTCTCCTTCAAATAAATCCACACACACATACACACACACACACACACACACACACACACACACACACTGACATGATACTCAGAGAATGGTATGGTTGTGTTCATGTGATTTAACAAACATTTATTTTATGCATGTACTGTATCAGCGTTGATTTGTCAAATTGTCTCAGTCGAGAGCTTCGGCTTTAATAACGCCTCTGAATGGCGTCGTCCCATTAAGCTGTTGGGAAAAATGTTCATTGTTTTATTCCTTTTGGACCTGATAATGCGTTTTAATCGCATCTGCTCTCTTCGTCGCTTACCTTAATGGGCTATGGTAGCGTAGCTCTAACAACTGCAGTCTGAAATGAGACTGGCGTGCATGCTAATGACTTCACCTCTCAGGGTTATGTTTAGAACCCAACCGCACAGTCTCATCATTTGGCTCAGTGCGCTTTTGCACATTCTAATAGCCATAACAAAACAAAGCAAATATCAGTCTAGAGGGGCGTGATATTAGCCAGCAAGTAAGTAGCCAGTTTTTTGGATAGGATCTCACTCAGATCTGGATCCAGAAGTGGGATCACGTCATCTGTGCTCGATCACAGCTAGACATCTTCTAGGATCAGGATCAAGAGCATCGTGGGGATTTTGTGTTGGATCATGTCAGGGCCGGCACGGCTTGTGTCCTTACAGTGGTTTTGTTTAGCCTGATCTCCAACACAGAGCTCTCAGACTCTGCCCTCTGTTCGCAGGAGTGGGGCGGCCAAGCTGACATTAATACACTATGCCTTGTCACTGTTTGTTCTCACTTCAGACCTCTCTCGCTCTCTTAGCCTGGGACAAGACGAGATAAGATTACCCACAATGCCGTAGTCAGTGGGAAAGAATGAACTTGTGAATTGTAAAATCATCCCTCAAGAACACAATAACAGCAAGAGCATATTAGACAACTCTTGAAGGCAAGATTTCACATTATATCGACCCTTACATGTCTATCTCTCCAAACAGCATAATTTAGTAGTTATCGAATCCCAGGTTGTTCGCACTTGTGTTCTGCATATAGCTAAACACAGCAAAACCCACTTTCCTCACAGCTTTCTATCCTTGTATGTGGATCAGTATTAAACACTGTTTGAAGATCAGACACATTTCCCCATGTGTATAAGTCTTGTTCGAAGCTGAATGGGCTTAGCAACGGTTGCTTACATGTTGTCAGGTTCAAACTGTGCTTTAATACTGCACATACTGTGAGCTTAGCCTCTGATATGGATAGTTTGTAAGTACAGTATTCTCCTTAGTATCTGCGTTTATCCAAAAAACACAGCAAAACCCCCTCAGTGTGTGTACGAAAAAAACTCGAAGTTGTTCTCGAAGGAAGGGAATGTGAGTAAGAAAGCAACGCCCCGCTGCCTTGACCTTAAAGACGTAAGGCTCGCCACCTGCGAGGCAAACTCCAGTTTTCATTTGTAATCTATTATTCATATCGAGGGTGTGGGAGTGGATGCTAGCAGAAGGGCTTCGCTAGCTCCTTCTTGTGTCATCCTCTCCGCTCCTCTCATCTGCAACCCCCCCCCCCCCAACCTCACTCCTCCACTCCCCATAACCATTTTCAGATGCCATTGTGAAAGAGCACAAACGGAATGATTGCCTTTTAGTGTGCAGAGAGGAGAGAGGAGGGAGAAGAAGGATTCGGGGGTTGGGGGGCAGGGGTGGGTGGGTCGGAATTTGCCATTCTATTATGAGGGGGAGACCAGACTTGTCATTCCGAGCACACATGCTCCAAACTCTCCGCCTGCATACGGCATACCTTGTAAGTAATGACACTGGGGAATTGAATTAGGCCTCGGTAGCTCAAGGTATGATCGGTGCTGAAATCTGCCTCCCGTGTCAGTCTCGTCTTGTTAAACATTGAGCCAAGTAGGGCTGCTCTGTGGTGTGTTGTTGTCGCATTACCCCACACACCTTTAGTATTAGTCTGGTAATGCATGAGGGTGCTATGAAACACTGCGCGTGGTATTGATGGAAAAAAACGAATGTCCCAGGCTCACGGGCCCCAGCTCCTTGGTAACACAATGGTTTGCGTATCACTCTCTCACTGTGTCTCCAAAGCAACCTCTTAGCATCCTATGAGTTGACTGCGCGCCTGGCGTCTGTAATGCGCTCTGGCAGCACGGGGCACTGGGTTTTTGCATGTAAAACGCAACAATAATGGGCATATTTATCAAAGTGAAGTGCCACAATCGGCGAATCAACATTTGCCCTTTTTCGGGGCGGGCGGATTGCTCAGTGGAAGAGAGCTGGCGGGCGGGTGGGCAGCCGTCTTCGACAAGAGAATAAGGCACACACACAGGCCTGGCCTGCATGTGAATGTCAGGGAGCCACACTGCTGTGCCTCAGTAAATCTGTGTGCAGATAATTGCCTCATTAGACTCCTCGCCAGTGTCTGTTTGGGGAAATGAGCAGAGTGTGTGACAAAGTACCCGACAAGGACAGTGTTCACCGCTGTCGACCACTCCCCGCCAGTAGCTTTTTGATAATAATAAGACACGTTTTCCCCCCCCCTTTTCTTTTCTAATACAGGTGTGAAAATTTGGCAGCTATGGTGAATTACACAATACAGCCTCATTTCGGTATTGCGCGGGGAGGTGAATTATGGAGCAATAACTATCGAGTTTTCTGGACGTTTCTGTTATTGGGGGCGCAGATTTTACAGAACCCACTAAAGTACTGGGCTCATTTATATTCCACTGTGCAACTTTCCAGGCAGCATATAACAGTGGCTACACCAGCTTGAGTAGGTGTGCTTTCAGACTTTGCCAATGAACCTCCTTCAATATTTCAATAGTACATCACATACAGCATGAGAGTCAACCCATATCTATCTATGTATATTTAAAGGAGTAATAATGGTAGAAACGCCACTTGGGATTACTGGCAGCCTTGCGGAGGTCTAGTTTATAATGGCCTGTCTGCTGGTTGGCCACCAGTGGAGAGTCAGCGTGCGTTCAGTGGCAGAGCAATGCAGGGACGACCTTCTGCAGCACTCTGAGGAAATGTCAACCCCTAATGCATTGGATATGATCGATAGAGGGCCGTGTAACCCCAACACAACATGTTAAATATCGGCTGTAGGTTTCGTTTTGTGCAATTAGGGGTTTAAGGAAGGGTCAGAGGTAAGGGGAGTTTTGAACAAAACAAAACAAGTGAACAATTACTAATCAGAACAGGAACAGGTTTTATAACAGCAAAGTTTAACACGTTTTTCACTGAGGTAGTAAAACAAAATTGTTTGAATGATATTGAAAGCAAGATTGCAGCAGGGGTTGCAACTAAGACTTCCTTCTAGTCTTGGCTGGCAGGTTTGATGGAAATACTGGGGAGAAGGTAATAAAAGTAGGAAATGATTGTAGGGAGGAAGGGAAAGTGTATGTGAGTGTATTATAGAGAGAAAGGGATTTGTGTGTGTGTGTGTGTGTGTGTGTGTGTGTGTGTGTGTGTGTGTGTGTGTGTGTGTGTGTGTGTGTGTGTGTGTGTGTGTGTGTGTGTGTGTGTGTGTGTTTGTGTGTATCTGTGTGTGTGTGTGTTAGGAAGAGAGAGTTAAAGAGAGTGAGCGTGCATCCACCCCTACGGGGTGAATTCCGTGGGGATGTGCCACTGTACAGAGATGAGGGCTAAACATCAGCAAAAGCGTGCAAATGGTGTCGGAGAGCTCTGTGTGTGTTGCTGATATGATGGGATGTCTCAGCCAATTCCCCCGCAAGATCTGATGATAGACTCACTATTTTACTGGGCTGCTAGTGCTATGCATACCATTATTGTCAGAGTACAGCGAACGATCAAGACTCAGGTTAAATAGGGTCACACTGCTGTTTTTACATATTTAAGGTTTCTTTGCTCTGTCAAGCAGTCTCATCTCAGTGTCAAAATTTACTTTTTGTTCTAGTCTGTTAGCTTACAGGGTTATGCATGGGAAGGGATGTGCTTGGTGGTCATGCTTTTAAATCAATTTCGATGAGATTCGGTATAAGATGCTTACATAAAATATTCGCATAGACACAATGTTGGCTTTTAGCTATGAGCAAGATGAGTACTTTGTCTCTTGCAAAATAGAAAATATTTGAAGGATGTGATATTGCAGCTCCCCTCCCACCTCCAAACACACACTCCCACGGCACACTCTAGGTGTGTGTGCGTGTGCATATGACCCGGAGGGCTCGCATCATTTTGGAATTGTACTAATGGCATCATGATATACCCTTTTCCAATGGCTTAAGACATCAGTCTTTTGGATTGGCCCAGTAGCCCTCTAATGATGTTGCAAGACTCCCATTTTGTAGTCTGCACATGCAGTCCTGCTGGCATTTACTGGGACAAGTACAACAATTCTGACCGTTTTCACAAAATGGACGATGCGGTCATTGTTTGTGTTTGTTCCCGGACGGGCCTTCTCTCAGCTCATATTGCCAGTCCAATGGTCTCAGTGCCTTTGGGGGTACCTAGTCAGTTGCGATACTGAAAGCGATGACCTTTCCAGAAAGTTCAGCAGCAGTGGGGAGAAAAAAAAGCAACCGATCATGTATGCCAGTCTGACGCTTCTGATTCGGTGACCTCCATTCGCCTGTTAAACTCGCTTTGCTCGTTGTAGCATTGCGCTGCTGTATCATGGCCCAGTGCTTGTGCTGCTACCATTATGAATGCATCAACACCACAAGCAGCTGTGATGGTATGTGCCAAAACACACAGTCTAGTTTGTTTGCATAGCTTTATAGAGTGTGGTCCTATATATAATGTTTTTTTTTTTCTTTTCTTTTTTTGTCGGTGATGGCAAGGGAGTAAGTGAGAGCCCACAAAGTACATTCACATAACACATGATTAACCTATAAAATATTAAAATGGTGGCTTGTAAGATGTTCTGGTTAAACAATGTCTGTTCATTCAGAGGGTATAATGAGCAGAATAAATGATTTGCACTTAAACCAGAGTTAGCCTACTTACTTTATTTGCCAGCCTTGAAATATATCTTTCTTGAACCATGGATTCCTTCAGCCATTAAGTGAATACCTATCAAGATCAGGGGAGGCTATTCAGCAGTCCACAGAGTGGTTAATGAATAATGAAATAAATAAAAAATATATAATCCACTCCACATTCTATATTTAACTCAGAGTGCAGGGTGTCAGTCTGTCAAACCACTATGATAATTGTGTACAGTATACAGTAAATGTGGACACATTGAGATGGTCATATTAAATGTAGTTACAAGCTAATCAAATTCTCAGTACACTCATCTTGCATAGATGGCAATGCACTAGCTGGCTGCAATCTATTTTTCTCTACTGTCTCTTCAATCTGCAGTATCATTTGGCAGAGACGCGATATTGATTTGTTTTTCTGAAGCGCCATTTTCATCTGGCGGCTCCAACTATTAATATCACATCTGGCTCATTTAAATAAGTCGGTAACCGATAGCGACACCGGAAGAATCGCTGGGATAGAATGGGGAAATGGAACCTAGGATAAGCCTCGACTCTGAAGGCACAGGATTCAGAGGTTCTTTGATGATCGTATTTGAACTCTTGGTTTTTCTCCCCCCCACCAACCACCCCCCTCTCCATCTCCTTAGGCAGAGATAACGCCCAGAGAAGCCGTCCCAAAGCTCACAGCTAACCTGGGGAATGGCTCTTCATAGCAGAACAGTGGAGCAGTTCAGTTCAACACCCCCACCCATCCCCAACCTGACACACACACATACACACACACACACACACACACACAGACACACACACACACACACGCACACAGACACACACACACACACACACACACACACACACACACAGAGAGAGAGAGAGAGAGAGAGAGAGAGAGAGAGAGAGACATGCAAATATGCATAATCTCTGCTGCTCAGACAGAATTGATAGATTTCTATTATTCCTTGACCTCTCTTATGACACCTTGAAATTGCTTTTGTCAGTTAGCATCCTCCTTCTGATTTAAAAGTAATGAATCTGATGTTATTATCAGCGATTTTTGTCACTGCTTCTCATTGTGACTGGACGTGGACGTGAGGGCCTTGCACTGCTGTCTCATTGTGTCTTGCCATGTCAGCTGGTGAGAAAATACAGAGAACAAAAAAAAAGTAAAGAATCTCATCAGATGAACAGCACACTGGGTCTTTGAACAGATACATCGACCAAGGGAAGCATGAAAATATTTAATTAAACTCGGGCAAATTAGTCATGCACCCTCGAGGCCCCCTTGGGATGCATTGCCGAAGAAAAGAAATCTCAGTTTGGTGTTGGCCCGATGACATCCGTAACATTAGAGCCCGGGAGACCGAACTGGGCCAATATTGATTTTAGGCTTTTTTGACAAATGTTGTAGATTGTACTGGAGTTATCGATTTCAAGCATGGCTGCAGTGTGCCCTTCAGGTATGAGATTCCTCAAAACGGTCTCTTGTCCGTCACGAAGACGGATTCTTATCAACTCGTCCAGTAAGACGTAAGCTCTCTATCAGGGGTGACAGCACTGAAATGGCCTGCAGAGAGGCTCGCATGTGAGGGTTAGTCGTCTGTCTTTTCATTGGTGATGCTGCAACAAAGACTAAATATCACACTGTCTCGGTAAGTGTGTTGTGAAAATCTCTGGGGCTGAACTCAAGCTGAGAAGCACAAATCACACATGTACCAAGCAGAAAAGGTGACAGATGAAGCTTCAACTCTGCCAGCAGAGTTGTGTAACATTGTGAAAGGTGTGAGAGAGAAAGAGAGAGCGAGAGAAAGAGAGAAAGATCGCAAGCTGCACCTCTAAACTGATTTTGCCAGCTTCATCCTGGCATAAGGAAAAGTGAGTCACAGTTTGTTATCACGTTGTCATCTTATCATACCAGTTTTGCTTAGATACAACATCATATAGGAATTTCCCATGTGTTAGACACATGGTAAATGACATTAATGACATTGAGCTAACCGAGGCGTATATGAAACCACTCAGTTTCATCTGATCTAAACACAGTGCCCGATAGCTCAGTGATCAGGCTTTAATCCAGAAGAAGAAGGAAGAAAAGAAATGTTTTCTCATGTGTAGCCCGTCCCTGTGTAATAATATCATATCTGAAGAAAATTAGCAAAATCAATGTATAATCCTCGGTTAATAGACGGGAAATGATGGTAGACTGAACTGCCCATAAGGGCGAGACTCCAAAGATTATGTCGGCCCTAGGTGCTTGCAATATTGCTGTGTTGTGTAGGCCTTTTATTGAACATCAACCAAAGCAGATGACTCAGAATCCATTCTGATGACCTGATTGAAGGCCTTATAGGCATCTTAGATTAGTCGAGTGGAACATGGGACCTCAAGATCAGGATTTTAATTCCAGCCAAAAGCACAGCAACTAAAAATCCAATGAACCATATTCATAAAACTCTGCAGCAGTGCTATGCTAAATCTTCATCAGGGGAATTTAAGCTCCTTTGTTAAGTCACCATGTCGGTGATTTCCATGTCAGTAGCCCACTGCTAACCTATAATTGTCCTCCACATTTTTCATACCATGCAAAGTAGCTCCCTTCAGTGGCATGGTTATTGCAAGCAATATGAGAGTACCAATCTACCTACTGTATCTACCAGATAGCAGTGATGTTAGTTATGTCCCACAATGCACTTGGTCTCTGTCCCCTTTGTATTGCATGCTGCAAAACGGTGCACAGCTGCACAAAGCACTATTTAAACAGCTTAAAGCAGCTGCACATGTGCCCAAGCATGTTTGGTCATGTGTGGCTGAAAAGTAACCTTAACAAATATGTATCGTCTCATGTGACACTTTCCCTTTCCAGGTCAGTCATGTTCCTCTGCATGTCTGACAGGCCACTTTCATGTAATGGCTTTCGAATCGAAATCCAGGCGGGATGGTAATCTCCGATGACCTCCTTAAAAGCATACCGGACTAAAAAGCTTTGACCGTTTAAGGTGCCACACTTTTATTGATAAGGATCTCATCCTTATATAACAGTCCTTTGAAGTGACTTTTTCGCTAATAATTTAATAGGCCATAACTAATGTACTCTAATTTGTTCTAATTTAATTTGACTCAAAGGTTTTACTACACAAGATAAGACCATGCCCTCCCTATTCCATATGGAACAGAAATTAGCTGGAGAGCATTTCTTTACTAAAAAGCTGATTTTTAAAATCTGGGTTTTCCTGTACGAGCATATTGTTTGTGGTCAGCCAGCCTATTTTAATTCTAGCCACATCCTGGTATGCTGCATGGTTTTGATATACAGCATGCATTACACAAAATGATGACCGTTGTGCTGCTGCACTGTCTCTCAGTCTTTCATTTGCCATTGCAAACTGGACCTCGATATCGCAACCTATAATTTGTTCCAATATTTATTATCTGGATATAGCTATAATATTAATCACTTGGTTTATTGTATTCAGCACAGTAAGACTTGCTCATAGCAGCTTTAGTGCAGTGAAAATTATTGCTGTACTTACTGCTGTTGTTGCACAGACAGTACCAATATTATCTTGTAATTATATCATAAAATATAACAGTGTATATCATTCATATCTGTGTAAGAGCACATCTACTATCTGACCTCAGTGTTAAGCCAGTGCTGTCACTGTGATTGTATTATCCTGCACTATATGGGTGTGCCATTTATCCATCCTTAAAGTGTAGTTCACATAATTAGGCCATACTTGATTGTTGTGATTGGCCTTAGCATAGAATAGCCATAGCATCATAATAATTAACTTGATTATTTTATATCTGTATAAATGCCCATATTTGAATATAGAAGTCCACCACCATATATAACTACTATATTTTGCTTCTGGAAGTGTCAAATGTACTGCAGTCATAAAATGACTTGCATAATAGGACTTGATTGAGTCTCCAGTACCTGCAAGGTGTTGGTAGGCCTATTGTGTTCAGTGGATGTGTGCTCATTCATTTAGAAGATTTCCATCAGTGTCCACTGTTATAATAGCAACTGTGAGTCTTTAGGATGAGGAGCATCTGTTTGTGATAATGAGCTCTTGTAAAAATGCCTCTCCTGCAATGGCTGGCGGAAAGCTCTGTGGCAACATAATTAAAAAACATTAAAGGAGGCTTAATCTAAGACCAGTTTACGCGGTACATTATTCAAATTATTGATTAACGCACGCTTGATTTCTTCACCATTGAATTTTTGGGTTCATTCTGTCCGTGCGGCCAATGGCAAGATGAAATACCGCCACCCAAAGTGATTTCCAAAGGCCTTGGTTTGGAGCTATGGGGGCAATTATTAAAGGAATTCACCACTGCTGGAAAAGCCTCACCATAAATGTCAGAGTGAAATATGGATGTTCAGCACAAAACAGCATAAAAACATCACAGCAGCTGGCACATTTGTTTAGAAAGTCCAGATTAGCCTCTGTCCTTTTTTTGGGACTTCTACACAAAAGAAACACACAGTATAATGAGAGATTCTTAAATGTATCTAGATGTGAAATAGTTTAATATGCGTTTGGAATGTTTATTTGAAATACAATTTCAAATTTGTAAGATCCTAAGTATTAATGTAAAGACTTAAATATTGAATTTAGTGACATAACCAATTATTAAGTGCACTAGGACAGACACAAAGGATGTAGGATGTCAATCACGCAGGAAGGGACATATTTTGTTACAAACATCTGTTGCTCACATGTGTTCATGATCCAGAGGCTAGATCGCTCCTAACAGGAGTCTTACAGGATATACTGTATGACTTTATATGATTACACTACATAAGAGTGACATGACACTGTCATGAACATGTCATAAACAAGTCATAAACATTTATGACATAACACTTCTGTTATTAAGTGACATTCGGTTTTTGTCATAACAAGTTAGGGTTAGGATTAGGGTTAGGTTTAAGGTTAGGGTTAGAGATAGAGTTAGGGTTAGGATTAGGGCTAGAGGTTAGGATTAGGGTTAGGGTTAGGATGAATGTGTCATGACAGTGTCATGTCACTCTTATGTCGATACTGTCAAGTAAAGTGTTACCCTTTATACTGATCGAACAAAGTTAAGAAAATGTTTGACTACATGTATGTAACAGATTCTAACACCCCAAAAAGCTACCAGCAGCATTGCAGACAGAATGTTCAAAGGCACACCATTAGTTGTTTTTTATACAGTGCAATGTTTTTTTCTCTCTCCCTTGAGTTTTATCATTTTTCTTCTCTCTCTTTCTCTCTTTCTCTCTCTTCTTTCTCTTTTTCTTTGCTATGAAAGAGTGTGTCATTGAATCAGTAGGGTTCTTTTCTCTCTCTCCCTGCTCTGTCTCTTCCTGGTGGCTAGCACTCCAGGACTCCCTCTCACTTGCTCGCCCCTCTCTTGTTTGCCTACTCTATCATTCCCAGACTCTTTACAACAACAGTTATTTCACGCCGAGGACAACGCTGACTCTGACATCACGTCTGTGTGTCTGCAAGGGAGTGGAGTGGAGACTGTATACACTCTATTTCATTTTCACCTCTGCACATTTAAATTGGATTGCTCATTTCTGGACAAATTGGCTCCAGCGGACTGGAAATTAATCATATAGATTTTCCCTGCTGGTCCTCCCCCTCACACCCTCTTTATGATTTTATTTCGAGGTTTATAGTGTGGCTGGCACTGGTGCCAGTTCCAGATTATGTTCTGAGATGAGATTGAACTCATTATTTCTAATATTAGTCTCTGAGTTTGTTTTCTGTCAAGCCATCTTTATAGTACCGAAGTCTATACCCTCTATTTTTGCTTTGTATTTAGAGGAAAACACAGGGAACAAGAGAAGAGGTACAGAGGTAAAGACATGGAAGTAAACCCTATATAGAAATCATTGTACACACACACACACACACACACACACACACACACACACACTCAGTCCTTTGTCAGTCGTGCTAGCTCTACAGGTCAAGGTGAAAGGGTCACACTGTTCTCCATTACAGTATGTGGTAACTGCTGTTTGATAGATATATGAGAGATATTGACTTATGGATTTCCTGTCTATTGAAAACACCTTAATGATGGTCATCAAGTCACTTAAATGTCCACTGAACATGATGTCCTAAAAATGTGTATGGGAACGGGTCATCATACCATTGCTTACTATTTAAAGGCCACCTTTTTTTTTACTAGATGTGTCTTGAAAAGGAAATACAACTAGAACACTGTATGAGGGGTATGGACATGGTGTTGGGTGTGTAAAAGTCAAAGATTTTTATATGATACATTTAGTTTGATTTAACAGTGGGTGGATCATTGCAGATTTACAGAACCAGAAATCCTTGAAAACAAAATGGCTGATTTGAATTTTATGTCATCCCTCTGATGAGTAATGCTTTCACATAAAGGGCGAAAAATATCCTGTAGGAAAAGATAAGACTTATGCCTATGACTGTCAGTAAAAAAATGAAAGACAGATATTTGGATAGGTTTTGAAACAGATATTTAAGGTATTTGAGATTGAGATGTCATTCAAATGTGGTCTCCACTGGCATCTGTAACCCATTTAAAAATGTTACTTAAGTGCCGTTAAAGCCTCTCTACGCCACATGTAGATCTCAAATGACAAGATTTGCTCAACGTTTGATGCCGCAAATTCATTTTGTTAACTTTGCTGGCTGGCTGTCAATTTGGTTCTTGCTGTGAAATGAACCGACCTGCTGAGATGCTCCATTTCCTTGTGCTTTTGCGCTCCCTCCCTGGGCCTTTGTGTGCGTCGTGAGTCGAAGATGCGATGCAATTTTGACAAATTGAGTTACCCTCGATTAGAGTTCACAGATTATGAGCACTGACTTTTTTTCTTGCCCTCAGCTTCTCTCTCCAGGAAGCATCTCTAAAATGGCAAACACGGGGAAAAACAAATAATTAGGTTCCAAAAAAAAAAAAGAAACTTTTGCAAAAGTAGAGGATTTAAAAATGAATGTCAATTTTCAAACTCCAAGGAGACAGGGCAGTGCACAACACAGTGTCACTGTAGGGGGAAAACGTTTTCTTCCTATATTGTCTTCCCTTCCCTTTCTTAGCCTTCTAAGACCATGAAAAATGGCTTGGAGAAATTGCATCTCTCTATGAAAAACGTCATTTTGATGCATTGTTCCCTCGTTTTTTTTGCCCAGACATTCTTATTCAAGAACTTATTACTCCAAAGGCATGACATTGCCTGCTGATGTCTCCCCTGGTGGCGGATGGTAATTAAATGATCTCTGGGGCCTTCTTTTTGTGTTTTTGAAATAATCTGGCTTTTGAAAGCCAATCCTCTCCTCAAATAACAGGGTCTGTTTGTGTTACCTGCAGCTTAGTGTTTTAGGACTCGTCAACGCCGCTGATTGTGGGCTTCCTATGTTAATGACTATTGAATAATTAAAGCCATCGGCGAAGACACTTCCCTCTCGACGGACTTGATTAGACTTGAGGGAAGGTGCAGGAAATAATTAAACAAATTCAGAAAGTGCCTTTTGTTTATTCGCCTGAGCATCGCAAAACTTACATAATGTGCAAAAACATTTAAGTGTACTCAGCTTGACAACATGGCTCTCCTTCGTGAGTAAACATTGTGTGAGATTGAGTCTGTCTTCTGAAATTAAGCTATGGATGTTTTTTTTTTGTTTTTTTGTTTTCACATAACAACTGCAGTTGCTTGTTGTGTACAGTATTTGTACTGTACCTCAGTGTGTGAAACTCATGAATTCTGACTGCTGTCTCTTTCTGCCTAGGACTTTTGGTGGCTTCTTATGGGCCACTTATTCTCGTTTCGCATTTATGTATGACTGTTTAGAATGCCTTGTTTTTATTTATCCTTTTTACACGGGACGTAAAGACGTCTTGTTTTCTTTGTCATTAACTCCATTGAGAGGAAATGCTGTTTCTTTCCCAGGTTGGGAAGGTGTGAGTTTTTCACAGTGGTGGAAATCAATGACTCCAAAAGCAAGCGCATGGGGGGCAGCGTATTTATTTTTTGCTTTTATCATCTGCGGGTTTTATTGGCTTAAGCCTCCCACAGCAGTATTTCTCAATAATGAGCTTGTCGACAGCAGATGAGCTATGATTCCCTGGAATTGAGGGCAGCCGTGTCCTACTGGTTAGCACTTCGGACCTGTAACCGGAGGGTTGCCGGTTCGAACCCCGACCAGTAGGCACGGCTGAAGTGCCCTTGAGCAAGGCACCTAACCCCTCACTGCTCCCCGAGCGCCGCTGTTGATGCAGGCAGCTCACTGCGCCGGGATTAGTGTGTGCTTCACCTCACTGTGTATACTGTGTGTGTTTCACTAATTCACGGATTGGGATAAATGCAGAGACCAAATTTCCCTCAAGGGATCAAAAGAGTATATATACTTAATTAAAATGGCATTTTTTACTTTGATCATGCCAGCTCTGCAAGCAGCACTGAAATAATATCTGCCATCATACATTAAACTAGTGGTCTCTCTCTCTCACTCTCTCTCTATCTCTCTTCTCATTCTCTGCCTCACCTCTTTCTGTCTTTTCTCTTTGTGTGTGTCTTGCCCTCGATCTGCTTTCCAGGAGGCATCGTTTCATTCAAATTAATGAAGATATCTAGCGGAACACTTGTGGTAAACAACCTCTGTAGTGTTGTTCAGAACAAGCTGTTTATTATATTTGAGTTGAATAGTAAGTCTCGACACATCGTAAACAACATCCTTTTCCATTTGTATTTGACTGCATTTATTTTGAAATATGCAGGTGCAATTTAAAGTCCACATCTGTTGTGTAAAAAGCACTGCTTGCCTAAGATCACTTGACAAACATTTTTTGTCAGAAACTACTAGCTAAATGGTAGAACAGGCCTCTGTGATAGCAAACATCAACCCCCTCCCTTTAGTTTCCCCCCCTTGAGTCACTGGGTCCTGGGGCTTCTCTCAAACTCCAGGGAACAAATGTCTCCCATTGGCTGCAGCTGGAACCCTAGACCCTCAAGTGACTGCTTTGGCTAATCCACACACCACAGAAAGAGAGAAAGAGAGAACATTCACCCCTTGAAAAACCTCTTGATGTCACTTCTCTGTATGAGACCAAAGGAAAGTTTAATCATAATGATATCTCATTTTTAATTCAAATATTCATTTGTATGTATGTATGTGTGTGTGTGTGTTTGTGTGTGTGTGTTATTTGGAGGACCTGGGTGTTGCGAGGACCTGTTCTAAAGTCCTTATCGAGCCCTAACAGGGCTCCAGAGTGCGACCAATTTGGTGAGACCAGAGAGGAAAAAGTGTCCGCATTGAAACTCTAGCTTTGGTTCAATAACAGACACATATTTGGCCAATATCGTGGTTTAAACAAATCACAGATAGTGAAGGGCGGGACCTCCCCTCTGATTGGCCGTGGCCCAGTGCCTGTGTGTAAATTTGAAAATGCGTGTGCTGCAGAGAGAGAGAGAGAGGTCAGAGACCCGTCAGATAAACAGAATGGATGTAGTTGCATTACAGTGTGGTCACATAGGCCGAGATAAATGTAGGCCTACCCTCTCCCCACTGCCTTTCGGCGGCTGGCAGCAGCAAACCGATCAGACGTTCAGTCCGAAATAATTATTCACCAGAAAAATAGTTTGAACGTAAACCCGACGTACAGGAATGCCACTTGCGCCAAATTTATAGGAGTCATTGCAGATGAAAAGACGCCTTAAAATTGTGAACAATGCATGCAAGGCCTTCGCGAACGACAGAGATACAGATATTGCCGAAAAAGAGTGCGTCATTGACCGCAGTTACATGCAGGGAGTAACCCGGTTTTCAACAGCAATATTCGTTTTGCGCGCAAGTTGTGTAAACTCATTCTGATGGCATCAATCAATTTAATCCGGTATTTGGAAAAACCCGAATATCGGCTGCTACATTTAAAGCCCAAATATTCCCTGCATGTAGGCTATAACTGTGGTCATTGTGTACGGTGAATTGAATGGACACATTTAGATCGAGCATGGCAAGTCATTGCAATAGCCTATAATAATAGGTCTACCATTTTGTTACTGCATTAACCATAGTGATGTTCTTATTGAAAATTTAAAAATACTAAAATTAAAAAGTAAATTGCATTGTGGGACTGTCAAATGATTATTGCAATCATCATTGCAAAATCACATAAAAATCCCCCAGGCTACTTGGAACATCTCTTTATATTCTCAAATACATTCTATGGAAGATGCTAGCATGGCGAGCTGGTTTAGCCAAGGCCTAAAGATCATGAAGGATAGTATGTAAGACATTGAGCCATGAGATGTGCAGTTTGAAGCCCTTAAAAGACATGCACTGTTAATTTACTCACTGTTATTTTTATTTAATTCATCTTGAGATGTTTTAAGTTTAAATTTCAGCTCAGTGAAGCACTTAAAGCACCAACACTTCCTTAAGTTACTTTTCTTGTAGAATTGTAAATCATAAGTCATAGGACAACCTATATAGGACAGTAATTAAGGAAAAAAAGTGAACCTGCTGCGGTGTTAAATGCGATGTGGTTGAAAATTTGGGTGCACCTAACTTTTGTGCCGGTGCACCTAAGAAAAAAAGTTAGGCGCACCAGTGCAACCAGTGCAAAAAGTTATTCTGGAGCCCTGCCTAAGTATAATTTGAGTGGAGCTACAGGTTAATAAGGAAAGGAATGCTGTTTATTCCCTTTCATTACAATTCGCCCACCCGCCTGCTGAAGAACAGCGGATGACATTTAAACGGCAGCATCATCCCCCACCCACTGCAACCGGACACTCATCGCTGATGATGATGACATTATGGGAGTGCCAGCACACGACAGGGGCCGATGCTGTGGCACAGTGTGGCGCGGTATGGCATTGTGTGCCAACTTGGCGCCCCCAGCCCTCGCTTAACAGGTATAGCCAGATGAGAGTGGTTGGGGATGGAGGTGGGTACTATAACGCGAATCCTTGCAAGCCCACTAATATGCCAGTGCGCCTTCCTCCACCGCCTCCCGAGAATTAATACGAAGCGGCAACAGGAAAATAAACAAACGTGAAATATATCGGCTCCTCGTAGCGCGCCACCGGGGCTGATGTTTAATTAATGTGAGTTATTACCGCACCTGAGTGCCTGCTGAGGCAAGTGTTGATTTTTTGGGGGGCGACTCTTAAGAAGGTAGGGTCTGGACACAAAGGAGGCTAATTAATAACGCTTTTGGCTCAGTAAGCTTGTGTGTGTTTGCATTTTCTCTCACCCCTCTCTTTCTCTCTCTCTCTCTCTCTCTTTCTTCACAGTCATCTCTTTTGTTTTTTTTTTCAGTTTGGGGTGCTTCCCTGAAGGCCTTTGCTGTGATTTACAGGGCGGTGGCTCAGTGGCTAAATTAAAATTTGCATTAAGGTTTTGTGTGTGTGTGTGTGTGTGTGTGTGTGTGTGTGTGTGTGTGTGTGTGTGTGTGTGTGTGTGTGTGTGTGTGTGTGTGTTAGAGAGACTTATCCTCAGCAAAGGCCACTTCAACACAAGGGCCCCCACTTCTACTTAAACAGAGTGGCTGCTTATTTCCACTGTCCACCCTCTCCCTCACCCCCTGCCCCCCCCCTGCACTGCCCTGTCCTGTCCCCCAGCTCCGTGCATGGCTCAGAGACGGCGAACGCAGCAGCAGGCCGCAGTAATGCGCTGCCGGAGGCATGTCCGAGACTGAGCTGGCCTTTTCAGACGAGTGCCACGGATATTGGTGCCGGGGATGCAAATGCAGATGAAATTGATGGATTCCGTTCACTTAAAGCTCTCTTGTCTTTTTTTTGAGGATTATTTTCTTGAATATTAAGTGGAGGAACTTCAGAAACCTCATTTCACTCTTCCCTGTATTAGGTATATTGTTATGGGGTTCCTTGTAATAGGGCATATTGTAGTATGATTTCCCTTTTATTGAGCTTTATTACCTACAGGTTAAAAATTATAGTTTTCCAAAACCAGGAATATAATAAGCTAGCCTAATAGAATGACACAGCACCAAAAGGCACATCCCATGTCTTTATCCACTGAAAACAGTTTGCAGACAAACCTTGTGGGCAAAATAGACTTGCAAGAGCCTTTACACTATCTGGCTGAGGATCTTGGGTGTTTGCCATAACCTTGCAGATTCATGGATATAGTTTTTCACCTCTCCACTCAAAGATTGTCCTGTCTCATTATTTTGCTTTCTTATGAAAATCTTGTACTGTAGCTTATGGGATATGCAAGGTTTTTTTTATTGTGTGTGATAGACGACAGGCAGAAACCGCCGAATCTGTGCAGAAATATTTACTCTTGGCCCTAATCTAAATGAAAATCTCAGCGAGCATTGATTGCCGTGAGCGTGGAGCTGAGAATAGTGTGGCGGATGAAAACGGCCCATTCTGTCAGCATCCCACTGACACTGCTCGGTGGCCCCTTCCGCTTGGCTGCAAACGGCCCTATCTCTCCAAACCCATTGTGCTGCACCACAAACTCAAACACTGACTTTTGACACCTAGCTGGGCTGCATGTGTACTCACGCACTGGCCTGTGCAGGATCCCCTCCAGGAACCGGGGGAGGGCGAGTGGGATTTTTTTTTTTGATTGACAGGTCCATGGCTGTATAGGGATATCCATATTAGACTGTGAATCCCTAGGGCTTATTGGACAGAGAGGGGTTAGATGAGGTTTCTGACGGCAACCCATTTTCAAAGGGACATCTTCATTTCAAACTTTATATAGCACTACTCTCCTGTAGCTTGACACATCTCGCGTTCCAACGACTCATGATTGGGAATGATGTCACATCGTGTAAAAACCTGAACCGGTTGCGTGCTAGTTAGTCAACAAGTTGTGAGAACAATGCTACCATTTGTTAGCAATTGTCTGTTGTTAGCAATTGTTACCAGATATAGCAATACCAGTTTGTAACGAAGCATTACACAGTATTTTACACAAACAAACGTCATAGCAACATAGCGACAGATAGAGGATGGACACTATTGTTTCTATGACTGATTTAATGAGACACAAATCAGACAGAACTACTAATAAACAGAGGGCCAGATGTACTAACGCTTTTGCGCAAACTTCAGGCGTATTTGTTTCGCAACGTGCGTGTAAAATCATTGCCAGGTATGTACAAACAGGCCGCAATGATGTAAAAGTTGAGTAGAACTACTGATCTTCATTATCTCCCTGCTTGTTGACATCTTATCATATATTGTATTGTCATGATCGCTAAACGTTTGATTATTTTTAATGTTGCCATCAGTTAACTTCATTCAACTGCGCTTGTATGTAGGCGCTGCCATTCAGTTGTGGACGTTTGTAAATTGCGTTTATGGGCGGAGAAAGGTGCAGTTTACACTAAGGATTGAACGATTGATAAATACGACGGAAACTTGGGTCTGACAGCGTTCGCAATCTGCGGTTTGTCCTTGACGCTGATAACGTTACGTTCGCAAATGTACGTATATCTGGTATGGTACTGGTATGGGCGCAGTCATCTTGGAATTAAAAAATCGGGTAATCTGCGTTCGATTGACTTCAAGGGGCGTTCAAGGAACGTTCCTTTTGCATCTTCCGGTTAGTAGCTCGGGAAAACAACTTGCCGACTGTCTCAGGCTAACAAATGGAACGCAGCAATTCTAACACAATATCTAGAAACAGGAATGAAGGAATGGCATTTAACCCAGTCCTACCCAGGTACTTCAATTTTTTCATGAAAATATGGGCTCAGAAGATGACAGGAAATCTTTAAATGATGCGATGGGTGGGTCTTAGAGAAGAGGCCTGTACACATAGCCCTGTCTGGGTTCACTGAGTTGTCCAAATGTCCTAATTCAGCACAGTGTTTACAACTACAGTAGCTTTATGTGTAGTTCTTCTTTAGGAAGTTTCTTCTTGACATCTTTGCCTGATCAGAGTTTCTGTGTTAACCCTTCCTAAAGAACAGGACCAAATAAATTATTGATAGGAGGAAGGATAGAGTGTCTTCTTCTACATTCAAACATAATAAAGAACTGCAGTCAAAAATAAGATGTCTATGGGAGAAAGGAAGAATGTACATAGTGTGTGGATGGGATGGATGCAAACATCGGTATAATGTTAAGTGATATGAGTAAAAGACAAAAAGAGTAGGTGCATGTGGTTTGCACTTCCTAGATATCTTATGCTGTATTTTCATTGTGATGTGCAGGTCGCGAAACGTGGAGTCGAAATGACAAATTCCATTAGTAACGTTCATTCTTGTTTTATTGATGAGTCATTCCCCCACTAGATGAACTGACACAGAAAAGCCAGACATTTCTGGACTGTTCATTTCTCCTTGCTGTTACACGACTTCATGCCCTTGTCTGTACCTTGCCGTCTTTCTCACTCTGTCAACTTTAAAAAACATGACACGGTCAGCAGTTCAACCTTTTAGCAGTAAAGGGCGACTGTCGCTGAACGGCGGGGTCAGTCTTTTAACGGGAAGAGACCTCCAGCTGTGAGTCCCTCTCTCTCGGAAGGTAATAAGTTTGCCCCCATTGACAACGAAGAGGAACGAGGAGCTGACGACTAAATCAATAGTGACGGATCAAAGAGGTACACCTCAGATCGTGCCCGTGGTAATGGCGAGTTAGCAATAGCAGGAGCGCTAGCGTCAGTGTACGCTACTTCAGAGCCTGCTTTCATCTCGTCCCCTTTTCCTTGCCTCAGCAGACTTGGCCCTCGCTGCAGGTGTTTTCTAGTAGCCTCTCTGAGATTCCGCTCACTCACTCGCTCTCTTGCTTGGTCGCTTCATGCTCGCTCTTTAATTAAAGTCAAGGGAGACGTCTCTGGGCTTGTCAAAACTCTCACACTGGTGGTGAATTTTTTTTTTTTTTTTTTTTTTAAGGTATTAGCAGTTTCAGGTTTTTTGCTCGGCATGCGGTTTCTTTGAGTGGCAGTTAGCCATGTTGTACATGTTTCAGCCATGGTAACTGCATGTGAGATCACTTGCTGCAAAATGCTGATGGAGTCAAATATAGGCTTCAAGTTGTCATACCAACACCAAGACTCTCACTATCACTTTTCAAGTCAAAGCAATTCCCTAGTACTTCGATTGTGCTGACTGTTCAGGGCTTAAAATTCATTTTTCAAAATGGGGGGGAATTCCCCCCTTAGGTTATTCATGTAGGGGGGATTTACACAATTTGGGGGGGAGGGGGGGTCGATTCTGATACCAAGTCAAGAATTGCAATTTCAATACTTCGATACTTTAAAAAAAAAAGTGTTTGATTTTGGGGCCCCCACCACCCTGACGTCATCAGTAATATATACTGTAGTGGGATCATTCACAACAGTGGACATCCTAGATTCTGCTTGACTCTCTCCACACACACAAACACACACTGAAAATGATAGCTTATGTGATATGTTTTCTATCATATATTTTTGAATTCATATAGAGTGTATTTATTTAATAATGCATTTTTTAAAGTATAGCATTTTACTAGTAATTACTATAGTAGCTAAACATATTTAGTCATTTGAATGCCTCATATTGACGTTTAACCTATAACACTTAGGCATATCTTTAATGTGGTGTGTAGGTCCAATTGAGTGCACATTGGTGATGAGTAGGTGTAATTCAGTGCCTGTCACTTTAAGAAAATACCTGAGAGTAATTCTATGGAGTAATTAGCCCCCTTCAACCTGACGGTTTTAGGCTGTATTAAGCTAGTGAATAAAAGTTGTGCATAGTGCGGTATGTGTATGCAAATCATTATGTTTTCTATGTCATTAGATACAATAAATGTTCAAAAAACTAACATGTCGAAGACAATCTTTCTGGGATCAAGTGTTGACCTGACCTGAGCTAGCAGGATAGTTACCAAGGAGCTCTTTCCAGATGTAAAAGTTTGCCATGGTAGCGTAGCCTATTTGCGTAAGCGCAAAGTGGTTCTCTCTCTCTCTCTCTCTCTCTGTCTCTCTCTCTCTCTCTCTCTCCGTGTGTGTGTGCGTCTGCATGCGGCTATGTTCAATTCAACTCGGTAGTTGATCAGTCCGGTCAATAGCACCGCATTCACGCCACTTAATGATTAGGCTATATTAACGTCATCAGACAGGCTGTAAAACGTGTATGCGGGAATTTCTCGCATTATGATGGCTAGAGTTGCGGGACTTGAACAAATTATGCGCAATACCCGCAATCCCGCAGTGAAATTTAAGCCCTGCTGTTTTTCTCACTCTTCATAGTGTTTTGTGTGAGTGAACATTTTACACATTTTGTGACATATTTTGGTTATCTTTGCAAATTCCTTATACAGAGAGATATATACTTAGACTGAAAATAATTGTGCTATATGAATGAAATGTAATCAATAGAATACTATTAGAATACTGTTTAAAGTCATTGTCATGTGTAACAAACACTATAATAATGCTGTGTACCATGATAGATTAGTGTTGAGATGGGTGTAAATAGCTTTTTATCTTATTTTAAATTATTTTTATTTCAAGTACAATGTCATCAAATGTTTCCAAGTGTCTTGTTTTACTATGGGATTACATTAGAGCAACATAACAGTGAGAATGTTTCACTATGATTCACAATGGTGCTCTGAACCCTGTGAGTTTGTGTGGCTCCTACTGTGCGGAGCAGTTGAACTAGTGTGTGTGTCTATGTCTGCTTTTTGTTTGTGTCTGTGTATGTGCGTGTGTTTATATGAAGGAGAAATGAATTCCATGTGCATTCTTTTATATTTGTGTGTGTGTGTGTGAGAGAGAGAGAGAGAGAGAGAGTAAATGTATTCAATTCTTCACACAGTCTGCGCGCTCGCTCCGTCTCACCCACTTGCTCTGCCTTGCTTGTGTTTTCTAGGGGAAAAACATTGGCCGGTGCGGTCGCAGAGCCACCATGGTAGGAATGGCTATTATATGTCCCGTAGTTGAGTGTTCCTCCTATCTCTCTTATCTCTCTCTCTCTCTCTCGCTCTCTCTCTCTCACACTCTCTTTCCCTCTCTGTCTCTCTCATTCTCTCTATTTCTCTGGCCACGTAGTTCATGTCTGTGTCTGTGGTGGACATGTTCAAGTCTGTGTATTCATGCCTCGCCCATGCAGACCTATAGTGGTATAATTCAAACATCTTTTTGAAAAAAGAATCATTCTTTTTTCATTTTTTTTTTTTTTTTTTACCGGTCATCCAAAACCAAAACCTTCTTCTCCTACATGGCCTTTCCCATTTGTAGCTTTTCTTTCGTTTTCAGTCCGGAGTCCCACTCTATTTGGCTTCATCTGTCAAGAAGACTTGAGCGTATGCTAGGCAGGGATAAAGGCAGCTTTGAATGATGTTACTTCTTATTAATTAAAGAAGACATCAGTTAAAACTGTGCTTATCCTTGTTAGCAACTTTGAGGATGCTTTCTCCTGAAGGGAAGATCTTCAGCCCTCAGCTCTTGAAGGACAACGTCTGATATGTCGTCAACTGGCTTCAAGAGGCAGGGTGGGGTTTTTTATTTCTGAGAAATGTATCACTCAAAGACATTGTATCACAGTTAATATGTAAGGGATAATCCAAGACTATGTGTGCGCTAAATGGTTAGCACACACAATGTTGTGTGAGGTGGTACACCTAGGAGTGGATTATCCTGCTTATAGGCTACTATACAGTCACCAAGAACATTAAATGAGACATTTCATAGTTCTTTTAGGACTTATTATCTTTTGGCTTTGTAATAAGTCCTAAGGATGTTAGGATGGATAGGTTTGCTGTTCACATGGCAACACTCTTTCAAAGCTAAAGATACCTAGTTCCTCTCATAGCTGGCTTACAATTGCATCAAACTCTAAGGAATTGTCTATTTAGTGTTCTTGGCAGGCTGCTATGTCAGCATGTTTCAGAAGTCACACAGGTTGGATTTCCTCTGTGTGACCAGCACATTACACTATAATAACTGTTTTACACACACCTTCCAACTTGTCAAATATGGCTATTTACCCTGGCCACTGTATAATATACAAATGTATATCTGATAAAACGGGTGGTGTTACCAGCGAGACAAATGTCAAAGGTATGGCATAAGACATACTGCATATGTATATCTCTCTGTGTTTGAGGCGTTGGAAATAAGAGTAGATCTCAAATCGGAGATGACCCACTTACTGCACAGGCTATATATGAGATGAATTCAGTTGCCTTCAGTAGCAACATAGGGTCAGTCTGGCAGAGGTATAGGTCAGAGGCTACCAGATTGGTAAATGAGTAGTGTTCACCCTGTCTGGCCAGATAAGATTGTTCTTATAGCATGTCAATAAACCTCCCAGATTGTTTTTGTCAGTGTAGTCTATCACTCACAGTGTTTGACTAGACTATTAGATACACATCATCAGCCTATTTCAGCCCCGTGGCTTTGTTCACTGCTTTTGTAAGTCCGCTTGGGGAAAAAAGCCTTTGCAGCTCAAGGACTTGCTATTTTTCATTGAACTTGTTCAATCCTTTGCATTCAGCTCTTAAGAGTGTGTGTATGTGTGTGTGTGTGGGGTGGGGGTGGGGGTTGTGGTGCTGAGGAGACATGGATAACATCTTCTCCAGTATGCCCATGTGCCTGAGCTGGGTCAGTTACAAGAGCGCCCTGCGCACCCGATCAAATACAGAGATTCCACTGGCCCAAAATGTCAGCCGAACGCCAGAGCCACAAAATCCTCCTCGCCGCTTTCCTATCGTCCGGTTTTTTTCTCTTCCGCCATTTAGCTTCGGCGCCACAAAATAAATGCTAATGCTCTTTGTCAGCGTTTAAATGCCACCCCCCTGGCGCGGTCTCGGCCCGGGCCGCCCTGGCACTGCGGCAGGTTGGGGAGAGAAGGGCAAGCCAGCTGGTTGCCCATTGTCAACACTCCCAGTGGGGCAGACCCATGCAGGAGGAAGACCACTGGGCCTCAATTCACAGTCATACAACAGCCTCACACACACACACAGAATATGTGTTCAGTAATTAAACGACAGGGGCCTTTACTTGTTTATTTGTTTATTTACTTCTCAAAGGTGGAAGGGGCTGACAGAAGGGATAGTGACAGGAACCGAACCAATGCACAGTGATCTGTGGTGCCTCGGATCAGGCATTTTCTTCGATTCCCGCTCTCTGTTTCTCTTTACCGCAATCACTTTCTTTCATTTTCTCCTCCCTCTCTCATTCTCTTTCTACCTCTCTTTTCCTCTTCCGTCCTTCTTGCTCTCCGCAGCAGGCAGTAGCGCTCTGGGCTTTTCATTAATTGTTCCGCCGTCACCCACAGTCTGCCTGCCTGCTTTCCCTTGCCCCTCTTGACAATTTGTTTATTTAATTTGGTGGGGGAAATAATTTCACACTTGGACATAAAAACAGATTTTCTTTTTGTCAGCCTGTTTTTTTTGTAGGTTTGTTTTACCACCTCAAACCTGATCTAAACAAGATAGAGCACAAAATCTCTCTCTCTCTCTCTCTCTCTCTCTCTCTCTCTCTCTCTCTCTCTCGTTTTCTCTCTCTCTCTCCCCCCACCATTTTTTCTCTTTTACTCAATTTGTGTGTTAGCATCTGGTTTGATATGGATAAGAATATTAACGAATCGTGATTCAGATGACACAGATTTATGGGCTGCTCTGGGATCTGTGGGGAAGCGGTATGTGTGCTGCAGCTATTTCCTGACAACACTTTGAAACCCTGAGGGTGACGTCAGGCAACTCAAGACTGGAGGCTATACAGCTGTTCTCGCAAATGTTCTCTGATGACCTTGTTTGTTTGTTTCCACCATGTTTTTTCAAGGGATTACAGATTTGGAAAGATGCTATTAATGGGAGTAGTTTTCAAAGAAAGTGCAACTTATTTATGATAAATTGTTTTTTAATGGTGCTGTCATTTTGTGATCTTACCCACACTTATTTAGGTTTAATACTATGCTTCTAACAGGGTTTGTATAGAAATACTTGGGAAATAATATGGTCGTCTGTTTGCCTGGCTATTTGAAGTGTTTAATACCACAGCATAGTGTTGAGAAAATTGCATGTTCTAGTTTTCCCCAAATAGCGAATTAAGTATTACTTTGACTGAAGACTGGAGGTGTTGATTAAACAAACAAAACTTGACTGCCAAAGTGTTAACCTACTTGCTACTATGACATTATATTTTGAAAAGAATAATTTTTTTTTTAAATCTAAGATGTATATCTTTAAACAGCCTATACATATTATTTTGACTGTATCCGATAATATGAGGTCTTCGGATTGGCATACATTTCACTGGTATATAAAGGTTACATTCTTCTATTGAACGTCACTTGTTCATCCATGTTTTACCACATACATTTTCTTGGGCACCCTGTCTAGGGTAACAGGAATTATCCCACTGAGTCCTTGATAACATACACCTGCTGTTGCATGTGAGACAGGGATCCAGAGTTAGTTGTTTACTTCAAACATTCGGATACATTCTTGCTTGGTGTTGTTGTATTATTTACTTGTAAATATGCAGGAGAAATGTCAGAATACTGAATCACTGGTGCCATCTGGATATTACTATGCAGACGGGCATGGGTGGTGTTGGCAGGACGTGTCAGGTGTGAAATAGAGAGCTATGTGCAATCTGTGGATTTATTGGGCATGGGAGAGTTCACTGCTGCTTTGGTGCCTCGTTGGAACAAATATCCCCACGCCCACTTCAAAGTTTGTTCACTGAGTAAACATCTGTATGATCTGAGTGGAAAAACAACAACTGCAACGTCAACAACAACACAGTTGCTCAAACCCATTCAATCACAATGAGCAATCAACACTCCCAGATCTCCCAAACCGAACCAGCAAATCACTACTTTCAATCAATTACTTTCTTCAAAGTGTCTTCAACATCAAATAATCAATCCACCTAAGTACCGTACACTAAAACACAAATTGTATGAGTAATTCAGCGTATTCATGTAACTCCAAGCCTGAAAGCAGTAAAGCTGACAGGAAGTAAAGGGTATGTTTTATATGATCTTAGTAAATATGTTGCTTGTTTGTTTGTTTATACGTGTCATGTAAGAGTCTTTTTCTTTCAATCATAACTCAATTTTTCAGTGATATTCAAAACAAAATCGCTCTCTCTGCACCCCACACACACACACACACACACACTCCCCCCCAAACCCTTATCCCCTCTCGTCCACAGCAAATGATTCAGTTGGTGGGTGGGTGATGTGCTACTTTAGCCCTACAGAGGACAACAGGGAACTTTGGTGCGACTTCCTGAGAAAACAAGACCTTGGGCTATGAGAGGAGATTTAGTTAACTGTCTCTCTAAAAGCAGCTAATTGGACCCCAGATTAAGCCAGGATCATTGAACTGGACGATGCTCCATATTAATTAGAAGCCTGAGCTGAAAGCGGAAAGGGGCCTTGAATCCATTTCTGCCTTTTATGGTGGTTGGTTTAAGTATTAAACCCCTTAAATTCTCACTGTGTGGTGGCCGCCTAAGGAAACTACACTGCATCATCTCCTAATCGCAGTGAGAGTGAAGGGTTTTATCCTTGTATTAACTGAATTCGGTGAAATTAAGCCATCTCTGTCGCCGTGCAGCATTAACTTGACTAATTTCTGTGTGTTTTCTGTTAATGGTGTGTTATTTTTGCATATTAAGTAAGCTAAAGTCAAACACTATTGAGTATTTAATCACAAACCAAGCAAACTAAGGTGACATGTTATTGTGAGTGTATGAGTGATAAGCCTTTAACTTTACTGTGATTGGAGAGAACACGCATCTCTTACCATTTGCATCTGTTATCTTGAGTCTTTGTGCCCTTTGCAGCTCCATGACAGATGTAAATGGCACTATAGCCGGTTGTTCTAATACATTTTTAAACAGACTCAACAGCAACCCTTTCCAAAAAACCCTTGGCACGCTTGACTAGGCTTGCTCCGCACCCTTCCTCCATTTATTATGGGGTCCTCGCGGTGTCATCATTTCGAGCTCAAAATGGCCGTCGTTCATCATCCTTCACCACACAGTGGACTTAATGAAAGGGCCTCCTGCACTATGTCAAAGCTAGTTCAGTGCCAAAAGTGGCAGTGTCGACGCTCCCATAAGCCACTGCACACTGTCTCATCACCCACCCCCCCACCACACACACACACACACACACACACACACACACACTCACATCCTACCCCAACCCTTCCCTGACGCACCCAGACCCAACAGCAGCTGTGTCTGCCTCGCGCCGTCCGCACGGTCGGTCACGCGTTAGCTCGGCCGGCGCTGGAAGTGACAGATGACAGCGCCATTCATTTTCCCGGTGACTGAAGGGGTTCAAAAGGCGCCCAGGAAAAGTGCAGGATATATGAGGCTTCAGCAGGCTGAATGATGGTGCTGGAAGTGTTTCAGAGCCAGAGCTGACAAATGCATTGCGCTGCCTCACAACTTAAGCGTGATTGGATTTGTGAGGGCCACTAGGGATTTCATTAGTGTTCGACTGCAATGCAAGATTAATTGTGCCCATTTGAATGCTGTGACAGTGTGTTGAGTGCGCAAGACTGACAGAAAGGAATCACAATGACCACACTGAGTTGTGTCAAAGCTTATATAATGCAGAAGATGATTGTTGATGATGATTGATGATTGTTGTAAGTTTTGTGTATAAAATGCTTGTGAGTAAAGTAATCCATACCAATGTACTTTGTGCGCCTACAAATATCTATAGCAAGGCCGTAGTCATGATGTCAACATTGGGGGGAACCAAATCTGTGGTGGTGTCTGGGGGACCCCCAAACAGAATTTTAATACATTTCCTGCCATGGACAAATATTATTTGATTAAAAATCACAAACAAGTCATTAGTTAATTCAGTCAATTAGGGTATTCCAAACTTTTGACAGACATGGGCATGGATGGATTATGAACCCCTGGGTACATTATGCAAACAGTCCCCTCAGCGAAGATAGGGGGGTCCGGGGGCATGCTCCCCCGGAAGATTTAAAAAAAAAAAATGACCCTTTAAATGATGACTTCTGGTGATTTTTGTGGAAAGAGAAGAGAAGGGTGGAGAAGAAGCAACTTCACACAGAGGCTTGGGCTTCAGAGCCCCCTGAGCTCTTGGGCCCAGTAGGCCCATTCAGTAATCCATCCCTGGACATATAGCTATGACTCCATTTGTCTCCAAAATGTATTGTACATTATAACATTATAATGTACTCTATAAACTAGAGTATCTTTGTTAACCTCTATATTACACAGAATACAATGGCTCTTTGACTAATTACTTACACCTGAGTATTTTAAAAAACTAAGGCTTAGAGAGGCTACATAGGGTTGGACCTATAGCCTAATACGATTTTGTATTTGTGTTTTGATTTTATTATACTGGCAGCTAAACACACAATTTTAACGTAGTTTGAAACGGACATGATTCAGGAATATGCTACTAAGACAGGACCCTCTTCTGTTTGACTCACCTCACGTTACCCCATGCACTATAGCCTGGTTTCTGACAGAAATTGTGTTTTGTGCCATGTAGAAACAATACTACAGCTTTTATTTGAATGGAGCGATTTCTTTCTTTAATTATTGTCTGCGATTCACATTAACTGTAGGCTATCACCACCAGCATTGTAAACGTTCTTTCCTAACGGCTCGTGTCCATTATCGTGGCAAAACCCACTGCGCCGCACATAGCCCATTGATTTCCTATGGAGAGTGGCAAGGCGTGGTTTATGCTTCCACAATGCACCTTGGGAAGGCGGCGCGGCCATTCGAACAGAGGCGGCGCGTCAAGAAGTTGGGCTCGGCTGAACTTTATGCAAATGAGAGCGGTTAACGCTAGGCGGTTAGCCAATGAAAGGACACCTTCGGTAAACAAGTTCTGTCCTTTGCTCTAGTCTTCCGGTCCGGAACAATAGCCTGCCAGAAATATTTGTTCTGCCTGATAATCGTGTAGGTTTTATGAAAATATATTAAGCTATAGTGGCGAAGAAGTTAAGTTTAGAACAAGTTCGCCACTGCACCCTATCAAAAAGACCTTGTTGGCGACTTGAACCAGGCCTACCGCACCGCAGCATGTGCAGCAAATGGAAGCCTTTGATAGCGCACGCCAATAACGAAAAATGCAAAACCGTCAGGACAAACCATTCAGGGGTATACTCTCTCTTGAACCATCACTAGGTTACTCATATGCGTTACTTACGTTTGATGACATTTCAGACGATGGTGCTTGTTGGTTTCCTGTAGTATAGCGTTTTCTTTCTTTATTTTTCTATGTCAGTATATTGGGGGAGGACATTTTGGTCATATCTGAATATTGGGGGCACATCCCCCCCAATGTCTATGGTGACTACGACCCTGATCTATAGCATGCAAAGGAATTAATATGTGTAACAATGTGTGACTTGATGAATGAAACAAATTTTCAAATGACTGTTGTAGTGTTAAATGTTAAATGGGCTCAATGTGACTTGTATGGTATCTAAAAAAAACATACATTGTTTTTTCCCCTCATTCTGATTTCCAGCTCATTTAGTAATAGACTTCCATTTCAGTTGCTATGACAACCAAACCATTTCCTCGTGACATTGTGGTCTTGTCATGTGACCCTCCCGCTGTTGTTTCTTTACCGTTATGTCATGGGTATCAATTATTTTCTCCTGTAGAGGGACATCTGTCCATGGCACATTTGGACTCATTGCTATCCCAGACAGTAGTGTAAACCTGCCACCAGACCTGGGCCGGATTTGGTTCAGATCCGGGTGAAAGTCGGCTACTGTCTGGGATGTCTGATGAGTTTATCCACTTGCTTCACCACGACCTCTCGTTGCTTCCCCCTACAGGTGCCCACCAGCACAACTACAACCACGTGGGTCTTAGTAGCCCAACGCGAACACCCAAAAATGGTAAGACCAGACAAAACAGCCACCCAACAAGTCATGTGATTGGCTACTAACCCCAGTCGCTAAGCTTATGAAGCAAGAGTCAAGAGTGCCGCACTTTGCTCTCCCGCAGAACTGATGGAGGCCGTACCTATGATAATGGTTTCTTGTGACGATCAAGGCTAACGTAGCTGCCAATGTCTCTTGTATGTGTCAGATGGTGCAAATGTGACCTTCCATTACAGCTGTCTGTGATTGGTTATGGCTGTGGCGCTGAAGGATGGACTACTGTGTTGGTCTATGTCAGTTTTGCTGCCCTGATTGCAAGCAGTACTTAATAAGCAGTTCATCAGCATTATGAGGCCTTTGTCCTCATTTCTGAAGGTGCACATTCATATTCCGAGGGTGACGTTTCCGTATTAACGAGCCGCTCTGGCTGCTGACCCAGCACACATCTACACGGACATGCTTCCATCAGGGAGGTTAATGAATCCGCTCATACAGCGCCGTCCATCTCAATCACCCCTTGTCCGTCTCCGAAAGAGAGTGATGATGCTTTTAAAGAAAAGGGGAAATTAATGCTGTGTGGAGGGCAACCGAGGCACGGCAGGGTTGCCTTAAGGAAAAGGTGCGGTCGCATTCAAATGCCCGACACCCTTAAAAAAGGTCCGAGCTCAGCTGTTTGAAGATCGTATTCACCGGACCGGTGCTCATCGTAAACCGGGCCTGTGTCATCCATGGGGGGTGGGGGAGGGGGGTACGGCAGAGTTCTTTTTCTTTGGGCAAGTAAGCTTTTGCTGATGTGACGGCATGTTGTGCTGTCAGGAGGGTATGAAATTGCTCAGGGCAGATGATTTCTGTCCCAAGGCCAGCATGCCAACCAGGCTGCACTCACACCTTCAACGGAAAGCACTGATGAGGAGGTGTATACACGGTGGTGCGATGCTCTGCCAATTTCATTGGCCCGTTTCATTTATAGGGTGTCAATTGTTATGAGATGGATGCTGTGACTATCTCACACACACACACACACACACACAAACACACACACACACTCACACTCACACACACACACTCACACACACACACTCACACACACACACACAAACACACACACACACTCTCTCACACACACACACACACACACACAAACACACACACACACACACACACACACACACACACACACACTCACACACACACACACACACACACAAACACACACACACACACACAAAGCCGCTTTTTTGCCTTTTTCTTTTGATTTCAAGTTTCATTAGTTGGAGTGCCAGAATCAAACTCTTTCATTCTGTGTCATGCAATGCTTTGTCCTCTGATAGAGGAAGAAGAAAAAACCCCACAGAAAAGACCTCCTGAAATCCAGGACATGCATTTAAAATCCATTTTTAGCATCTCATCCGGTAGATATATGTATTGATCAAAGGATAAAAGGGAAGTCAGAAATCCCTGTGTGTGTGCTGGGTAGATAAGGGGGACCCAAACCCATGGCTCTTTAAATGAGAGTGGCAGACACACACACACACACACACACACACACACACACTCCCACACATACACAAGCACACACACCGGCTCAGTGGCTGGGGTCTGCCGCATGCCCTTGCTTGTGGAACGATTAAACCACTGCCGCTGGTGAGCCGGCGCATTGTGACTCACAGGGCGGCAAAAGCTTCGTTTTGTTGGCCATCGGCTAACAAGCCCCCAAGATCTTCCTGTGGCTTAGTTAAGAGTGTTGGCGTATAGTTGTGTATGTGTGTGTTGAACTGAAAGCTGGTGTTGTTTATTCGATTGTGCGGATTCCCTTGTTGCACAGGATGTCTAAATTCAACATACTGCTATAGAAACTACATACCAAACAGAACATATCTAGACGACCTAATGGTTATGCTTGTAGACATGGGTAATAGTTGTAAACATTCCCTGATGTAAATAACAAAGGTAGTACGTTTACGTTGGATATGTTTATGTAATGCATGGATATGGCTGTAATATGTAACCTCTATAATGCTGTGCAAGAAGAATCCTACGGTTGGGCTCTTAGAATTCAGACACCCAAGTGAACTTGTGAATGCTTAAAGATGCATTATGCAACATTTTCAAACACTTGCTTTTAACAAAATTCTCATTATAATTCAGAGGCAATGTGACACCAGAATATCTGTGATAGAGAAATGGTGGCTCAAATTAAAGTTGTGACTGTTTTTTCCTCAGGAAGTGAAACCTTTGTCTAGCAGAATTTCACTAATTGGATATAAAAAAACAAAAACAAAGGCAAACAACCTGATGCTTGGGAGATAAAAAAATGGCAGTGTCTGAAAGAAGGGAAGAACAACCAAAGTTATACTGAAAAGTACAAAATGTACCAGTTTAGTATGGCCCTAAAGAATTGCACAATAATTTTCTACCCTTAAGTCATTTTTGATACACGTTATCTCAGAGTAATGCATTTCATATTATACCTACAGTTTAAAGGGCAAAGTCCCCACCCCAAGAGGATATTTAGATATTACAAACAATTAGGCAAAACGTATGCATGTGATGCAGTGTTGCATGAAATGTTGACTTTGTTTTGTGGTGGTGGGCAAAATAAGATCTTCAAATGCCATGCTAAAGAGTAAAATTACATTTAGAGCTCAAATACTTTGGACACAGCTGAAAAAAAAAACATGTACATCAATCCCCACAAAGATGCACCATGCAGAGAAGTGATAGGCTCGGCCTCAGAACCTATTAGCTGAACTAGCTGATGTACACATATCTTTTCTTTTGTGTTGGCATGTCATTGAAACATGTTTTCTCACTTGGGTTCACCAGCTCACCGATCCCTAAGGCATGGTAAGTCATACCCCACCCACACTGTGCCCAGTCCCTACCCCACTTCACCACCACATCCCCCTCACCTCTTAAGTGGATAGCGGCATCACTCTTTGCACACTGCACTAACCACAAAGATGGTGGCTGACCTCACTTAGATGACCTAAGATGGCATTTTATAGGATTTGGATTTGGCTGCTATACTGCAATGACCATACCCCCCCCCCACCCCTCACCCCCCAGTGTGGTCTCGTCCTAACAAAGGTCCCTACTCTACCACTAGTCCACTCTCGGTTGTTGTGGTGTGTGTGTGTGTGTGTCTCTGTGAGAGTGTGTTTGTGTGCATGTTTGTGTGTGCTCCCAAAGCACTCTTCATCGTAGAGGCCAACAAACCTCTCCCTGCCATCGTGAACACAAAGGCTGTAATTTCACCCCCCACCCGTCATGGTTTGGCACAGTTCAACCACGTTTGTGACTAGCGCTAGCTAAAACTGATAGAGTGCCCCAGCACTTATCATTCCCTCATTGTCATTAAATTCCATCCCATCATGCAACACGATACACACTCACACACTCACTCTGCCTACCAGTGACATTTGGTGTCGGGGGGAAGAGGAGAGACCACAGAACACCTGTTGGTCACTTCCCGAGTGGCCGACCAATGGGGCGTTTTACAGTAGCAGTGTAACCCCCCTGGTCCTTGTTCCAGCATCTCCTTGTCTCCACACATGGCGTGACGTGATGTGATGTAACGTGTGACATGACCAGCCCTCATGATTACAGTCCTGAGAGAGAGTCTCGACCCCACCCCCACTTAAGAACAACATTGTGGCGTGGTTCGCGTCTTCTTTCCATCATTCATGTCAAGTCTTGTTTGGGACTCAGGTTTCCTCTCCTCTCTGTTTTTTTTCTTCTTCTCTTTCTCTGTCCCCTTCTCTCTCTCTCTCTCTCTGTCTCTCTCTCTCTCCCATCTCTGTCCTCTTTTTCTCCCTTTCTCTTTCTTTCCTTTTTGTGTTCTCTTTGTCTCTCCAACCCTCCCCCCCTGCAGAGAGCTCGCGGATGAACAACATCCTCACCTCCCAGACGGAGCCCTATGACCTCTCCTTCTCACGCTCCTTCCAGAGTCTCTCCCACCTTCCTCCTTCCTACGAGTCTGCCATGAAAGCAGACCTCAACAGGTTCTCCTCTCTCAAAAAACTATGTGAGTGTCACATGCTACTAAACACACACACACACACACACACATGGCAGAGGGTCACCATATCTTGGTCCTTCTACACAATCATCCGGTTGAGGCTCAGAATGTACGGTAGATGTTGGAATTAATTTCACTTTGGTTAATATAAACCAAAGGACAAGGACCTGGAGTCCCCTGGATACCCTGCGCTGTTTCAGTTGCCTTTTTTCTCTACAATAATGAACCATATGCACGGATGGTTATTTAGCCATCTCATTCATTTCCGTTGGAGCGTATGTGTTGTAACGACATCTTCTGTTATAATCTGCTCCATACATGTTCTCTCCGATACTTAATATCTTTTTTGCGTAATAATAAAAATTGTAACGCATAAATCCTTCTACATCTTAACGTGCTGATTCACTGGTGCAACACTCAACTGGACACCAATTACATTAACAATAACGGTGGCTACAACACACCTGGCTCCACCGGAAACAAATGCTGCATGGCTAAAGAGCCTTCTGTGCATAAGGTCCATTGCAATGAGTTAAAAAGGGAATGGAAAAGTGAAGGCTATACCGCCATATTAAACAGATAAAGCCTTATTTGCACTTTTTGTGAAGTGTGAATCTCTGGTCTGGTATTAAAGTATAGTCCTCTCACCACAGTGTCCTTTATGGCCGACTGCCCAAAACTGTGTCTGGTCCTTTTGTAATTTACTGCTAAAGGTGGCCATTTTGCTAATGAGGTCTCATAATATTTCTAAGAAAAAATAGTATTTAGTGGTCTGAATTGCATATTCATTTGGCTCTGCAGTCCCCCCCACACACACACACTTGCTATCTGTGAACTTGGGCAAGAAATCCCGACACTGACAGTTCCACTAATCATCCCCTCAACAATCGTGGCTGCCCTGCCCAACTACCATGAGCTGAGCAAGTATGCCAGAAACTATTTCTTTCACCAGATCTTCTCTAAAGTAGTCCCCTTGGGCCCTGACTGAGAGAGCCTTTCAGATATGCCTCTAAAGCAAATAATTTGCAGTAGCCAACCCTCAATAGGCTTGGCTCTGTCTTGTACAAGTCCACGCATAGATCTATGGATAAACAACCTTTATTCAGAAATGAGTCGAGCTGCAGTATGAATTACTGCCTGAAGACCCCTGCATTCCTTCACAACTCTAATTCTTTTCATCTTCACAAGTCTAAAGCACTGCATTGCATCCCATGCTCTCATATTAATGTTTCAGCTCATATCTCACAATGTATAACATGAAAGAACAGTGCTTAATTGTGCCAAATCGAGCACTACAAATAATTTCTTTTATCATTAATTACCACAAGCAGATTAGAGTGCATTTATCAACCGAACAACAGAATGCTCGTTTTCATGCCAAGAGAAAACGAAGAAGAGATTTAAAACCGTCTGCTCTTTTATCTGCTAACAAGCTTGATCCAATCCCCTTTGGACAAACTGTGCTGTAATTGATACCTCACATATGACAGCCTAGTCCACAGGTTCTGAAGTTCCACACTGATCTGTCGGTAAAGGAGCGGACGACAAGGACTGGCCTTAATCGGGCTGTAGGCAAATTAACGTCATTTTTTCCGCTGCAACGTAACCTATTAACGGCAAATTCATTTCTGCAATAATTGTGTTTCTGCCTCACCTTTTCGATGGTAATAATCGTAATCTCAAATGTCACAAGCGTGTCGGGGGAGACGTCAAGTCGAGCGGGAGGCTCAAGGTCGATGGCCCAGACTGCTCTCATTATGGGCCCCGCGGAAATAATTATTTAATTATTTCCACCTCTAATTATTTCAGCTGCAATTAGCTTGCGGAACGGTACAGTCTAGATGTTCTGACAGTGTCTCTTTCTCTCTCTCTCCCTTTGTGTGTGATCTTACTTTCTTTCCCCATACAGTGTTAACTGTTGTGTATACTGCATAGAAAACGCTTTGCACATTGCAGAAATAGATTAACCGGTTTGTGGATTCGCTGAATAATGGCATGTCTATGTGGCTGCTTGCCCTCGGGAACGTCCACACGGTGTTCACATGACGCCTCCGATCTGGCGCTCGCAAATCATATGGGCACCAATTAGTCACATCTGTGTGGGTAGACTCACCATGTTCCATGATTCTTCATAACGTGTCCATCTGTAGATATCGGACTAATTGGTGAGTGGATGGGAGACTTAGATTTAGTGCCTCTCTGCCTGTCTGTCTCTGCCTTGCTGTCTCCTGCTATTTCTGTCTTGCATTTTGTTTCTCTACTTTTGTGTCGTTTCTCTCTCTCTCTCTCTCTCTCACTCTCTCTCTCTGTCTCTCTTACTCTCTGTCTTTATGTCCTCTCAGTTTTTGAAATTAATTTCCCACGCTCTGTGGACCAATGTGCGATGCACTTAATTGTTTTCCCTGCTGTCCTTTATCAACAGTAGAAAGTTGCTTTGCCTTTCATTTGCCCTCACTTAATCCATCCCCACATTTAAACGCTATCCACTTACTGCCCAAAATATCGGTCTTAATCATTAGACCGTAAAATGTATGCATGTCGGCTTACCTCTCTCTTTATCCTGACAGACAATTAAAGGCAGGCTGGCAAAAAGTAAAAGCCACATTAGAAACAACGGAAACGTATGTCTGTTTGTGTGCTGGAAGTTATACTGTTTCATATAAAAAGCAAAATGTACATGACATAGGGTAATATGAGGTTATGTGTTTTAGCTCCTCCACATCACTAGGAATATGCACTGTTTTAAATCATCAGAGCGATCTGAGTGCTTGAACTTCTTTCCTGAGGCACAATTTAGATGCATGCAGCATACCAACAGCAAGGAGATGTAGCAACAGAATTATCTGTGCTCTGGCTTCTCCTCACAGCTGACAAGGACACGGACGAGTACTACAGCCGCAAACGGCACCTCGCAGACCTGGCCATCCGCGGCACACTGCCCCTGCACGTGATCCGGAACAAGGAGGCCCAGGGCAGCCAGCCGGCACTGACCCAACAGCAGCAGCAACACCAGCAGGCGGCCGCCGCCGCCCAGCAGCAGCAGCAACAGCAGGGGGCGCCGTCCCAGCGGCAGCGTCCACGACGGGTCCAGCGCGCCATGTCCCAGGACCGCGTGCTGTCACCGGAGAGGGGCCACGCCGGGCACGACTACGCCGCCGCCGCCATGGCGGCCACCGTCTCGTCGACGTCGCGCGGCATGTCGTCGGCGTACGGCCCCATGTCGCCGTACGGCGGGCGCATCCTCAGCGACGAGCAGCTGCTGTCGGCCGAGCGGCTGCGCTCGCACGAGCGCCTGCTCTCGCAGGAGCGGCTCTACTCGCACGAGCGCCACTACTCGCACGAGCGACTGCACTCCAGCGACCGGCTCTACTCGCACGACCGCCTCTACTCGCAGGACCGCCTGCTCTCGCAGGACCCGCTGCTCTCGCCGGACAAGATGATGTCCATCAAGCGCTCGGCGGCAGCGGCGGCGGCCATGCCGGGCTTCCGCTCGGACAAGTCCATGTCGCGCGCCATCTCGCACACAGACGTCCACTTGCCCTCCACGCCGCTCATGGACCGCTACAAAATGACGAAGATGCACTCGCATCCCAGTGCCTCCAACAACGCCTCGCAGCAGCCGCCACCGCAGCAACAGCAGCAGCAGCAGCAGCAGCAGCAACACAACACCCTCAACCGGAACCAGACGGCCTCCAAGCGACAGGCCTTCGCCTCACGCCGCACGCAGACTGTTGAGCAGTTCCAGTACATCCCCAACCAGCAGCAGCAGCAACACCACCACCACTACCGCACGGGTAGCAAGACCGAAGTAACTGTTTAACGGCAAAGACACAGGACAGAGAGAGAGAGAGAGAGAGAGAGAGTGAGAGAGCGAGATTGAGAGAGAAAGAGAGACATAGAACGAGTGATGCCAGCATCCCTGACTTAGACACGACCAGAATGAAAGCAAACCACAGAAGGCAACGACGATTGCAAAAACCGGGTAGATCTAAATCCAGCAAACCTCTGATTGAGATTCATGAGATGGTTTTGGAAAAGGATATGAATATGATGTGCAATACAGGAAAGTAACCTCACTCACACTGTTTCTTTTCCTCAGCCCTAGCCTATTATTATCGCTCCATTCACTACAGGAGCCCTTAACCTGTCTGTGCACACTCATATCTTTATGTGTTTGACAAGGAACAAATGAACAGAAGGACCATACGATAATGAATCTTGAATCTTGTTATTACGCCGCAAACAAAGACACTTCTACACCTTCTTTTTAACCACCTTACTTTTTAAGGGCTTCGCTCGGCTGTACACACGGACTGGCCTTTCAGATAGATGAGGAGGGAAGGAAATGAGGGAGGGTGGGAGGGAGCGAATCGGGACTCAGCCCCTCTGGCTCCTTGGCTGTGGACACAGAATCAACACTGTAATAACTTTATAAATATATAAATATAACTCTACTGTTTGTACCTTTAGTCATCCTCATATAGCTTCAGAGATTCATTAACAGAACAGATGTGTGCCCTTCTGTTCGTGCCTCTGAGAAATGTTCCATTTCAACAACGAAGTGTTTTTTTGTGGGTTAAAAAGCACAATCAATTTTGAGGACAAAACAAAAAAAAATGATGTAACGTTCTACTTGGTTTTGTTTCCTCTGTTGTTTTTTTCCGTTCATTCGTTTTGATCAGTGATGGCTAGCAGCACGCATCAGTTTTTTGTTTCCACAATCAAAATGGACCCATTTCTTTGCATAGATAATTGTAAATATGCTATTTTAGCAGCAGTGTATGGACAAGTCTGGTCTGGTCGGCTTTTTGTACTATCATAGTCTGTTTCTAGCAACGCTGACAGAGTAATTATAATGACAACCACAGTTTTGTGAAGGCAGAGTTAGGCAAACCTCACTAACCATATATTCGACCATTTAAATAAATACTGAAATGTGTGTGAGTGTGTCTTTACAAAAATGTGTTTGTAGAATGAAGAATGAATGAATGTTGATTTTAAAATATATATAAATATATATATATAGAAACGTATAAATAGATAGATATTCCACTACTGTTGATATCTGGCTGTAGACTGTGTTTTCAGTGATTCACAAGACAACTGGATATATTAATGCTTGTTGTAGTAGCTGCAAATAAAACATCCTTATTTTTCTAAACATTACCTTCATCTGGATTGAACGTGTGTTCTTAGTAAGACAAATCTCTTTCAGCCCCATTGCCCTGCCACCCACCACCTCAGCTCACTTCTGTTATTATACATGCAATGTTCCACATATGTATTCCCCCTACATTATTATTCCGCCTCTGACAGCACCAATAAATGTAAATGCACTTACGGCACTCTGCAGGTACCTTCATTCATAAAGTTTAATGGTCGCACGGTGGAGGACGAAGCTGTGTGTAGAACGTAAGAGGTGCGGGAAAGTAAAATATGGATTAGTTTTAGACAGCCACGTTGCACTTAAGGTGCTCCCGTTCTTAAGGCACTGAAAGTGATGACAGTGTTCTGCTGCAGTGGTTGCGAGTAGAGTTGGCATACCATATACTTTAATGCAAGCAGCAGTGAGGTAGTTTTATCATAAACTGAAACCAGCTGCATAATAAATTTAGCAGTTGGGGCCTAGTATATGAATTCTTAATGGATTGTTTCTTAAAATGTATGAATAAAGATAAATGTATGAACTGCAGTGGGCTGTGAAGTTGATTGACTGGGGCAGGTCTACCGTGCATTTTGTGAATAGTGATGTTACATTATCATGAAATGTAACCAGTTGCATAATAAAAACTGAACTGTAGAGATATTCTAAATAGATTGTTTTTATATATGTAAATCCAGATAAATGCATGAGTTATATTTTGTTTGAGAAGAATATCATCAGAAATTCAGAGGATTTATGGCTGCCTAAATGGTGTTTTAATGGCAAAATAGAGGATAAATAATTACAGACGAAGGAGTTAGAGGCCTGAGATTGCACGCTGAAGAGGTGGAGTAGGTGATGAATGCATAATCAGACAGACCCATGAAAATGTGGCATTCAGATACACATGCAGATTTTAATGCCTACTGCTTTGATACTGGGGAGTGAAATTCCAGCCCTCTTTTAAATTCATTGAACTCAGCAGGTGCAAATGCAATTCTCACTGGCAAACAAAAGCTCCCCCCCTCCTCTTGCAAGGACATTCCTTTGTATCCAGACTTGGAGAAAAAAAAAACATTACTTTTCAATTTACACTGATCCTTTTTCCCCATCAATATTTAGATAAGAAATATGAATCTTTGGTGATTGTCACAGACGCAGCATCCATGCTAATGCAACGAAATCCAAAGCTGGACGAGTTTCTGCTGACTAGGACAAAAGATTTTCCTTTTTACCTAACCCCAATCATCAGCTTTCATCTTCTCCACATCAATAGTGTTGCTGCCTGGCTGCCTCAGAGTCAGTTTGGGAACTTCAAACACTCACTGGATGGAATAATTCAGGCTCATTAACACACTGCACTACAGTGTCTGGTTGCCTGGTCGTGAACTCCTCTCTTTGCCATCTGCAGCTATGCCCTCAGTAACTGTTTTAATCAAAAGCTATTTCACCTTCTCTGAACCATGTCTCCTCATAATGTGGTTAAAGTGGAAAACAAATTACTTAAGGAGAGTTCTCAGGCAGTTGTGGCGATGCTCATGTTAGCTTTAACACTGTAGAGCTGCCAAGAGTTCAGGCAGTGTCCACTATCCAGGTAACATAAATGAAAAGTAATCAAAGAGCCTTTGACCAATTCATGTACTATTCCAGTCAATCAATATCTTGCTTCAGGATCAAAGAAGGGAGGGGTGTAATTTTATTAGCTTTTAAGCTCAGAATATCAACAACCTACTCACTATACTCCAGTGCTGCACCTTTAACTTGTAAACTAAGGTGACAAAGCCTTTTGAATAGGCATCCATGTAAACGGTTTGCCTGTTATGCAGCTGACGTTTGCAGAAAGCTGTGTGTGCAGAGGAGGGTTTAGTGATAGCTTGGGGCGGGGGTCTATCTCATTGTCTGTTTTACCACACGGTGCATAATCTGTTTTACATCCCGTAACGGCAACATCGATTGTCTGGCGTGCAGCTCCTTGGCCTTGGCTCAGTGCTTGAGAAGGTCATCCAAACAGATGTATCTTCTTTTTTATTTGCTCCACCTCGCGTTTGTGTGCCATGAAAAGCCATTGCAATACTAGTGTATTTCTCTCAGTGAGAGGGCTGTTGGCTGAGCAGTACAGAGACCATTTTAACATGTCCCAATAGCTTTGTCTGATAATTTGACTTTAGCTTCTATATTGATCCAGGGGTATTGGAACTTGAATTGGACTCTCTTGTCTTTGATGGGTAGACACTAGTTGAAATAGAAGCTTACATAAAAAAAAAGTTTTCACTCTGTAAAGTTTTCACTTGGGAAGAAGACAAAATCGCTGGACATGAAGAAAGCCAGACCTCAACGGAGATCTTGGAGAAAGATAAAATAACACTAAATGGGGAAGGATGACAGCATGGTCGGGTGGAACGGTCCCTAAGTGAAATTCTAGAATCGGTTCTTCACCCTGTATGCTCCACTGGGTTCTCTGAACCTTTTTGAAACTCACTGAACAGGAGCTCACAGCCTAAGCCGACAAATTGAGATAAATATTTTAGAAGTATTTTGATTGCAAAGCCTTTCAGTAAATTATTTAGCTCACATGTTTTTTTGTGGAGCAAAATAATAGGAAACAGTGAAGCAACAGCCCCTGAAAAAAAGGTGTTTGTATAGTGGGGTATGGGAATATTTGCTAAAAACATTTGGCCATTCAAATAAAAAATAGGCTATATTGAATGGTGGCTGTCTGGTCTGTCAGTTTGTTTAATTTGCCAAGAAACTTCAAGAATATATATTCATGATAAACAGGACTGTATATCATAACAAATATGAGAATGAACAAATATGGAATTAATGTTGTGACAACATAACTACCTAATAGCTACCTAAGTAAATGGAAATAAGTGGTTATTCCATATTCAGTGCAGAATGCCTACATACTCAAAACACTCTCTTTCATCAAGACTAGAAGGCCGTTTAGTTTGTCGAGACCGAATAACAATATAAGACTGTAGGTTTGTACGTAGGTTTCCTGTTCCTGTTCATATGTGTGGGTGTTTTTTGAAGATTTAAAAAAAAAAAAAAAAAAAAAGTTGAAAAAGCACCCAAACACCCAAGAGTTGAAAAAGTTTTGAGAGTCCTCCCGGCCCAGCGGCTCCACGCTGTTGGACTGCTCTCTGCCTTTGCCTCAGCTTCCTGCCTTTGCTTCCTCATTGGGGATTTGGGTCTCTCCAGCCTCCCCCATATGTGCAGTTTCCCGCTCCCCACCCTCTCTCTCTTTGCACCATCAGTTTTGGCGTATATCCAGCTTCAGTGCTTCCATGCTCGGCCTGTCCCTCTGCATGCACTGGCCATGGCATGGTGCCGCTTTCACAACACAAACAATTAGTAGATCTGACTGGACCGACTAGATGGCTTTACATTGCTGGGCTATGCGTCTGGTGGCTTAAAGGAGGGATCCGGAATCCTGAAGAAAAAAAAACGGTACAAACTAGCTAGATTTTGAAAATACACAATTACAAAGGTCATACCTACTTCCATCAACACCCATGTTTGTCAGACCGTGCAGGATGATTGAATGGGTTTTGCCTGTTCCACGGGTGACTGACACTTTTTGTTTTGATGTCAGAGCATCTAATTGACTGTGATTGGGGTGTGAAGAAGATTTCAAGTAATTCAGCAAAAAAGTTAATCAAACCCCTCCTTTAAGCTGTTGGCTATAACTATGAGAGTGGGAATACATTTAATTAAATGTAATTAAATTCAATAAATTAGTTTTACTCAATGTCTAGTGCCATTAACAATTAACATAGTCTCAAGGCACTTTATCAAGCCCAAAGCCTGAACCCCCTAAAGCAAGCACGTAGGACTCTTATAGGTCATGTGTGCATGATTAGTAACTTGTGCCAGCGTCTCTGCAGCTTTTTCATTTGTTTAATATTGATACATTCATATTACACTAGGGTGTCATCCTTTTGGATTTCTTGTAACACACTGGTGCACAAAGACAAAATAAATAGTACTGTACATAGTCTTCCCTTCTTGCTGATACACTCTCTGCATAAAGCATAAGGTCACAAATTGAGAATAATCCATTATGACATGACCTTACGTACTACCTTTCTTAAAAGCTTTTTGACTGAAAGTCATTTGTACGGATGCCAATGCATCCCATCTTCTGCGTTTTATAATAAACCACTGTGTTGTTTCTTTATGTGACACATCCAAAGAGTAGGTCCAATATACGACGGAGTATTAGGGCCACACATGAAGACAACAAATATTTTTGCCATGGCGAGATTAAACTTGACATGTCGACTTTAATGTCGACATGTCGACTTTAAAGTCAACATGTCGAGTCGACATGTTATTCTCTAAACTCGACATTTCGAGAATAAAGTTGAAATGTCATGTCAACTTTAAAGTCGCCATGTCGACATTAAACTCGACATTTCGAGAATAAAGATATTGATATCTTCTTTAATCTCGACGTGTCGACTTTAAAGTCGACATGCGGACATTAAACTCGAAATAAAGTTTAAACATAGCCTACAGTTTAAGCTATGTAGCCTACACTAACACACAATATGTGACATGAATAATAGGCCTACTTCAAATAGGTGTTATTTCAGATAGATTGCTAGATTGCAGGTATTCAGATATTGCGTCTTCTCATTGTAGTCATCGTGAAGCGCTGTAGGCTATCTCGCGGTTATACCATGCACTATTATATAGCTAGAATAATACATGTATATCCAATGATATAATGTTTATATAGTAGGCTACAAAATGTTATTTCACTCTGTTTTACGTGGGTAAGGCCACCGCACATCCAAATAACTGCCCTTCATGACCCACAGGCCGTCACTCTCCAGTTAACATGCAAAACTCATTTTTCTAAAACTGCTTTTCCATGTCTCACCTGCAATACATATAGGAGGCTATAAACACAGATAGGTATATAGGCCTATACTCTTTTGATCCCGTGAGGGAATATGTGTGCATTTACTTATAGGCCTACATGGGGTTGCCTGGTCGGGAGGACAACTTCATTCATCCCTCCATAGACATTCAGGCTGTTTTGCATCCATTACAAACAAACATGCAATGTGAAAGTCTGGGATTGGGGAGAGCACTTAGTATACCTAGTCTAGTGCATAAGCATGAAGTTGAACCTGATGAAAAACACTCTTTAATAATAGGCCTACAATAAATAAATAAACTATGACGTTTACTTTTGACCATCGCATTTATCGCCTGTAACTCCGTGATAACAGGAAAGCATTTGGCTGAGCAACGGAGGTTAATATGTTCTATGTTTTGTCCACATGATGTATGTCTAATCATTGTTGCACTCGAAGAAAACTGCAATGTTTCATTCATTCTCCCTTTCAATCGTCCCGAGCTGTTTAATGTCGACACGTCGAGATTAAAGTCGACATGATATTTCAACTTTATTCTCGAAATGTCGAGTTTAATGTCGACATGTCGACTTTAAAGTCAACATGTCGAGTTTAATCTCGCCATCGCAAAAATATATTTTTTTCTTCATGTCTGGCCCTAATACTCCGTCGTACCAATATGCTCCAATGTAGTGCTTAATTACTTCTTTTTTAGTCTAACAGCATATTCAAATACGAGTACAAGTATGACAAAACACTCTCAAACAGTGTCATCTTCTCATGAGGAAGATGACCCTGGTACACCAGGCTCTGAAAGATGACCCTTCATGGGACACCAGGCTCTGAATGTGTCTGTGAGGTCATTCTCATGCCCGCATAAATAAAAGCCTCCTTCCTCAAAACATCTTTTCTCCACTCATTTATTTTGACTGAAGAGACCCCGAGTCCCAGACCAAACACAACACAACAACAACAAAAACAACAGTTATAGCCAGTTGCCAGAGGATGAGAATAGAGAAGAAAGACATAGGGGAAAAAACCCACCACTATCTGGTGTGGTACATATTTCACAGTAGAAAGACACTAGCTTGAAGATGAGCTATTTAGTGTGAGACGCAATGCCATGTAGGCCTTTAAGGTCATTCCATCAGGCACTTCTTATCTTACTGAGAGTAGTTTAGCCTCAGGCAAACAAGTCCTTTGATGGTTGTTTCCTGGCCTGATATCTTGACAGAGGGCTGATGATTATTTTATTTCCACAAGACAGACACAGTTCCAACATTGGGCCCTCTCCACACTAATCCCCAGTGATTCAACTGAATGGGAGAAAGAATGATACGCCACTTCCTTTTACAAATTACCATACCGTGTGCTTTAATGTTAGCCCATACCCTGTAACACCTTCCACAGCTTTAGCCTACACGTTCTTGGAACTAACCTGTAGCCTAGCAACCACTGTTTCTCATAAAAAATGATTAAGGCACTCTTCTATACCATTCTGAGCATGAGTCTCTGATAGATCTCCCCCACAGCCTGTCACATGTTCTCCACAGCTTGCAGCAAGAAGAGAAAACAGCTCCGCGTCACTATGAAATATGAATTGTCAGTCTGAGTTCGGCCCTCAGTAACTGGAGTTGTTAGCCGCGCGGCAAACTCCCAGGAGTGACGCTAGCTCAAGAGATGACATCCACAGGGGGGCCGTCGACCGTCGGCTGTCTGTCTGATTCCACGGCAGTATGGCTTTATTGGCAGTTCCTAATTATTTCTTTTGGATTTACAGGGCAGAGGGATGTGGTGGCATTAAGCTAAAGCCTGTTTTTCTTAACGTGTTATTGAACATAGACAAAACTACCAAATGGAGAGATATGTTAGGGATGTTGTCTTAATTATTACTTTCAAGAATCTTTCTTCAATTATTGTGATAGGTATTGAAAAGTAACACTGGTGGCCATGCAGGACCAATGTAATAGCGAAGGTTACTCTTGAGATACTCCTGTCATTCATCTTTGTGATGAGGGATTAATTTCGTTCCACTATATGGACAAATCCTTAAAATGGTTCCCCCAAGACCAGAGTGGTATTAAAAGGTTCACTTATAGAAAACAGAGTGACGCACATTTCAAAAATGCATTAAGCCAAAAGACCTGAAAAGCAGTTTTATGGAAGTCTTCCCTGACGGAATAGAACACCTTGCTTTTTTGCTGCAGCAAAGCTATTTTATGGATTCATTCCTCAATAACTCTTTTGGATGAATGCCAATCAAGTGGCTATAAAGATAGAACTTTACTCAGTTTTATGTCAGGTTAGTTCCTCTAAGTGAGGCAAAAATACGTCCCTGATTTACGATATATATTCACATCATTCCTGCTTGAGTCTGCCAATCAAGATGACAATGAATTTGAATATATGCTGGACTTGAACAGAATGTATTTGTTTATTTAGCTCAGATTCCCTAATACCTAACAGACAACAGATTCAGTCTACGCTGCATCTCAATGTCTTTTAATGTGTGTGTGTGTGTGTGTGAGAAAGACAGAAAGAGAGAGAGAAAAAGTGTGTGTGTGTGTGTGTGTGATTGTGTGATTGTTTGTGTGGGAAGCTTTACAATAATCAGATTAACAATAAAAGCACCTCTGAATTTCAATGAGAACCCACTGAAGAGTTTGGCTTCTTTAAATGTATCTCAATGCACTTTGTACTGAATGTTCCTGTCAATTTGGATTACATAGTTTCTTGCTCACAGTACACCCGGTAAAGCAATTTTGAATAAATAGTCTTTGCACAATGCCAAGACATCAGTGTAAACACAAGAGATCCAGAGATTCAAACAGTGGTGATATTTACAGACACAAATAGGCGTAAATTTAGAGGGCATTTATTAACTGACTGATTTTAAAATAAAACATATAGGTAGTAATTTTGATAATTGAAATAAAATGTTAAAGTATTAAAGTATAAAGAAAAAAGTATTTTGCACCCCAAATCACCCCTACCATAGCTTATTTAGTTGTAACACAATAATTTTGTGCAACATGATTGCTGTGTGCTGTTGTCTGATTAGACCACTAAATCTGCAATAGTAAGGCCACTCCAGCCAGTGTCCATTTGGAGGGGTTCTCTTTGGTCTTCAGGTTGAAAGTCCACACGTAGGTTGGTCCTCGCTGTCGGGTCTTGTACACCGGGCACTGGTAGACGTTCCGTGTCTCCTGCTTGTCCACGGGGATGGCCTTTATGAAGATGACGGGCACAGCCGGGGTCAGCTCTTTCAGCCGGGCATCCACAATTATGCCAGCCTGAACAAAACAGTTACAAGAGAATAGGGTATCCAACATGGCAACTCACATTTACAATATGGCATTTGCATTTACAGTCAACTATTTGTGCATTGCTGTTGTATCGCACGACATGTTGTGTCATGTTAAATAAATAGGCTTGGTTGTTGATCTGCCACTGTGGGAAATCCACTACCTATAGCACAAGGAATTTAACACCTTTCCTGTGTATATCTGAAAAGTAAGCGTATGTTTCAGTCCAGAAAAACAAATAAGTAAGTAAGTATAAGTATATATACTCTTTTGATCCCATGAGGGAAAATTGGTCTCTGTATTTATCACAATCTGTGAATTAGTGAAACACACTCAGCACACAGTGAACACAGTGAGGTGAAGCACACACTAATCCCGGCGCAGTGAGCTGCCTGCAACAACAGCGGCGCTCGGGGAGCAGTGAGGGGTTAGGTGCCTTGCTTAAGGGCACTTCAGCCGTGCCTACTGCTCGGGGTTCGAACCGGCAACCCTCCGGTTGTAAGTCCGAAGTGCTAACCAGTAGGCCACGGCTGCTGAGTTCATCATAAAATAGTAAATCATTTATATAAAGTATATTTCAGTTTTTTAATAAAGTATATTTAAGTAAGATTTCACTAAGAGCCCTTTCTTACCCTAGGGTGTGCATAACAACTTTTAGAGAACCTTTTTAGAAGGGGTAATCAGCATTTTGTCAGGTTCCACAGCCTTCTACAGAGTACTCAAAAGGGGACTTATTAAACAAGGGATATAATTTCAAATAGTGATTCAGTATAAATGTGAAACATACTTTAAAGTCAAACTCTGACTAATAGATATTGTGTCAGCTGTATCACTTGCATTGGATTTCTGTGAGTCTATGCCCTATGATATTTAACATCCAAAAGATATTTTGAAAGACTTTTCTAAAGAGTACGCTCTGATGATTGTCTTCTCCAATTCCACAGTCCCCTTGAAAAACAGTGAAAGTCAATGGATTTGGGGATGAAATTGGCTTGTCTTTGCCACCCACCCTTGTCTCTAGGCACTCTGAAGATGGGTCCTTACGGATGGTTATTTAATTAATCCCTTTCCACTTAACAGATGACAGACGTAAGTTCGACTCCTTTGCCGACTTGAGGGACGTGTGCTAATGACGCTGACTTTGTTGCGAGTCCACAAAGGACGCTTTTTATGACCGGACGCTCGTCTGATGTTCTAATTGCATCAGAGTCGCAGTAAAACTTTATTGCGTTCCGTCCACTGCAACTGCTTCACGCCTGTTTAAATAAATACAAATCACAGAATACTAAAGCTGTCGCTGCATTGATCCTAAGTGCAGATCATTTCATATACATGTGAGTAAATACAAATTATAGGGCGATAAAGTTATCAAGACCTTATTTCTTTTTAGCTGCGATCAAGCACTTTAATGAGCTCAAGTGACATTGGTGATGTAACTTAAGCTTCCTTGGCAAAAAGTGTCGGTGATGAATAATTGAGCCAGAAAGTATCAGCAGAATCTACAAAATTAAGTCCCATGACAGTCCCTGAAACAGAAGTTCCTTTGCAGGTTAAAAAGCTCTTATGGCAGGAATTTCCATCAAACTTTTTTGGTTATTTCGATCCCCTATCCACAGAGCACCTTCAGTGACATAAAGGACTCTAATTAAGATAACACAATTGCTAAAACACTAAACCCCATTCTCTGAACCAAATTTTCAGTTGCCTGAACACATTTCTTGAATCGATCGCGCTTTTGCTGTGAATCATTACCCTTTCGGTATGCAGTTTTTCACAATAGATAAAACCCTTTTTTTTTTTAAACCTTCCACCTTTTTCTCAAAACTGTAAACACAAACCCCCATTCCAAATACTTAATGTTTACTGGATTTACAGTAAATGTTGACTCCATGGAGTTATGAAATTGTTTTGCTTTGTTTTGTTTTTTAGATGCAAAATGCATTTACTGTATTGTAAACAATGGCAATTTCTCCTGGAGCTATATGAGCTGCCCTGAACACTGTGCTTTCCATTTTTTGATGTAGTGCCTAATGACTGCTCAGTAGAGTTTTCATTTTGACTGCTTTGTGAGATGATCTGAAGACAGTGTTTGGTTTTGAGGTACAACTGTTTTGAGGTGACTGTTCAGTTTTGCAGAGGTTGTCAGAGGTTTTGTGAATGTAGTTTGAGATTTGGGGTTTGTGTACAGTTTTGAGAAAAGGGTGGAAGGTTTCAAAAAATTTGTTTTTTTAAGCATTGTGAAAAATTGTAACAGCCACTGTCTTTGTTAATCAAGGTGTAGACCAGCAAGTTTGTTTTCTAGATCCTTCCATTTCTATTTATTGTATTTTCTATTGTACCTGCTATTGTAACCTGCTCGTGTAACTTGATGGCATACAGCACAACCTCTCTTCAATAAGACCTGAAGTGCATGGCCTTCCTAGTATAGGAACTCAGTCCTGATAACACTCTGGCAATTCACTTGCATATTTGAGTACTCTGTTTAATTACTAACTGTCAAAACAAATCTGAATGAGTTAGCAGTTATTACTGTTAAGAAGTCCATGCCTTTGCTGTTGTTCCATATTTCCTGAGGAGAGTGTGAGGAAGCAAAAAAAAAACCTTGTGTACACACTTCACTCATCTTACCCTCACTAACGCTAACGACGGTGGAATAATATTTCCCAACAGAACCATTGGATGCACCTGGTTTCCATCCTTGATTGGCCGTTATGGTATACAGGGGTGGAAAGAGTGCTCGACAATAATTAAAAACTGACATCAGAGGCTGTAATTAAAACGGCCTGCAGAGACTTTCTTGGAAAGCCGAGTGCATTTACACTGAGCCCAGTAAATTAGTTAGTGGCAAAGACTCGATCCGGAGTTGCCGAGAACTATGTACTAACTGCTGGTACTTCAAAGCTTTTCTGTACATACAGTACCAGGAGAAACTTCAAAGTGTGTATGTATATTTCCCTCCCTTGATCTGAAAACAGTATGTGGCCTGTTTTTAAGGTACTCAGCCATTTTGTAATGCTCTGCCGTGCTTTTTACAAGTTTTCTCAGATCTTTTCTCTACTGACAGTGTTGTGTTAAGAATGAAAATGAGATAATATTGACAATTATATTGGTATAAAAAGTAGGGTAAAGTTGCTTGGAATGTTAAAATAATACAGGTTGGCAACCCACAATATCACAATGGCAATAGCAACGCAGTACTAATCAAACAAGTTAATCAAACAGGTCTACAACGTTTTATGTGCCAGTAGGCAGTAGTGAAGGAAAACAATCAGACCTATGTACCAAGGGGTTGATTTGAGGTTATTTCAAGAGGCCTGTCTATAATGCTCAGTCTGTCTGCTGGTGTCTCATTGGATGTGTGTGTCGGTGTTATTATCCTTTGGCAAACATTGTGGGTGACATGGATTTTCTCTATTGTAAATTAATAATGGAGTACATCACTCGGTCGACCCAACAGTCAATCATAAATGTGTGGATCTGTGTGTGTGTGTCTACAACTTACTCAATTTCATGGAAAATATATGATCATTTAGAATTTCATGCCAGCAACATGTTTCCAAAAAAGGTTGGGACAGGGAATGTTTACCACTGTGCTGCTTCATCTCTTGCTAGAGTTTTGAAAATTAAATGTTGTAACATTCCTGCCCGATATAGGATTTTCGTTGCTCAACAGTATTCTTATCATGTTTTTCATTCCATGTGCACCTAATTTGACAGGTCTGGACTGCAGACAGGCCATTTTAGCACCTGGACTCTTCCTCTAAGGAGAAATACTATTTAAATATGTGCCTGAAATATTCAAGATCTTCCCTGGAAAAAAACATTGCCTGGATGGTAGTATATGTTGCTCAAAATCAGAATCAAAAATCAAAATCATTCAGAATTGATTGTGCCTTGCCAGATGCGCAAGATGCCCATGCTGTAGGCACTAATGCACCTCCACACTGTCATAGATGTTGGGTTTGAACTGAGCACTAAAACAAGTTGGATTGGTTTGGATACTTGGATAGGCAAAGATGAGTCCATGATTTCCGAAAAAGAATTAGAAATTTTGATTGGTCTAACCACAGGACCTTTTTCCACGTTACCTCAGTCCACTTTAAACAAGCTCAGCCCCAGATAAGATCTTTGGCTCTTGCATGGTAAGATTTCTGGATTGAGTATCAAACTGTCCTCATAGACAATAGTTATCAGAGGTTTTCCTGAGCCCATACAATGGTCTGGTTACAATGGTCCCTAAAACAGGTCTGGTTTTAATGCAGTGCCATCTGAGGTCCTAAAGACCACGGCCATCCAATATTGTTTTTTAGCTTGCAAAGATTTCTCTAGTTTGCAAAGATTTCTCTGGATTCTCTGAATATTTTAATGATATTATGTACTGTAGATGATGAACTCCCCAAAATGTCACAATTTCATGTAAGGAAGTATTACAATGACATTGTTTCATCATTTGTCCACACATGTTTACACAGAGTGATGAATACCCCTACTGTACATCTTTACTTCTAATAGACTCTGCCTCTCTAGGATGCTCTTTTACATACCCAATCATGTTGCCAGTTACCATGTTGCTGGTATCAAATTCAAAATGAACATATATTTTCCATGAAATAGTCAAATTTCAAACATTTTATATGTTGTCTGTGGCCTTTGGCAACTAAATATGAGTTTACGAGATTTGCAGATTATTACCATTCTGCTTTTATGAATTTTACACAACGTCCCAACTTTTTCTGATTTTGGGTTGTATATTGCACACGTGTGCCTGTGTGTACTGTATGTCGGGGCTTGTGTTTGAGTCTGTGAAGGAGTGTGTGTATGTGTGTGTGTGAGTGAGAGAGTGTGTCTCTATCTGTGAATGTGTGTGTGTGTGTGTGTGTGTGTATGTGTGTGTTTGGTTTCGGGTGTAAAAACAAAATGTGTGTTCAGCCATCTTGGATACACTCTGAGAAGAGGTACACATTACCTGCGTGTCCCAGCGTGCGCCCTCCATGAAGAGCCCATACACATAGGCCCCCTCCCTGGGCGGCGAGGCGAAGTCCTCGCGGTTCTTCTTGGTCACGTCGCACTGCAGGCACATCTTGTCCAGCGGCCACTCGTTGCGCCGCGCCATCGACTGCATGATGGCCGTCAGGAAGGACTGCGGGTTGAAGAAGCCGGCCAGCCACACGGCCGATGGCAGCAGGAAGTCGGACGTCCAGCTCTCCAGCTCCCGGATGCGACTCAGCAGGTCCGTGAACCACAGTGCCAGGCCCAGGATGGACGGATACGCCCGCCGCGTCCACGACTCGGGCACCTGATCCAGGTACAGTGCGTTCTGTAGGCTCTCCATGTCACTCGTCATGGTAAGCTCCCCCTGAAATGAAATATGAAACACCCCATTTGCATCCACACACACACACAGCCTTGCGCTGGGAAATGAAGCCCTAACACTAAGGGCACAGATTCCTATCTGGAGGGATTCCTTGTACCACACCTCCTGCTGGGTTTATCTTATTGCAGGGTTTAGGTGGAGTCTGCTGCAATACAGCAAGGTCAGTCTATCAAGCCCAGCGGGGGCTGAAGAGTATTTGTGGATGGTGTGTTAGACGAGGGCTGGGTCTCCAATCTGCGGGAGGGAAGGTGAGGGGAGAGGAGAGGGGAGGGTGGGGGGGTGCTGGAGGAGGAGGAGGAGGAGGAGGAGGAGGAGGGGCTGTAGCTGAGGAGATAGAACTGTCACTAACAACAGGGGGCTTCCAAAGTGTGTCTGGAAATGTTGAAGTGTCAGTTCAGTAAGACACTGAGCACGTGACTGATCCAAATGAACAGGCCTGGCACTCTCAACAGCCAAGTTAGCCGTCAGTGGGCTAGACACTAGCTATTCATTGCACAGCGCTCTGAGCTCCCGTCAAATTGAACCATGCTATCTAAAAAGCAATGCTTTTCCAATTTCACTAGGAAGACCGAGTACCATCTGGTAAATGTGGCATATTTCACAGGCCTGACCTTCTAAGCGAAGCAGTTCCATTTGAAATTGGAGAACCTTCCTGCATGAATGCATGCACATATGTGTAGTAATTATGCCTGAAATCCAATCAGTGTAATGCAAATATTATTACGACAAGGGCTACCAAAGTCAAATGCTAAATCGACATTAGTCAATTAATGACAACAGCAAAGGTACCCTTAAGGTATCATTTTAATGAAAGTACAGTTTATAGAACAAGATTCTGTGGCTGCAGAGGACTTGGCAGAAAGAACATGCATGTTACAGACAAATTAAATGTCAAATGACATTTACAGCACGGGAGAGATATGGCAGCAATAACAGTAAGCTTACAATGTCCTTCACGGTGGCTTTCCCCAGCGAGTATGTATTCAAACCTTGCCATGACCATTATTTACACATCAGGGAAATATGGGTGCGTTTGCTTTCTGTAGTAGTCAGGAACCTATGAAGTGGCCCAGACACATGGTCAGAAATCAGCATTTTCCATCAGGTCATACGAAGCACTAACTCTAAATGTCAAATCCAAGCGGTGGCATAGCGCTATTTGACAGATTTGAGACCTTGTGTGAAATTAGAGCTGCTTCTTGCAGTTTCTCGCCTAGTTTATTTCCTGGCTTTTCACTGTGGCAGGAGCCAACCAGGTGTGGAACACACTTGGTTCAGGATCACTAACAAAAAATGCAATCACTCAGCCTTGAAATCCTACAGGGGTTTCAAATGGGAAAGGGAGGTTGAAGAGGGGACTAAATTAACTGCTTTTGCTATGGGGCACACAGAAACCCTGTTAACATGGGCTGCAGGGTTAACTTTGGCATTGAGTAAATATCAGTCAGTTCTGCAATTTCCTTAAAGGGGTGGAGAGGAGGGAAAGAGCCATCACCATGCCTTTAGTGGCACAAGTAAGATGTATAACTCACTAACGGTAGAAATGTGTGATTGGGAGCTAAATGTGCTTAACGGGGAGCTCACCTTGAGGCCGAGGCTGAGCTCTTTGAGGGAGTGCTTAATCTCCTGCGTGAGGAGGTTCATGCGCTCGCACTCCTGCAGGGCCACCACCACGTACGGGGTGCGCTCCTCCGCCTTGCCCAGCAGCTCCGCCATGTTGAACTCTTCCGGAAGTTTCTCCATGATCTCGTCCAAAATGGCTCTCACCTGAAAAAAAGAGTGTGGGGGTTGGGGTCAGGGGAGAGGCAGGATTATTGAGTTAGTCTTCCATCATTGCCATAAAAGACAAAAAAAAAAAAAAAAAGAAAAACCTCAAGGACCACTTTAAACATTCTCTATCTTAAACACACAAGGTTTTTCACTTGATAACCATTGGGCACTTGTCAGATGTTTCGCTTCAAGGTCAAAAACCGACAAGAGATACAGTACGCATCAGTCGGTATATTGTGCTAGCACCTGCCAATCACCCAGTCACTTCCATACAAATTGGTCCTCACATTATAAGTCTCAAAATCTCTTAACTGGAAAAGGGCAACTGTCATAGCCCATTCAGGCACTCTTGCCTCGATCCCATATCTAATCCCTCTTAAATGTCAGACCTTCCCCAAATGGCCGCACGGTCGGTCGGGGAATTAGCTCAATTTAAGCAACCCAGACAGGCGTGAACGGAATGCCAAGAACATGGCGGTGCTCATGATGACAGGGACATGGCGCAACACAGGAAGATAATGATTGTTAGCAATTTGACTCATTTTCTGTACTAGAGGAACAGTTAAGCCATTGGAAATCCTACTGCCTATGACAAAATGAGCATTATTGTGACTGCACAGAAATGTTGTTCCTGAAAAGCATAAAAAAATAAATTGACTGTTTACTTTTGGCCTGGGTACAGACATTACTTCGTTTAATCCTGTGTTTGATTCCTGAACCCAACACCGCAAATCGCTTTGGCTAAACATGTCAACAAAATACCACTCACTTCACTTTGGCTTTCAAAGTATTATTTTGGTGCGACATGCGGACATTCGTTTGAGCCTGCTGGAAGTTCTACGTCACCTTCTCCTCCTCTTTTAAAGTATTATTTTGGTGCGACGTGCGGACATTCGTTTGAGCCTGCTGGAAGTTCTACGTCACCTTCTCCTCCCGCGTGGAGCCTCCGCCTTCCCCGGCACCTCCGTCATGCGGCTGCATCTCCAGCACGGTGCGGAAGAGCTTCTCCGACGTCTGCGTCAGGAAGCCGATCTCCGCGTTCGGGTGGAGGCCGTACAAGTAGGGGGACTCTGCGGGGAGGGCCTCGTCGATGTACTACAGGAAGAAGGGGAAAAAAAACAAGAGGAAACATCATGCTGGTCAGAGGCTACTCTGTAAAACCTGGAATGATAATTGAGAATGTTTCTTGGGTTTTGTGTGAATACATGTGAATGTGTGAATCTATGAATACATTCAGTCAAGTTCAAGACCTTTGCGAACAAATCCAGACCTTTGTGAATAAAAACATGGTATATCTCATTCATTGTATAGCTTTGATATGATAATCTGGGGCTGATATAGACTGCATTAATAACATTGACATTCCGCAGTAATGCTGGTGTATATCAATATTCAAAAACATACACCTTGGCATACCAGCTTCCCGAAATCTAACCCTGATTTCCTTGATTGTCTTCTCCACAGTAGCCCTCCCCCATCATCACCCTGTAATGAACAACATCAATATCACAAGCCGGTCGCTCTAATGAGCAACACCAGCCCCTGGCATTAGGAAAGCAGTACACAACCTCCAGAAACCATCCCTTTAATAAAAAAACAAAAAACAAAAAAAACAAACAAAAACAATAATCTCCAACCGTTTTGCTGCGAGAACATTTGGCCTCATGAAACCCGTCCCACCATCCATGCATGGTCTCTGATCGCCACGGGAGCTGGGTGCATCTCAGAGAAGCGGCACAGTGGGAGTGTGCCATGCTCGTTTGCCCAGACTCAGTGTGGGAGTTTAACTGTGCTAACCAAAAAACAAACCTGCGTTGGCTTCAACTGTGGACCGACGCACAGCACTTGCATTACTCTCCCTGTTCCATCAATTCTTGTCGACTTAACCCCTCGATTCGACCAAAAATAAAAACTTCACCAACAATCTGGCCGTGTTTCCAATTGTCACCCAACTGAATGGGCGACTGCGTCCGTGGCTCTGTAAGGGCTCGAGCAGAAGTCGTGCCCTCCCTCCGGGAGAGAAGAGGTTGAGAGGTTTTTTCGGTGGCACGGTGCAGTGTGGTGTGAATGTGGCATCTTGTTGTCAGTGTGGCCCTAGTGGAGCTGGCCCCGCTCCTCCACAGACATCACAGATGGCACAGAGAGCCTCGGGAGCACTTACCCTCCCTGTCTCTCTCTCTCTCTCTCTCTCTCTCAGTCTCTAACACACATACACACACACACACACACACACACACACACACACACACACACACACACACACACAGTCACTCTCTTACTTTCTGTCTCTTTCTCTTTCTCACTGTCTCTAATGCACATACATACACACACACACACACACAGTCACTCTCTTTCTTTCTGTCTCTCTCTCTTGCACTTGGTGCTCCCACGATCACTGAAAGCACAGACGCTCACATCCAGCTCAGACATGAGCCACTGTCTGTATCAGGACCCTGCACGCCAGAACAGAACACACACGCACACACGCACACACACAAACACGCACGCACCCACGCACGCACGCACGCATACACACAGAAACACACACACAAACAAACACACACACACACACACACACACACACACACACACACACACACACACACACACTCAACTAACTATTACACTCTCTATCTCTCTCTCACACTCTCTCTCTCTCTCTCACACACACACACACACACACACACACACAGACTCTGTTCCTTACACACTATTTCCCTGGGGAGGCAGCGTGAGAAATCTGGACAGCTCCAGTGCCAGCAGTCATTTAGCTAATTAAATATAACTGGGGCCAATCATGGCGGCGGTGGCGCACAAACAGCCAGTGAGAGCGGCGCCCACCATGTGTTTGATGCTGTAACAGTGCATCCCTGAAAGGCTGCGGAAAATATTTTCCTTTTTTTGTGTGTGTGTGTGTGTGTGTGTGTGAATGTGTGTGTGTGTACATGTGTGTCTTTCTTAATGTGTGTGTCTTCTGCTTCTTGGGGAAAGACAATTTATCTCTTATCTGAAGATGTTGAGTCAGACAGAATGATTCAGAGCATGTATTTCTCATCTTAATACATTTTTGTGGGGGACATTTTTTGATTTATGCTAATAGATGTGTATCATCTCAAGCCTGTTGCCAACTATAAAATCTAAAGTAAAATGCTGGAACAATTTCAATTTTTTTTTTTATTTAAATATCACACTGTGCCTCACGTACGCAATACTGTCAATGAATGCTCTTTACAGGCATATCAATTTGCTTGGTCCTCTGGATTACTGCAGGCTACCACTGCAAATGTCAGACATGTTGAACAAGACATATGGGCATGAGAAATATGACATGGGATACTGCTCACACACACACACACTGGAGATGGAGATTATGAGATAGACGTGTTTTTAATGCTTAACTTGAATTGTTTCCATGACCGCATCATTAATCTACATGTGTAATAGAGGTTGCCATGGCGATAAAAGTGGCAGTGGGGGAGTCCCCCCTCATGCCTTCTGTGCTTCTGTTAGGCAGAAAAAGACAGTTCTCACACAAGGAGATCACGGCGTAGCAGCAAGACACTACTTACAAGGGGGTAAACTCCTGCACTGTGGGCTGTTAATCAACCACTTATTATCAGGATCAAATGAGTCCATATTAAAGAGTGCACACTGAGAAAAGCCATGCACCCTTGGCCCCATGCACTGTATATGGGGAACAAAAGGTTTGGGGTTTTTGTGCGGATGCTTGGTGAATATGATTGTGATTCTGCTTTACTGTATATTTTTTGGCAGCCTTCTCAGTCACAGCTCCTCAACACACATTGCAGGGGAAAGCAGCACTGCTGGTTTTTGGAGGATGGGCCCGCACACTGCTGTAAATGCAAGGTGAGCTTCCTAGCAGATGCAGAATGACAGGAAAGAGACAGAAAAGTTCTTCATACTGTAGCTCGGCTAGACCCGCACCGTTTTGCTTATTAAGAAGAACCACACGGTTGACTTGCAATGTTTTTTGCTGTAACAAACGGATTAAATGACGAGCAATATGTCAGATGCAAAAAAATAGTAAATTCTGAAAATGCTCCTGAGCTCAGCGCTTTGCTCTTGAGACCAATTTGTGACAGCCAGACAAAGACAAAAGAGTCAAATAAAAAGAAAGACAGACAGACACAAAGATAGATACAGTCGCCCCCAGAATTGTTGGCACCTCTGCTAAAGTTGACTAAAAAGAGGAATATAAAATCATCTTCCTCTTTTTAGTCAACTTTAGCAGAGGTGCCAATAATTCTGGAGGCGACTGTAGATCGAGAGAAAGTGTGCAGTATAACAGCGTGTGTGTGTGTGTGTGTGTGTGTGATAGCCTACCTGGTGGTAGCCATTGTAGTCCATGTTCCCGGGGATCAGGAAGCCTGGGGCGAGGTAGTGCTCCCCCTCCATCATCTCCGGCTTGATGAACTCCTCCAGGTAGGTGCGGCACAGCCGCCGGTCCCAGTCGTCTGTGATGTGGCCTCCATACATGATCTCCCCGAACAGATAGCGCAGGTCGTCATAGGGCACCTGCGAAAATACATATCAGAGGAATCTACACTCCATATCTGCAACCCACGCTGTGCTGCCGCTGTGTTAATGTGCTAACTGTCATATCAGTGCATCACATATCAACAACTCTACAGGGATGATATGGAAAAAAAAAGCATTCTCTATCAAACTGGTCAGCCAGTCTATTGCAAGGGGAATGAGTTGAGCTCTATGTCATGATTACATCCCAGGACAATAAAAGCAAATGCGGATGATGTGACTCCTGTTGTGCATTAGCAAACAAATGGCATATGTGCAGGTCTGAGCACTGAATTAAGGAAAGCCTTGAGATATTTCAAAGCAGAAAAGAGGCTTTAATGCACTCTCGACATCCGTGACAATTATCACCAATACGACAGCATCAAGAGCAGTATGAAGAGCTTTTCATACTATCACGCCTACTCTTCCACTCTAATGCTGTAAACGTATTGAACGTTTGGAAGTTATTTAATATCCTGCAATGTAACACAATAAACAGTGTAGTGTATAATTGTAAATCAGCCTACAGATTAGACTTCAAATGCAGTAACCAGCGTTTCTAAAGGGAGACTTTATGCTTGTGGGGCTTCACATGATCAATGGCTTTCATTACACGCACAAATCACATGTATACTACGTGTGAGGCGCTGACCCCTCTTAACCCCACTAGCCCCGGCTCATATCGAGAACCGCCGGCCAGCGCCTGTGGTGGCTCTCGCCGCCCCCGGGGAAGTGATTAAACCGGCGTGGGCGGTGTGCGCGATCCAGTCCCGGCTGGGAGAGGGTTAATTCCTACAGTGTGACCCCTGGTAATGCCGCTCTCTGTGTGATAAAATGAACGAACGCTCTGGGGTGGGGGTGCTGGGGGGCATCATATGAGAAAGCCTCATATGGTGGAGACACAGGGCAATTTCCAGCAGCACTTTACAGTACTGACAGGAACAAAGGTGGACTAAAAGGCTTTTTTATCTTTAATATAAACCCTTTCTGCAAGGAGGAAAAAAATATTGTCTACTTTAGGACCTAGTTGCCAGTGCTTTTTTAAAGTCTCCCTCGATAACCGACAAAATATGTTGATACTGGGAGAGAGAGTGAGAGAGACAGAGAGAGAAAGTGAAAAAGGTGTTCATTTTTAATTATGTTTGCCGAATAAAGAGCAAACATTCCATTTGAATGTTCCACCGCAGTAAAAGGGCAAATGTATTCATCTGAAGCAGGTTTGGTGTGTGGGTGTTAGAGGCGAATGAAGGCACAGAGAGAGCTATGGCTCCAGTCCACTATCTCTCCCTCTCTCTCTTCAATCTCTCCTTCTCTATCTCTCCCCCTTTATCTCCCTCTCTCTCTATCTCTCTCTCTTTCCCTCTCTATCTCTCACCCTCTTTCTCTCTCCCTCACTCTCTTAGCTGGAGAACAGAATACAACATGCCCTTCACCTGATTTGCTGACTCTGTGTGGAACTCTGACAGAAAGGATGGAGCTCTTAAGGGGGAGACATGCAAATAACCATGACAAAACACACAGCATTGTAATGAAATGACTGAGGCTTGTTCAAAATTGAGTTCCAATGTCAGAGCTAGGCTGGAGAAAGACAAATGATACAGTCAAATAAATCTACAAAGTATCACCAAGAGACCACTTTTCTTCACTCAGAGAGTGAGTAAAATTTGATGGTGCAGATCCTATGTTTGACTTTTATTGCTCTCTTTTTTGTATATTTTGGGGCTTTTGCCTTTATCTGACAAAATAGGGAGAGAGAGATGGCCGTTGGATTGGAAAATGACCTTCAATCGCAATAGAACCCGGTTCCCTGTGGATTCTTGGGCCTAAATGGTTGGATGCTCCCCCATACACCACAGTAAAATAACAACACAATCACAAAAGCTCTGTTCGATTCTGGACAGCGGATTGGCTCCTCACCTTGGCGTTGGCCTCCAGGTAGTTATAGAGCACGTTGACGGAGATGGTCAGGTCGCCCGTGTTGAAGGGGTAGCTGCGGTTCCAGCCTTGCGGCCCGAACTTTCGCCGCTCGGCCACCACGGCGTGGAAGTAACACAGAGAGAACAGGATGCTCTTAAATTCGTTCTCGCGAGCGCACATCTCCAGCGTGTCCTGGGCACAAGAAAAGAGAGAGGATAGAGAAAAAGGGGAAGGAAGTGGTGAACGAGAAGGAGGGAGAAATTGAAGGGAGGAGGAGGGAGGGCATAGAAGAGAGGAGCAGAGGGAAAATCACAACAGAATGGTTTTTTAATGTCTGCCAATGTGACATTTGGTACGATGGCGAGGGGCGCGTTGAAAGAGAAATACCCCTTGGCATGTGCTTTGTCATCTGCTCTCATTCACCAGGCTCCCAGCGGAGCGGGCGTGCTAGGGTAGACAAAAGGCGTGACTAGATGGTGATACAAATTCGGAGCGGGATATTCGCTCTTAATTGTTACCACTTGTCAGGGCTTTTCAACTTGCCACCGTCCCGAAGGCTCATTATCTCAAATGACTTCAAACAGCACACACACACACACACACACACACACACACACATATATAAATAAAGTATATAAAGTAAAGTAAACATATTAACATGCACATGGAGAGATAAATACACACAATAACATTGAAACACACAGTACTCAAGGGATGGGCGGTTAAAAGAATCATGCCAATAATGCTGTGTAAATTGTGTGCGTATATTCACATCTTCTTCATAGCTGGGTCTAACAGAGAGAAAGAGAGAGAGAGAGACAGCAGAGAGAGAGAGAGGGAGGGAGGGAGGGAGAGAGGGAGGGAGATAGAGAGAGAGAGAGAGAGAGAGAGAGAGAGAGAGTTACAGCAGCAGTGTCGAGGCCTTGTCTCTCTCTTTTCTGCTACCCAGAGGAGCTGACTTGTAAACCAGCAGTGGAAAGGGCCGCAGTGTGTCGAGCTTCTGCTGCAGACACGCGGCATTAATATTCTAGAGGCGTCGCGGCGCTCAGCACTGCTCGGAAGAAGCCCACCACCAGCCACAGTCTCCACAAGACAGAACACGGAGTGCCCGTGGCGATCCACATGCAAAACCGACAGGAACTGGACAATGCGTAACTCTGAGTCGGCTGATGTGGACATTTGTACATTTGTACATTGTAACATTTGGACATTTGTAAATGTTACAATGTCCAAATATTTGTAAATGTAATGGCTATACAACTGAATGAAAATGTAGCCTTGAAAATGTTTCTTGAGAACCTTACTACAAAACACGGATATGAAATGAGATGGCAAATTGAAATGAACACATTTTGTGACATTTTTGTGGGATTTGTGGTGTCAAAATGGGTCGGAATTATTACATTTATTTTTTTTGGACACCAGGTTGTTTGCCTCTTCCGCGTTAAAAAGGTCATTACAAAAACCACTGTCATTTTCTGGATTATGCCGGCTTACTAGTGTGGGAGAGCAGTTTTTCCCCTCTCTCTCTCCCCCCTCCCTCTCTCCCTCCCTCCCTCTCTCTCTCCCAATTCCTGGCCGGCCATTGATTTGCTTTCAAGGTACACACGTGACTGGAATATCGTTTCAGCAGCCAACCTGAGGAAAACCCTTCTCCTTTAGCCCACGCTGCTGTTGCGTTGCCACACACAGCACTAATAGGCCCCACTGCCATTAGAACATCTGTGAGTTGGCTCACAAATTGGTGATTGGTCGATAAGGCCATGCAGAATTTTAAATGATCATTAGTGGGAGCACAGAGAGCCTGCGTTGTGACATTATTTTTTGTGTGTGTGTGTGTGTGTGCGCAATAAGTACGACGGGCCGCACTGATAATGTCTCATTCCGAGGGTGTGTGGGGCCTGTATCCTCTGAAGAGGAGAGACTGGGAGAGAGAGCATGGAGCTAAATGTGTGTTTTGTGTGTGTGTGTGTGTGTGTGTGTGTGTGTGTGTGTGTGTGTGTGTATGTGTGTGTGTGTTTGTGTGGTCTGAGATTTGCAATTTGGAGTTTATGAGGCAGAATTCGCTGCCAGAGAGGGTTTTAAACTATTTAAAAAGATGCAAATTTAAACAGAAACAGAGCAGCATGAGGGATATTAAGAGATTGTTTGGTGAGCACCTTATATCTCTTATTATATTTGATCACTTCTTTTGTATCATTTCAATCAGTTTATATCACGTTGATACAATTTCCTCAGAATATCCATATCCAGCAAACGTGTGACTTGTTTTTCCCCCCACTTTTCACTATAATATAGACGTATCCGAGGCCATTTCAGGTCTTACAAGAGGAAGGTTCATTTGAACACAGGTTAAACTGTCAGACTGTGTGTAAATCCTGCACCAGCGGGTGGTGGAACCCTCAAGAACAGCCCGTTAGTAAGGCGGTCTCTGCACTCAAGCACCTTCCTCCAGCTCTGATTGGGCTTGGAGCTAGGGGAAATTACCACAAATCAACTGGCAATTCTACCGGCTTAGATTTACTGCACAGCTTTATAACACAATCACACGACCACTGCAGATTTATAACATAATGACAATAAACATTTTAGATGAGTACCGGTATATGCAATACCCATAATTACATGTGCTCAAGCCCGAGTTCTGAAACGTCAGCATTTCTTTTAAAAAATGGTATGATGTGAATATGATATTCTAATAACATATAATGGATATGGATAGTATATTGATTTGACCCAATTGATACACTGCCACATTGGTGCGTTCACATAATAACAGCAGATTTATGGCATAAATGATAAATATAACATTTCAGATGCTTATATCCAGAGAGTAGGGGTGTTTGAGTTAAAGCCCTGAATAGTCATGAGACTATTTCTTTTACAAAATGGCTTCTAATGATAGGTACTGAGCACATGGCTACATTATAATGGGGTGTCATATTGCTACGTTCGCCCACCTGGTTGAAGTTATCGAGCGCCTTGTGCAGGTTGGCGTGCATGCCCATGGGGGGCTCGTTGGTGATCTTGATGGAGTTCTCCAGGATGCCCTGCGGGATGATATGCCCGGCGGGACTGGCCGGCGACTCGGCGCTGATGAAGACGCGCAGCTCCGGGTGGCTACTCTCACCATGCTGCTCCAGCAGCTTCTCCAGGGTGCCCAGCCACTTGGACACCAGATGGATGTTCTGGCCAGACGGAAGGACGAAGACAGAGAGAAACAAAAAAATGCAGACATCTCAATGCGCTCAAGACAAATATCTGATAGTACAGTACCACACACAACAATCAGCTGCTGTATAGAATACAACTTGGAGATAATAACATGGCAGTCATGACAAATAGACGACACAATACCTGAGACTGTAGCACTCAAAATTCACTACAAAATATAAACAGACCAGCATAGCATTGGCCGGCATTATGTCAGTACAGAACTGTGACTCAATTATGACTTTGTACCAAAGAGTGAAAAAATGCTGTTGCTAGAAATATCATGGGTGTCTGAATCAGGCACATATTCTCATTAGTGCAAAGCTCCAGGCCAATGGCTAATTTTTTATGTGTTTAATAATAACTGTGGTTTTATGAGACCAAATACCAGAGCAGTTGAATGAGCACTTCAGAAAACACGATGAATGGACGAATACCAAATGGAATTTGAACAGCCAAAGTGCTGGCTTAACAAACCAAATCAAAGTAGTGAAGTTGCACAGGGCATGTTTAATTCTGTCTGTTTACTGGTGTTCCTATGGCCCAGAGACACCAAGGGGCATGCTTTATAGGCAGTGTACACACTGGGTTGCTTCAAAATAGGGATGTCTGCCAAGTAAAAGGTCAAGTAATGTTCACTGGGATAAAGAAACTTGGTGCAGGCTTAAATGTACAACAGCATCTCGTTCCTGAACAAGCATCCAAAATCTCTGCAATTTCTTTTAGGGAAATATTTCAAGTGAAATCCCAAATTCCATTTAAGTTGGAAGTATGTTTTAATTAGAATGTACTGTTAAAAGATCAGTCAAAACCATGGCAAACTTACATTGAGAATGAGAGGTCAGATAAAAGCATTCATCGTGATCGATCATGACGATGACGATGGAAACACTTCCAGAAAATAAAGCTTATTTAAAGGTAAACTATGCAGTATTGGCCATTTCCTTACTGTTTTCTCGGTTTTTGCTTTTTTTTCGCTGGCTCTGTCATGACGAATGTCTGAGAAACTCCATCGCTACCTTTTTCTAGCGGTGCCTGGTGTGTATGTGTATTTGAATGCAGTAAAGCAATTTGTTACACTCGTTATACTTCCTGACACTGAGGCCGTCGGCCTGCCGGCCCACAGTTGCAAGGGTGGTTTTTCCGCTCACAGGCGCTAGGGGGAAGCGAGACGGCCACCATTCAACCCGAATAAAGTCATATAACCATTCCAATGACTCTGAAGCTGTTAAATGAAGGTAAATTAAGCTAAAAAAACTTGCATATTAAGCTAAGAAACCTGCATAGTGTGCCTTTAATAATTTAATCTCTAAATCATTACAATGTGACATCTCCCAGTCAAACCAGAAAGGCCTTCTACTGTTTTATTCCTCAATATCCAAACAAGCTGTGTAATATTAATACATATTGCTTTCGCAATGATATTGCTGTTCATACTTCATTGCTTTGGTTTCATCCTGTGCTTGCTGCTGCTTGAATGAAAACTGTTTCTGCGACAAAAACAACATAATTGCTCGGTGTAACACAAATTAAAACATTTTTCAAATATGTGTGAGAGCGAGTGCACTGCCACTAAGTGGAAATTAATTTCTCATGAAGTCCCCTCACTCCCAGCAGTTTTAGACTCCTCTGCTGCAGTCAGGGTCACAACAGTACGTGTGTGTGTGTGTGTGTGTGTGTGTGTGTGTGTGTGTGTAAATACTGCCATGACTGGCTTTTTCTAGTCATTGTTAACACCGTGCTCTGAACGGCTCTAATGCAACCCAAACAAAACCTTGGGGAAGTGTAAAGACATCCCATGGAGCTTCTCTCTGCATCACACACACACACACACACACACACACACACACACACACACACACACACACACACACACACAGACACAGACACACACACACACACACACACGCATACACATACACATACACACACACACACATTCAGCTGTCAAACCAACAGGCACTTGGTGGCAGACTGTGAACAACACTGAACTTTATGTGCTATGAAAATAAATTGATGTACTGTAAGTGTGACATTGTAACATTGCATAATTTTGTGAAGATGTAGGTTGCTAATGTATTTTGACATACTTGACACATTTTCTCCATTTCATGTACGTTTTTTAATGCCTTTTTCATGATCTCTTGCTTCATTTCTGGTGTATGCGAATGCAGTTCTCAGAAGGTCATGGTAGATTTTCCAGGAAGAGTCATGTTTTCCTTGCTAATGACTAGAGATCAATCAACTCAATCAACTACAATCAGCCATTCCTGACTTCACACATTCTATCATCCCAGTGTCCATCTGTGAATTCAAACTCAAAAATCCCAAATTCAACCAATTCGGCTGACTGGACTCCCTTTCTTCAGTGGACCAGACAAAAAAAACACAGTCCAGATACTTTAGGCCACTCGATTCCCAGGCCGGTGAATTTTCCCCTCCAATCTCCTTCATCGATTCCCTCCGCCACCCTCTCCGTTGCAGCCTCTGGATCTCTGCGTCTCCATGGGTAACAGGCCGAGCGTGCTCCCGCGATATAATTAACCTTCACTGGAGAGGAACTTTCCATTGACCCGCCTGCTCTCACTGGCTAAAGCCTGCATTCATAAGTGGGAAGAGGCAGGCAGGCTACTTAAGAGACGGGCGGGTGGGGAAGGAAAGCGGCTTGGGTGGGCTAGGCTTGGCCGCCGCGGCCTCAAGATAAGAGAGACAAGAGCCACTGGGGTTGTGTGTGTGTGTGTGTGTGTGTGTGTGTGAGAGAGAGAGATTGTGTGTGTGTGTGTGTGTGCGTGTGTGTGTGTGTGTGTGTGTGTGTGTGTGTGTGTGTGTGTGTGTGTGTGAGTGAGAGAGAGAGAGATTGTGTGTGTGTGTGTGTGTGTGAGAGAGAGAGAGATGTGTGTGTAAGTGAGAAAAAACAGAGAGAGAGAGAGAGAGAGAGGAGACATTGTGTGTGTGTGTGTGTGTGTGTGTCCGTCCATGCGCCGGTGTGTGTGTGTGCTCTGGTGTCTTTTGAGGAAGATCGATCCAAAGTCTTATGCAAAGGTAATTATCTTTGTGGTGCCCGTTCCCCGTGGTCTTAGCTGCACTTTCTGCAAGTTGGGTGATTTGAAAGCAAGAATGTTCTTTGTACCCCCAGCTGCCATTCATACATCTATCAATAAAAAGCCATTAGGATTCCGCCAAGGTGCCTGTTTAAAATGCAAGAGAGGTCGTCCTGGCTGGGAGAGAGAGAGCTGAACAAAGTGATATGTATACCATCCTCCGAGTACATCTCTCCCCGGACGAGTAAAAACTTTAAAACACACTGACAAGTGATTTGTTAATCTGTTCAATAACACTGAGCAAAATGACTGAGAATAGAGGGGGGCAACGCCAGGTAATTCCCATGTCTGCATTAACTATTCCCTCCATTCATTTTCCCTATTGCTTCATCTGGTGGTCAAGCACAGTCTGTGTTTCTATAAATTACACTTTAAAATCAAACGTGTGTGACAGAGGTGCGGGGTAATGTATGTAATGGCCTGTGGTGGATGGGCTGTCCCTCGGCTCTGACATTAGGATTGAGAGTAAGCGGTCTAATAGACTCATTAGCAAAGTGTACTTCTGCAGTGTGTGTGTGTGTTTGTGTGTGTGTGTGTGTGTGTGTGTGTGTGTGTGGCCTGTGGAGCGCGAGGACACATTCCTCTCCACAGCTCCCAGCGGGGGGATCCATGTGGGTCATTAATCACACTTCCAGACAGAAACAACCCAAACCGGACCCAAACTGATGGATTCTCAACAATGCAGCCTCCCCTTCACCCCCAGTGCCCACTCTGGTCCACTTTGCTCCATTCACCCCCCCCCCCCCCCCCCCATTCCCAGCCCCCAGTCTACTCCATCCTTCCCCAAGTTCATTAAGGTGCAAAAACGGCAAATCACTCAATACGCAGTAAGCAGCCACTTAAATGCCCAGCTGCTCTTGGGCCAGTTAAATGTATAGATGCACTGTCTGAGGAACAAGTTTTCTTTTTTTACCCTCACAGGTCTTAAGAGAAGCCTTAAGGCACTATCATGAGAGGTTATTTAACTTGTCTTTAGAGAAGTACCCTTAAACATGCTACTTTAAACTATGCTGCCTAGGGCTCTTCACCTGAAGAACCCTTAAAGTAAAGCGTGGAGAACCTAAACTCTGCACTCTCACAGGCAACTAGGGAGAGTGTTTACATTCGACTCCATTTCATTTATTTGTATTTAAAGTGGCATCAATTATTACCATTGTCAAGGTGCCTTACAGATCCGCAGGCATGAAGTCCCTAGAGCAAAGTATAACTCCCATTTAAAGGCAAGTTTGTTGAGGCAATCAACGCACACCCTTCCTCGCCATGCTCCTGAAGCGATGTGTTAATTGGCTGGAATAGTTTTACATATTTACAGAGCCAGGGGCGGCTCGAGAAATGTGTGGAGAATTTGGCGGAATTTGACAAAAAGTCCAATAATGCATTGCAATAAAGGACTACAGCTTTAACCAGAAGAAATGTTGGGGGGTGGTGCAATCCCTCCAGCGCAGAGAGACGGGGGTTTTACCTGCAGGATGACCCAGTGTCCGTCGCGAGCAGCGAGGTCTAGAGCCTGCTCAGCCACCACCTCCTGGCCCTGGCCCAGCGACACGTTGTGGAAGTTCCTGTTGTCGAAGGTGTAGCCTAGTTTACGCCCTGCAAAAGAGAGCAGGGCAGAGGGAGGGGGAAAGAGGGAAAATACATGAGAGAGGGAGAGAGAGACACTGACAGAAGGGAAAGTAAGAGAGTGTGTGTTAGAGAGAGAGAGAGGAAAGGATAAAAGGGGAAAGAGGGAGGGAGAGAGAAAGTGAAGGAGACAGAGGGAGGGAATGGCACTTGAAAAATTAAATGTTCAGGAGCTCAATTTTCGGGGGGGGGGTGGGGTGGGGGGTGTAGTGGGCCGTGGTGTCCAACCTTTTAGGTTAACTCCTAATTTTCACTGTGACTCCACTAACGGAGAAATTGTATTTAAAGAGCCACTGCAGCTAATTGATCACTGAGCTCTGGCTGTGATCTGATTAGTTGCGCTCTCGGACACGCGGAATCAATCTCCACGCTCTCCCCCAGGAGTCGAGGCCGGCAGAGCAGCCGCCGCCACGCCACGCCACGCCACGTGACACCGTGTTACGTAATGCAGGGTCAGCAAGCCAACACGGCTCTGGGAAAATCTCACTGAAATCTACACTCGGAAACCTGAGCTACCTTTTTCTGTTCAAATGCATAATTCCAGGAAAGGGAAGAGAACATTCACAAGTATGGCAACATAAGATATGACATATGACATATGAATAGTAAGTGAGAGAATACAGCTTTCAAAAATCAATATAATTTCCTATATAACGGTTTACAATTCTAATGCATCCTTTTAGGGATTCTCTCTGGTCATTGTGAGTGATCAGTTGTGATCTTTCATCTATATCGACTTACAGTTGAAAGCCTTTGAGACCCAGGCTCATGTATTGTACATGTATAAACCCTTCAGTCCAACACTGCAAATTAATGGATGCAAACTCCAATCTCCCCATTCAGTAGCACTAATTAGTGTCTCATAGAAATACAAGAAACACACAGTCTTGGCCTGGCAGCAATGAAAACAAAAATGAACAAACAAACAAACAAACAAAAAAGGGCTTTGCACATGTCTGGTGCCCCCTGGGAGGGAGAGAGCGATTACCATGTTTCTCCACGTCTTTGAGAGGGTCCACGCCAGGAGAGAGGATAAAGAACATAGGAGTGGCCGCCCCAGATTCTTCAAAGGAGACGGCGAAGTCCAAGGCTCGGCCCATCACGTACTTACTGCCCAGCTTCTCCTCCACAAAGTCCCTGAGGGGTGGGAGTGGGTGGAGGGGGAGGAACAGACAAGACACAGCCATCACCTCGCATGCTACGCTAAAGAGCTGAAGAGGCCATCTTGTGTAGGTACAGTAGGTAGCAAATGATCTCTGATCAGACCTCGGCTGTGTAATCATTAATTTTTGGCACCATCATGCAGAAAAAAAAATAATGAACGATGAAAAATTAACTGGAACAATTTTATGCTAATGAGAAAATAAACAAGCTTGTTGTGCAGATAAAAAAGTGTCACCCAAAGGAATGTGTACACTAAACAAAACAGAGAAAACACAGCTGCATGGTGATGACAGCTGTAGGGCAGCATGGCCAGTTATAGTCACATAAAATGTAAGGCCTGATGTATGAGCCTTGGTTTGATTTAGAAACTTGGGCAATAATACTATAAAAGAGCAGCTTATTTGTTGTCAAGTGCTGCTTACTGTATATGCTCTTACTTCTTTATTGGCATGGTTGTGAGTTCATTAGAGTTTTCACATCCGCATGGGTGATCCACATGGGTAAGTGGTCTATGTTAAATTAAAACGGAGTATCTGCACATTTTTAAAGACACAATTGAATAACTTTTAAGATTTAAGAAGGAAAAAAATAATACCATTACATTGAGTGGTGTCAACTTATTGTATGCAACGCTCTCACTCAACAGCACTTCAACATGGTCAAATTGTTCGGGAAATAATGCAGTCCAGTGACTGATAGAGAGGCCAGAGCAGATATATTCACTAGTAACTGTGGAAATGGTCACTGTTGTAAGATAGGCAGGTAAAATCCTGGGTAAAACATCCTACAAACAAACTGGAGTCATTCTGCTCCAGATGTAATTTAATGTCTGCCCTCCTACAATTCCAGACATTTTAAGGCGTTCAATACCCAAAACTAAATTTGAGACATTTTAAGACTGTTAAGGGATCAGCGGGGACCCTGTAAAAATAAATGTACAGTATAAACTGCAAACAACATAAAGAAATCAGAACAGTCCCCCCAAGTCATAATGTGAAAAAGCATTTGGAAAGGCACCTTAATGCAGACCTACTGTATGTGTTGCCTCAGGGAAAGATAGACACTGTATCAGCACATAGCAACATGTCTCGATCAGTAAAGTCTCTCTACCTCACGGCATAGGTCATCCTGTCCGGCCTGAGAGCCCTCATCATGCAGAGTATCTGCAGGGCTGTCTTGTTCTTCCACTCCTGTGGGAACTTCTCCTTCTCCGGACATTCGGACTCCACCAGTTTCTTCCAGCGCTTGGCTGAGCCCTCTATGTCCCGGTCCAGGTTCCGGAACTCCTCCATGGCGCACAGAGCCTTGGGCAGAGACGGGGGGGGGGATGTTGAAATGAGATGACGACCAGAAATAAATAAAACTAAAGGCAAGAGCTCATGGAATATGTGAAACCATGCCTCACCTGGAATTAATGTTGAATAATGCATCTGTGGCCTATTCTGCATGCAGTGAGGAGTACTTGACATCCAAGTACAGACTGTAATGTCTGAGTTGGGCTACTGCCGAACAAACAGACGATGTGGGAATGGGAGAGCGCAGGCGGCAAACAACGCCCAAAGGGCTAAAATGTTTTGAGATGAGCCATTATTTTAGGTGTTGCGCGCTTATCAAATATAAGCGCATGAGTCACGCGCCTTTTTGCACTGCTACTGTAACACACCCCATGTGAACTGGAGCGTCTTCATCCTTCTGCCCCTCAGAGTACAGTGTTAAAGATGCTTAGGCAAGCAAAACAGGAGGGGCTTGCATATTGTGGAGCTATATTTGAACCCTCCTTTTTTGGGGTTTTCCCCCCGGAAGAACTACGTAGTGACACACAGCCATTCCCAACCGTCTGCTCTGGGCGACCAAGCCATGGAAAAAAAAGTGAAAATTACCAGGGGAGGTAGGTGACTCACATTTGGAGGCTGTCTTGTGGAAAATGTGCAATCCATAATTTATAACTTCACAACTTATTTTCAAAAAACGGGGAAGCGTCGAAAAATGATGAGGGGGAAAAAAAGAAATTAGACTTTTAATGACCCACCTTGTGAACAGATCCATATGTGTATTTGCATAAGATTAGGGGGAGAAAATCTCACTTGGGAATCTTTGTTAAGTCAGAGATAAAAGGAAATTAAAGCTGTTAGTATTTGTAATATTGTGGCTCACTGCCAACGTATCAATAAACCCTGCATAATTCACTAACTTACAGTAAGTTAAAAATCATATTTACATGCAAATCACATAATGCTTCTTAGAAGCTATTTAGCAGATGAATGCATAGGCATACTTGTTTTAATGGACATTTCTAACTGTATTTAAATGGCATCATTTATCTCTGCCCCAATCTCATCTTCACACTAATGGCACTCAAACGCGAGAGTGACCAAAAATATAACCAAAATTTTGCTGCTTTCTCTTAAGTGGAAAATAGGGTCAGTATTTGTGTCAGTGTGACACAGAATATGTAAAAATCACACTTCAAATCACATAGGCCTACTATCACATGAAAAAGATAACAGGAGAAGTTGAAAAGCAGCAAAGCAGTTTTTTTCATGATGGCATAAATTTGTTTGCATTGCAGATTTCATGGTTGATTACTGCGATATTGAAAAATAACAGCCTCCAATTTAATGCAGTATTGTGAGAATTTGTTGTAATGGACTGTGACAGAATAGATCTCCCTCTGCCACTGTGGGCTCATCAATTTTGTAAGACCTGTGAAAAGTGATAGGGATCCTCTCAAGTTTAGTCTGAGGCACGCCAGCACAAACCTGCAAGCGGAAGCA